>NC_134734.1:0-321071 GCF_049634645.1 Pelodiscus sinensis
GGGTCCCAGGCGGGAGGGGCTGCGGGTGGGAGGGGGGTCCTTACCATAGACCACCAGCACGTACTGGTCGGAGGCTCGCCCGTGCTTGTTCGCCGTCTGGCAGCTGTAGGTGCCGTTGTCCCCGGGGGTCAGCGCCGGCAGCGTCAGCTCCGCCCCCTGCGTCTGCGCCCGCTCGGGCAGCGTGTCGTTCACCCGGCTCCACACGATCTCCGTGGGGCTGGGGGCAGACACCGCCGGGATGCACTGGGGGAACCTGGCTGCTTGCTGGGCTTGGCTGGGGGGCGACCCCACTGGCGGCTGGGGGGGGGGGCTGGCGGGCCCCATGACAGTGACCGGACCGGTCCGACCGGTTAAGGGAAGGGAGGGAACCAAGGAAGGGAGTGTGGGGGGAGGGGCAGTCTGGGGCTGGAACCATGAAGGAGACAGACTAAGGAGGGGCTGGAGTCTAGGGGCCCAGGGACCCATCTCCAGGGGGCTGGGGCGTCCTGGCCCTGACTCCTGTGGCCACGTCACGTCTGGGCTGGGCCGTGCCCAGGGGACCAATAAACCCCCCTGTTCTCCCGGCTGGCGGAGCCTGTTCTGGCTGCCGCGGGGCTGCAGGATCGGGGGGGGGGGACCCCGACGCACCATCACAACCAGGGCTGGGAGAGCTGGGCCAGGCCCATTCCCATGCCTGGGTGCAGGGCCGGCCCAACACCACGGTGATGGGCAGCAGCTCAAATCACAGGGGACCTGGGAAAATGTTTGTGCCAGGCATGTACCGTGTGTGTGTATCCGTAGGGCCGGGCATGTACCGTGTGTGTGTGTGTGTGTGTGTGTGTGTGTCCGTAGTGCTGGGCATGTAGCCGTGCAGGGGGTGTGTCTGTAGGGCCGGGCGTGTAGCCGTGCAGGGGGTGTGTCCGTAGGGCCGGGCGTGCGAGGGGTGCGTCCGTAGGGCCGGGCGTGCGAGGGGTGCGTCCGTAGGGCCGGGCGTGCGAGGGGTGCGTCCGTAGGGCCGGGCGTGCGAGGGGTGCGTCCGTAGGGGCCGGGCGTGCGAGGGGTGCGTGTGCATCTGTAGGGCTGCACGTGCCGTTCTAGCTTGGCGCTGGGCAGAGCAGGCATCGGGGCTGAGCTTCCCCCCACCAGAGCCGGGGGGGGCGCTGCGCCGTGTCCCGCCAGCACAGGCACAGGGTGTAACCAGGTACAGCCGGGGGCGCTTGTGCACGAGGGGCCCCAGCAGAGCGTGTAGAGCCCGACTGTGCGGCCGGGCCCTGCCTGGGAGCTGCTCGCGGCTGGGGCTGGCCGGGGCCCACGCTCACGGGATCTGGCCCGGCTCCCTGCTGGCCTGGCTGTGTCGCCAGCCGGGGCGAGGCCGCGCCAATCCCCCGCCCCCGCAGTCGCCGGCTTCCCCGCGTGTGCTGGGAGCCCGGCTGGGTCCCCCTGTGGGCGGGGCGGGTCTGAGCTCCCCGGGCACAGACCCTGCGCGGTGCCAGGCGCTGGGTGAGGGGTGAGCCGCACCACCTGCCCAGCCGGGCGCAGCGGGTCAAAGGGCTCCCACGCTGCACCCCGGGGACATGGCCTACCTGGCCCGCGAGCTTCCCCCCAGCAGTGCCCCCAGCTAGACCCTTGGTGCTGCGAGCTTCCCCCTGCAGTGCCCCCAGCTAGGCCCTTGGTGCTGCGAGCTTCCCCCCTGCAGTGCCCCCAGCTAGGGCCTTGGTGCTGCGAGCTTCCCCCTGCAGTGCCCCCAGCTAGGGCCTTGGTGCTGCGAGCTTCCCCCCCGCAGTGCCCCCAGCTAGACCCTTGGTGCTGCGAGCTTCCCCCCAGCAGTGCCCCCAGCTAGACCCTTGGTGCTGCGAGCTTCCCCCTGCAGTGCCCCCAGCTAGACCCTTGGTGCTGCAAGCTTCCCCCCCCCCCGCAGTGCCCCCAGCTAGGCCTTTGGTGCTGCGAGCTTCCCCCTGCAGTGCCCCCAGCTAGGCCCTTGGTGCTGCGAGCTTCCCCCCCGCAGTGCCCCCAGCTAGGCCCTTGGTGCTGCGAGCTTCCCCCCCGCAGTGCCCCCAGCTAGGCCCTTGGTGCTGGGAGCTTCCCCCCCGCAGTGCCCCCAGCTAGGCCCTTGGTGCTGCGAGCTTCCCCCCCGCAGTGCCCTGGCCCCTGGCCCCAGCCCCACTGCCCCGTGGGTGACTCACAGTGGGTTGCCATTGACGACGCAAGTAAGGAGCAGGGTGTCCCCCTCACGCAGCACGGCCTGGCTGGGCTGGATCCGCGCCGTGGGCGAGTCTGCAGGGACAGGACAAGGGCAGCTGCACGGGGAGCCCAGGGCTTGTGACGCCCGGCAACCCCGCAGCCCGGCAACCCCGCAGCCCGGCAACCCCGCAGCCCCACAGCCCGGCAACCCCACAGCCCGGCAACCCCACAATGCAGCCCAGCAATCCCGCAGCCCTGCATCCCCGCAGCCTGGCAACTCCACAACCCGGCAACCTCACAATGCAGCCCAGCAATCCCGCAGCCCTGCATCCCCGCAGCCATGCAGCCTGGCAACCCCACAACCCGGCAACCCCGCAGCACGGCAACCCGGCAACCCCACAGCCCGGCAACCCGGCAACCCCGCAGTGCAGCTCAGCAACCCCGCAGCCCAGCATCCCCGTAGCCCGGAAACACAGCCCGGCATCCCCGCAACCCCACAGCCTGGCAACGCAGCCCGGCAACCCCGGAGCCCGGCAACCCTGCAGCCCGGCAGCCCAGCAACCCTACAGCCCGGCAACCCCACAGCCCGGCAACCTGGCAACCCCACAGCCCGGCAACGCAACCCGACAACCCCACAACCCTGCAGCCTGGCAACCTGGCAACCCCACAGCCCGGCAACGCAGCCCGACAACCCCACAACCCTGCAGCCTGGCAACCCCGCAGCCCAAACTGGCAACCTGATAGCACAACCTGCCAAACCCACCAGCACAAGCCACTGGGAGGAAGTGGGGGGGTTACAGGGGGCTGCATGGGGGGGGAGCACTCAGGCCTCAGGATGCGATTGGTTCAATGTGATGGGGGGGGGGGGGGGAGTTTGCTGTTGCAGGGAACAGCCCAGAACTGGACCCGGCGACTGGTGCCCCCCGGCCCGGCCAGACAAGGGGCGGCAGAGGGGACCCGGCACACCGCCCAGCTGGCCCCGGCGAGGGGGGAACATTGGACGGGAGGGGGGAGGAGAGGGGTCCGGGCGCCCCTGTTACCTGCAGACACACTGGCGGGGGGGCACTGGGGGCTCGGCTGGCAGACGGGTTCAGATCGGGGCGGGGGCAGAGCAGGCAGAGCCCCGGGCGGAGGGGAGACTCAGACGGGCGGGGCCAGGGGTAGGGGACCCCCCGAGGGGGCTCACGGCGCAGGCAGGCGGCTGGAGGCCCCGAGAGGCGCCGTCCCGGAGGTGGAGGGGCAGCCCCCCAGGTGAGAGGGGCCCCCCCCAAGAGAGGGTCGCCGCACGGCAGTCGCCCCGGGAAAGGGCCCCCAGTGCTGGGGGGTTCTGCCCGGGGATGGACGGGTCCGAGCGTGGGCAGGACCTGGGAGCCGTGACAGCCCCACACCCGGCAACACAACCCCCCCGCGTGCCAGTGGAACAGCCCAGCTCACAACCCCCCGCACAGCACAACCCAACGGTGCACTGCCGGCCCCCCCGGCCCCCCGGCCCAGAGCCCGCTGCCTGCCACACCCAACGCAGCCCCACTCCTGCCCCCGGCCCCCGGGCAGGGCCACCCTCCCCAGGCCCTGCCCTCACAGCACAAAGCAGCCCCTGACCCTCTGCCACGGCTCTCAGCCACACCCACTGGCCAGGAACGCCCCCCGGGGCCCCCGCCCGCCCCCCCCCGCCCCGCCCCCCCGCACTTACACTGCACGTCTAGCACGTACTGCGTCTGCTTCCGCTGCCCGCGCAGGGCGGGGTTCGTGGCCTCGCACGTCACGATGGCCCCGTGGTCCCGGCGCTGCACCTGCAGCCGCACCGCGGAGCTGACCCGGAAAACCTTCCCCAGCTGCTCCCGGCTGCCGAGCCCTGTCGCCGCACAGACGGGGTGAGCGGGCACCGCGCCCCGGGCGGCCCTGCCCCCTTCCCTGCCCCCCGGGCGGCCCTGCCCCCTTCCCTGCCCCCCGGGTGCCCCAACCCCTTCCCCGCACCCCCGCTCTCTTCCCTGCCCCCCGGGCGGCCCTGCCCCCTTCCCTGCCCCCCGGGTGCCCCAACCCCCTTCCCCGCACCCCCGCTCTCTTCCCTGTCCCCGGGATGGCCCTGCCCCTTTCCCTGCCCCCCGGGCGGCCCTGCCCCCTTCCCTGCCCCCTTCCCTGCCCCCCGGATGGCCCTGCCCCCCTGCTCCCCTTCCCCGCCCCCGGGAACTCCCACCCCCTTCCCTGCCCCCCGGGTGCCCCAACCCCTTCCCCGCCCCCCCCCCCTCCGCTCTCTTCCCTGTCCCCGGGCGGCCCTGCCCCTTTCCCTGCCCCCCGGGAGCCCCCACTCCCTTCCCCGCCCCCAGGAACTCCCACCCCCCTTCCCTGCCCCCCAGCAACCCCCCAGGCCACCCAAGTCCGCCCCCACAGCTGGCCCCCCGCCCCATTCCCCACCCTCCGGTGGGCTCCCCGACTGAGCCAGCCCACTGCCCAAACCAGCCTCCTGCCCCATTCCCCACCCTCTGCCTGAGCCAGCGCCCCACCCCATTCCCGCCCCCTGCCCCACCTCTCTCACCTCGCAGCTCCCTCCGGTCCCTGGTACCAGCGCAGGGTGGCTGCAGGGCGCGACCGGGGCACGAGGCACGTCAGCTCCACCTCCCCGCCCTCCACCGCCTGCTCCTTCGCCTCCACCGTGGGGTTCTCAGGGGCCACTGCAGAGACACGGGGGCAGGGGTCAGTGGGGCCACCCCCTTCCCTTCCCAGCGCCCCCCGGAGTCCGCCTGCCACCCCCTTCCCTTCCCAGCGCCCCCCGGGGTCCGCCGGTCACCCCCTTCCCTTCCCAGCGCCCCCTGGGGTCCGCCGGCCACCCCCTTCCCTTCCCAGCACCCCCCGGGGTCCGCCGGCCACCCCCTTCCCTTCCCAGCACCCCCCGGGGTCCGCCGGCCACCCCCTTCCCTTCCCAGCACCCCCCGGGGTCCACCGGCCGCCCCCTTTCCTTCCCAGCGCCCCCCGGAGTCCGCCTGCCACCCCCTTCCCTTCCCAGCGCCCCCCGGGGTCCGCCGGTCACCCCCTTCCCTTTCCCAGCGCCCCCTGGGGTCCGCCGGCCACCCCCTTCCCTTCCCAGCACCCCCCGGGGTCCGCCGGTCACCCCCTTCCCTTCCCAGCGCCCCCCCGGGGTCCGCCGGTCACCCCCTTCCCTTCCCAGCACCCCCCGGAGTCCGCCTGCCGCCCCCTTTCCCTTCCCAGCGCCCCCCGGGGTCCGCCGGCCACCCCCTTCCCTTCCCAGCACCCCCGGGGTCCGCCGGCCGCCCCCCTTTCCCTTCCCAGCGCCCCCCCGGGGTCCGCCGGCCGCCCCCTTTCCCTTCCCAGCGCCCCCCGGGGTCGTCCAGCCGCCCCCCTCCCAGCCCAGCCCCCCAGAGGGCCCAGCTGCTCCGCCCTGACCCAGCCCGCCGGCCCCAGCCACGGTGCCCCACTGTGGCCCAGCTGCCTGGCCTGGGCCGTGGGCGCACCCAGCACGGTGAGGGAGGCGATCTGGTGGTGCGTGTCGTCCGTGTACAGCTGGCAGAAGTAACCTCCCTCGTCCTCCAGCCGCACGCCGGAGAGCAGGATGCGAACCTGCCGCTGGGTGAACTCCACCAGCTGGAACCGCTCGTCCTTCAGCGCTGGGGACAGGGAGAGGGACAGGCTGGCCCCGGCCCCTTCCCCCAGCCCCCTCACGCCAGCGGGCCTTCCCCTGCCCCCCGTCTGCCTCTTCCCCCTCTGCCGGCTCCTTGACCCACCCCCCAGCCCCTTCCCCCAGCCCCCCTCACGCCAGCAGGCCCTACCCCTGCCCCCCGTCTGCCTCTTCCCCCTCTGCCGGCTCCTTGACCCACCCCCCAGCCCCTTCCCCCAGCCCCCCTCACGCCAGCGGCCCCTTCCCCTGCCCCCCGTCTGCCTCTTCCCCCTCTGCCGGCTCCTTGACCCACCCCCCCAGCCCCTTCCCCCAGCCCCCCTCACGCCAGCGGGCCCTACCCCTGCCCCCCGTCTGCCTCTTCCCCCTCTGCCGGCTCCTTGACCCACCCCCCAGCCCCTTCCCCCAGCCCCCCTCACGCCAGCGGCCCTTCCCCTGCCCCCCGTCTGCCTCTTCCCCCGCTGCCGGCTCCTTGACCCACCCCCCCAGCCCCTTCCCCCAGCCCCCCTCACGCCAGCGGGCCCTACCCCTGCCCCCCGTCTGCCTCTTCCCCCTCTGCCGGCTCCTTGACCCACCCCCCAGCCCCTTCCCCCAGCCCCCCTCACGCCAGCGGGCCCTTCCCCTGCCCCCCGTCTGCCTCTTCCCCCTCTGCCGGCTCCTTGACCCACCCCCCAGCCCCTTCCCCCAGCCCCCCAGCCCCCCTCACGCCAGCAGGCCCTACCCCTGCCCCCCGTCTGCCTCTTCCCCCTCTGCCGGCTCCTTGACCCACCCCCCAGCCCCTTCCCCCAGCCCCCCTCACGCCAGCGGGGCCCTTCCCCTGCCCCCCGTCTGCCTCTTCCCCCGCTGCCGGCTCCTTGACCCACCCCCCAGCCCCTTCCCCCAGCCCCCCTCACGCCAGCGGGCCCTACCCCCTGCCCCCCGTCTGCCTCTTCCCCCTGTGCCGGCTCCTTGACCCACCCCCCAGCCCCTTACCCTCCCGCCCGCCGGCTCTTTACCCCGCCCACCTGCCGGCTCTTTACCCCATCCACCCCTTACCCCTCCCGCCCGCCAGCTCTTTACCCCATCCACCCCTTACCCCTCCCACCCACCGACTCTTTACCCCATCCACCCCTTACCCCTCCCGCCCGCCAGCTCTTTACCCCATCCACCCCTTACCCCTCCCACCTGCCGGCTCTTTACCCCATCGCCCCTTACCCCCTCCCGCCTGCCGGCTCTTTACCCATCCGCCCCTTACCCCTCCCGCCCGCCAGCTCTTTACCCCATCCACCCCCTTACCCCTCCCCACCCGCCGGCTCTTTACACCCGCCCACCCGCCAGCTCTTTACCCCATCCACCCCTTACCCCTCCCACCCGCCGGCTCTTTACCCCGCCCACCCGCTAGCTCTTTACCCCATCCACCCCTTACCCCTCCCGCCTGCCGGCTCTTTACCCCATCCACCCCTTACCCTGCCCACCTGCCCTTTACCCCGACCATCCGCTGGCCCCTTCCCCCACCTGCCCCTTACCCCTCCCACCCGCTGGCTCTTTACCCCATCCACCCCTTACCCCGCCCACCTGCCCTTTACCCCCGCCCATCCGCTGGCCCCTTCCCCCACCTGCCCCTTACCCCTCCCACCCGCTGGCTCTTTACCCCATCCACCTCTTACCCCGCCCGCCTGCCTTTACCCCGCCCCTTTCGGCGGCCCCTTACCCCGCGTGCCGTTGAAGAAGAGCGTCTGCCGGGCTGGGTTCTGGATCACCACGATGGAGCCGTCGTACCGGTGCAGCCGGCAGTTGATCTCCGCCACCCCACCCTCCACCACCGTCATGTTCTCCGTCTGCACCTCCTGCGCCAGGCCTGGGCAGGCAAGGGGGGGGTCAGGGAGAGACCAGGGGCACTGCCAGGGGGACCCCCATGGTGCCGGAGCCGGGCATAGAGCTGGGGCTGGGCGGGCGAGGGGTTATGGAGAGATGGGGGCACTGCCAGGGGGACCCCCATGGCGCCGGAGCCGGGCATAGAGCTGGGGCTGGGTGGGGGAGGGGTTATGGAGAGATGGGGGCACTGCCAGGGGGACCCCCATGGCACCGGAGCCGGGCATAGAGCTGGGGCTGGGTGGGCGAGGGGTTATGGAGAGATGGGGGGCACTGCCAGGCGAACCCCCATGGCGCCGGAGCCGGGCATAGAGCTGGCCAGACGGTTGAGGCGGGGGCACGACAGGGCGGAGCTCTCAGCAGGGGTTGGTGCTGCCCTACATTACCAGGGGCAGCTTGGTTCCTGCGGGCCGAGGGCGCCCGCCCCACTGCCAGCATCCTGCTGCCAGGAGGGCCGGGCCCATGGCACTGAGGACAGACCCCCCAACCCCAGCCTGGGCTCAGGGAAACGGGCGGGAACTAGGCAGGAACCCACGGGGCTGAGCCCCTGGAGCCAGGCCAGAGTCGGGGGGGGCAGCTTGAGGGTGCTGTGTGTTAGGGAGGAGGGGGGCAGAGCTGAGGGCCATTGAGAAAGGGCCCTTCAGAGGCCTTTCGGGGACCTGTTACATGTGGCATGGACATAGGGGGCGTGGCTTATTGGAATGGGGCGGGGCCTAGAGAGAGGAGGCGGGGCTAAAACATCCTGAGGCCCAGGTGAGTCAGCTGCAGCAGCGGCTTTCCCATCCCCCACACTAGAGTGACCTTTGGCCTCTCCTGTGAGGCCACTTCCTGTCTTGGACTTAACCTCTCCCCAGCATGCACTGGGAAGCCACGGCCCGTGTCACTTCCTGCTGCGTGCCAACCCCGCTGTGTATCACGCGGGGCCTTGGCAGTGTCGGACTCCTCGGCGTCAGCCCCGGCGCTGCATGAGCACTTCCAGCTGTGGCCACGTCGCCATCACCGGCCACCCTCCCCCCTGCCACGGGGCCCCATCCAGCCGCAGCCACCCCGCCCCCGCCACCACATGACCCCAGCTAGCCATGACCGGCCACCCCGCCTCTGCTGCCATGTGGCCCCATCCAGCTGCAGCCACGTCGTCATGTCCGGCCACCCCTCCCCCTGCCACGTGGCCCCATCCAGCCACAGCCATGCCACCATGTCCAGCTACCCTGGCCCCACGTGACCCCATCCAGCTGTGGCCACATCGCCATGACCGGCCACCCTCCCCCTGCCACGGGGCCCCATCCAGCCGCAGCCACCCCGCCCCCGCCACCACATGACCCCAGCCAGCCATGACCGCCACCCCGCCTCTGCTGCCATGTGGCCCCATCCAGCTGCAGCCACGTCGCCATGACCGGCCACCCTCCCCCTGCCATGTGGCCCCATCCAGCTGCAGCCACCCCGCCCCCGCCACCACATGACCCCAGCCAGCCATGACCGGCCACCCCACCTCTGCTGCCATGTGGCCCCATCCAGCTGCAGCCACGTCGTCATGTCCGGCCACCCCTCCCCCGCCATGTGGCCCATCCAGCCACATCCACGTCGCCATGACCGGCCACCTCTCCCCCTGCCACGTGGCCCCATCCAGCCACAGCCATGCCGCCCTGCCCAGCTACCCTGGCCCCACATGACCCCATCCAGCTGTGGCCACATCGCCATGACCGGCCACCCCTCCCCCTGCCATGGGCCCCATCCAGCCACAGCCACCCCACCCCCGCCACCACATGACCCCAGCCAGCCATGACCGGCCACCCCGCCTCTGCTGCCATGTGGCCCCATCCAGCCACATCCACGTCGCCATGACCGGCCACCTCTCCCCCTGCCACGTGGCCCCATCCAGCCACAGCCATGCCGCCCTGCCCAGCTACCCTGGCCCCACATGACCCCATCCAGCTGTGGCCACATCGCCATGACCGGCCACCCCTCCCCCTGCCATGGGGGCCCCATCCAGCCACAGCCACCCCACCCCCGCCACCACATGACCCCAGCCAGCCATGACCGGCCACCCCGCCTCTGCTGCCATGTGGCCCCATCCAGCCACATCCACGTCGCCATGACCGGCCACCTCTCCCCCCTGCCACGTGGCCTCATCCAGCCACAGCCATGCCGCCATGCCCAGCTACCCTGGCCCCACGTGACCTCATCCAGCTTTGGCCACGTCGCCATGACCAGCCACCCCTCCCCTTGCCTTGTGTCCCCATCCAGCCACATCCACATTGCCATGACCGGCCACCCCTCCCCCTGCCCACGTGGCCCCATCCAGCCACAGCCATGCCGCCATGCCCAGCTAGCCTGGCCCCACGTGACCCCATCCAGCTGTGGCCACATCGCCATGACCGGCCACCCTTCCCACTGCCTCGTGGCCCCATCCAGCCACAGCCACCCCGCCCTCACCACCACATGACCCCAGCCAGCCATGACCAGCCACCCCACCTCTGCTGCCATGTGGCCCCATGCAGCCACATCCACGTCGCCATGACCGGCCACCTCTCCCCCTGCCACGTGGCCTCATCCAGCCACAGCCATGCCGCCATGACCAGCTACCCTGGCCCCACGTGACCCCATCCAGCTGTGGCCACATCGCCATGACCGGCCACCCTTCCCACTGCCTCGTGGCCCCATCCAGCCACAGCCACCCCCGCCACCACATGACCCCAGCCAGCCATGACTGGCCACCCCACCTCTGCTGCCATGTGGCCCCATCCAGCTGCAGCCACGTCGTCATGACCGGCCGCCCTTCCCCAACTGCCACGTGACTCCAACCAGCTGTGCCACATTGTCATGACTGGCCATCCCTCCCACTGCCACGTGGCCCCATCCAGCCACAGCCACGTCACCATGCATGGCCACCCCGCTGCCATGTCCCCCCAGCCAGCTGCCGCCATATCGTCATGACTGGCTGCCCTTCTCCAATCATCACGTGACCCCAACCAGCTGTGGCAACCATGACCGGCCACTGTGTCCACACCGCCACGTCACCCCAACCGGCTGCCCTGTCTCTTCAGCAGCACCACCAATGGGCGTCTCTCTCTTTCCACAAACTGCTCGTCAGCTCCCTCTCCACAATATCCATGCGCCTGCCCCTCTGGGACGGGCAGAAAGATGCTTGTGCCGGCTGCGCAGCAAACGTGGCCCTTCACGGGCCATGCCAACAGAACAGACTGCCCCCTTGCTATGGTCACCTAGCAACACGCGTAGCCGTCCCGTGGTGACACGGCCAAACGTGAGACACGGCCATGTGGCCACCCCGCTCTCAGTGGGACTTTGGTTGCCGAGCTCCCCACCCCAACAGAAGGGGGGACAGGCCAACGGGAACCCTGAGACTGACAGTCCCCAGAGCCGGTGGGGGAACAGTAGCCAGCCAGGTCAGCCCACCTGACAGGGCAGCAGACCAATGAGGGAGTCAGCAGGTGGGGGTGGGGTGGGGGGGCCCCCATCTGCTGTGGGAGGAGCTGGGCTGCCTGGGCCAGAGGGGCAGAGCTAAGGGGAGAGTAGGGGCCAGGTGCACAGAGCAGCTGGGGACGGCGAGGTGGGGCCCCAGGCTATGGGAGGGGACGTGACGCCGAGGGGGGGCTGGCGCTCGGGGAGAGCTGTGCCACCTCAATCCTGCGGGCGTGGGGCCGCCGGGAGCAGCCTCGTGTCCCCAGGCTGAGGATGCAGACCCCAACCAAAACCCGCCACGCTCCATGTGCCACAGAACAGGGCTCCAGGGCCCCCGGCTGCCTCTCACCCAGGTCTAGTGGAGGCACCCGGCTGCCCACCCCCAGCCACACGGAGCCGCCCAGCCACCCTCGCGCTCTGCGAGCAAAGCGGCCCCTCCTGGCACAGACAGAACCACGGCCACCCACGGGCCAGCCGGGGGCAGGGAGGCCAAGATGGGAGCCAAGCAGGGTCGGGCTCCATGTTCCCTGTGAGCCGGGCGCTTGGGGAGAGTCCCAGGCTGCCCTGCTGATCAGCAGAGTGCTCACAGCTCAGTTTGTGTTTCTACCAGTGGTGCCCATCTGCACAGGCCTCGGTGCGCAGAACAACATCTATTCCACACATGGAAGGAAAGGGTTAGAGGGAACATTGGACTGTACCGAAGGGCAGTCCCTTGGGGGCTGGCTGAGCTGGGGGTGGCGGTTAGGGGTGCTGGCCGAGCTGGGGGACTGCGGGTGGGGGGTTGTGGGAGCCCACCAGCTCAGCCAGCCTGTGAGTGGGCTTGGGGGTTTCGGCTGAGCTGTGGGGCTGTGGGTGGGGAGCTGTGGGGTGCCAACTGAGCTGGGGGCCGTGAGTGGGTTTGGGGTGCCGGATGAGCTGGGGGCCGTGAGTGGGTTTGGGGGTGCCGGCTGAGCCGGGGGGCCGTGAATGGGTTTGGGGGGTGCCGGCTGAGCTGGGGGGCCGTGAGTGGGTTTGGGGGGTGCCGGCTGAGCCGGGGGGCCTTGAGTGGGTTTGGGGGGTGCCGGCTGAGCCGGGGGGCCGTGAGTGGGCTTGGGGGGTGCCGGCTGAGCCGGGGGGCCGTGAGTGGGCTTGGGGGGTGCCGGCTGAGCCGGGGGGCCGTGAGTGGGTTTGGGGGGTGCCGGCTGAGCCGGGGGGCCGTGAGTGGGTTTGGGGGGTGCCGGCTGAGCCGGGGGGGCTGCAGGTCATGCTGCCCCTTTAAGTCTCTTGATGTTTCGTCTCCTCCTCCTAGGACATCACAATGGGTTGTCATGGGAATAGTTCTAATCAGGTAGTGCAATTGGGGGGAGCAGTGGCAGGTGGGGGGCTGGGAGAGAACCCCCCAAGTAACCCCCCGGGGCTTAGCCCCACAGTCCCCCCCTTGGCACAAGAGAAGGGCTGTGGGGACTCCCTGGCTGATGGGTGTCTGTCACTGTGCCCCCACGCTCCCCACTGCCGCCCTGCCCCATAGCTGGGATGCGCCAGGTCCCTTCGTGCCCCCCAGGGGGTGCTGGGCACCCTCTCCTGCCCCACCCCCACCGCTCCCTCAGCCCCAGCAATTAATGCGTTGCCATGGCCGCCAGCCATAGCGATTTGCATATTCCAGCCCTTCAGTATTTGGCTGGGGCGGAGATGGGGGTGAGTGGGAGGAAGTGGGGGGCTAGAAATGGGGGGGTCGGAGAACTTGGCCTGGGACTCATACTGCCCCTCCCCCCATAGGTTAGCACCCCCAGCCCCCGAAAGGGGGAAGCCATGAAGCCAAGAGTGGTGTCATCTCATGCTTTGAAACAGTGGGGAGTGATGGGAGGGGGCTGGGATGGCAGGGGGTGGGCAGTGGAGTGGAGGGTGCTCGGAGGGGGTGGGATGGGGCTCGTGGGGGGGCAGTGGGGTGGGGGTGGTCGGAGGGGGGTTCGTGGGAGGGCAGAGGGGTGGTCGGAGGGGTGGGATGGGGCTCGCGGGGGGGCAGTGGGGTGGGGGTGGTCAGAGGGGGTAGGATGGGGCTCGCGGGGGGGCAGTGGGGTGGGAGGTTGTCGGAGGGGGGCTCATGGGGCAGTGGGGTGCTCAGAGGGGGTGGGATGGGGCTCACGGGGGGCAGTGGGGTGGGAGGTTGTTGGAGGGGGGTTCGTGGGGGGGCAGTGGGGTGTTCAGAGGGGGTGGGATGGGGCTCGTGGGGGGGCAGTGGGGTGGGGGTGTTCAGAGGGGGTGGGATGGGGCTTGTGGGGGGCAGAGGGGTGGGGGTGGTCAGAGGGGGTGGGATGGGGCTCGTGGGGGGGCAGTGGGGTGGGGGTGGTCAGAGGGGGTGGGATGGGGCTCGTGGGGGGGCAGTGGGGTGGGGGTGGTCAGAGGGGGGTTCGTGGGAGGGCAGAGGGGTGGTTGGAGGGGGTGGGATGGGGCTCGCGGGGGGCAGTGGGGTGGGGGTGGTCAGAGGGGGTGGGATGGGGCTCGTGGGGGGGCAGTGGGGTGGGGGTGGTCAGAGGGGGTGGGATGGGGCTCGTGGGGGGGCAGTGGGGTGGGGGTGGTCAGAGGGGGGTTCGTGGGAGGGCAGAGGGGTGGGGGTGGTCGGAGGGGGTGGGATGGGGCTCGTGGGGGGGCAGTGGGGTGGGGGTGGTCAGAGGGGGTGGGATGGGGCTCGTGGGGGGGCAGAGGGGTGGGGGTGGTCAGAGGGGGTGGGATGGGGCTCGTGGGGGGCAGTGCCCCCTGCTGGGCCAGGCTGGGTTGGCAGCGCCGGCGCCCCCCCCCCCCCCCCGCCATGCAGCTGTCTCACCATCCCAGCTATGCCAGCCAAGGTTGCCGTGGCAACACCCCCATCGCCCGTTGCTAGGCACCAAGCCTGTAGGACTCCCTGGCGTGTGGAGGGGTTGGGGGGGGGCGGATTATTGCTGTGTCAGCTCGTTCCCCAGCCCCCCCCGGGTCTCCACGGCGACCGCGGCGCAGCCAGCTGTGACTGTCAAGGTCACTCGCGCCGCCAAGGTCACCAGCCCCCCAGCCTGCCGGTGCCCCTACCCCCCCGCTCTGCCCCCCACCCCTCCCACTGTGCCCCCCAGCCTGCCGGTGCCCCTACCCCCCCGCTCTGCCCCCCACCCTCCCACTGTGCCCCCCAGCCTGCCGGTGCCCCCACCCCCCCGCTCTGCCCCCCACCCTCCCACTGTGCCCCCCAGCCTGCCGGTGCCCCTACCCCCCCGCTCTGCCCCCCACCCTCCCACTGTGCCCCCCAGCCTGCCGGTGCCCCTACCCCCCCCGCTCTGCCCCCCACCCTCCCACTCTGCCCCCCAGCCTGCCGGTGCCCCTACCCCCCCCGCTCTACCCCCCACCCTCCCACTCTGCCCCCCAGCCTGCCGGTGCCCCTACCCCCCCCGCTCTGCCCCCCACCCTCCCACTCTGCCCCCCAGCCTGCCGGTGCCCCTACCCCCCCCCGCTCTGCCCCCCACCCTCCCACTCTGCCCCCCAGCCTGCCGGTGCCCCTACCCCCCCGCTCTGCCCCACACCCTCCCACTCTGCCCTCCAGCCTGCCGGTGCCCCTACCCCCCCGCTCTGCCCCCCACCCTCCCACTCTGCCCCCCAGCCTGCCGGTGCCCCTCACTCCGCACCCAGCCCTTATCCCCCCTACTCCCACCCCCCACCCTGCCTGTGCCCCTAACTCCCCCCCCAGCTCTGCCCACCCATTCCTGCCCCCCTGCCCCTGCCCCTCCAGCCTGCCAGTGCTTCTTGCTCCAGCCCCCCCAGCCCTCCTGCTGCCCTCACTCCTGACCCACAGCCCCTGCCTTCCCGGTCCCAGGATAACTCGGCTGCTGTGGCCTTGCAGGGGATGCAGCTCTCAGCTCCTTTCCTGGCATGTTTTGGGCTGCTGGCCCCCGTCCCAGTGCCAACAAGGGGACCTGCCCAGGCTCCCAGCCCGAGGGCCCCCCAGCCGAGGCTGCCCTCCACACCCACCACCGCCCCGCACGGAGCCCCCCTGGCTGGGGGAACTAAGGCACGCGGCAGGACAGCTCATGGAGTCCAGCCCCTGCTCTAACCACTGGACACCACTCCCCTCCCTGAGCCAGGGAGAGCGCCCAGGAGTCCTGGCTCCCAGCCCCCCTGCTCGGAGCCAGGCCCCGGCCCAGAGGTTCCGGCTTTGGCACCAGGTCCAGGCTGCTGGACTCATCCCAGGCCTGGTGCCCCAGCAAGGCCCATGGGGGGCAGGGATGGGACCCAGCCAAGCCACGGGCCCATAGGGAGGCCTGGGGCCCAGGGGCAGATTCCTGGGAGGGCAGCGAGGGGGGTGCTGGTGCCCCCTGGGTGCGGCTCTGACCCACACATTCCTGCCAAGCCAGGAGCGCCCGCCGCTGCCCACAGAGCCGCCAGGATAGGGCAAACAAGCAGCCTTTGTTTCGCTGCCAGCTCGCTCCCAGCCCCCCGCCCCGGATGCCTGGGTCCCTCTGCATCAGGCTGCTGCGCTCCCCGACAGACCCCTCCCGGCCCCTCCCTCCCCAGGACACCTGGGTCCCTGGCTGCAGCCCCGCCCCCCCCACGGTCCAGTAAAACCGGGGTGCCCCTCCCAGCTCTGCTGGTGCCCCTCTGCCTAGACGCGCCGCCCCCGGCTAGCTCTGGAGGGCAGTGGGGGCTAACGGTCAGCACGGGGGGCTGGCAGTTCGGGAAGTGGTGGCCCCCAGACAGAAGGGTTGGGATGGGGGGGCTGGTTGCCATAGCGAGGGGAGGGGCTGGTGCCCGGGGAGCTGGCGCCGTAGGGTGACAATGGCCTTTTCTCCGCTGCCTGGCGGGGAGAACGGGCGCCTGTGTGTGGCACAGAGCCGCCTTCAGCCCCCCAGCCCGGCCGTCTCCTCCTGGCACAGCCCCGGGCACAGGCCCTGTGAGGGAAACTGAGGCACGGGACCACCTCCCCCAGGAGAGAGCCCAGGACTCCTGGCTCTCCAGCTACCCTACTGGAACATGGGGGGGAGGGGGATTCATGCAGATACAAAATTCCCTTCTGCCTCCTCTCTGACCCAGGCCTCCTGCCCCCCCCCACGGGGCTTCACCAGGCAAGGGGTCCCTGTAGAGCCAGCCTCCCCGACCCAGAACCAGCCGCACCCCAGGGCCGGAGGAGGGGTCCCCGTATAGCCAGCTCCCCCCAATCCAGAGCCAGCCGCACCCCAGCGCCAGGGGAGGGGTCCCCGTATAGCCAGCTCCCCCCAATCCAGAGCCAGCCGCACCCCAGTGCCGGGGGAGGGGTCCCCGTATAGCCAGCTCCCCCCAATCCAGAGCCAGCCGCACCCCAGCGCCGGGGGAGGGGTCCCCGTATAGCCAGCTCCCCCCAATCCAGAGCCAGCCGCACCCCAGTGCTGGGGGAGGGGTCCCTGTATAGCCAGCCTCCCTGACCCAGAGCCAGCTGCATCACAACACTGGGGGAGGGGTCCCCGTATAGCCAGCTCCCCCCAATCCAGAGCCAGCCGCACCCCAGCGCTGGAGGAGGGGTCCCCATATAGCCAGCTCCCCCCAATCCAGAGCCAGCCGCACCCCAGTGCCGGGGGAGGGGTCCCCGTATAGCCAGCTCCCCCCAATCCAGAGCCAGCCGCACCCCAGTGCCGGGGGAGGGGTCCCCGTATAGCCAGCTCCCCCCAATCCAGAGCCAGCCGCACCCCAGTGCTGGGGGAGGGGTCCCTGTATAGCCAGCCTCCCTGACCCAGAGCCAGCTGCATCACAACACTGGGGGAGGGGTCCCCGTATAGCCAGCTCCCCCCAATCCAGAGCCAGCCGCACCCCAGCGCCGGGGGAAGGGTCCCCGTATAACCAGCTCCCCCCAATCCAGAGCCAGCCGCACCCCAGCGCCAGGGAAGGGTCCCCGTATAACCAGCTCCCCCCAATCCAGAGCCAGCCGCACCCCAGCGCCGGGGGAGGGGTCCCCGTATAGCCAGCTCCCCCCAATCCAGAGCCAGCCGCACCCCAGTGCCGGGGGAGGGGTCCCCGTATAGCCAGCTCCCCCCAATCCAGAGCCAGCCGCACCCCAGTGCCGGGGGAGGGGTCCCCGTATAGCCAGCTCCCCCCAATCCAGAGCCAGCCGCACCCCAGTGCCGGGGGAGGGGTCCCCGTATAGCCAGCTCCCCCCAATCCAGAGCCAGCCGCACCCCAGTGCTGGGGGAGGGGTCCCTGTATAGCCAGCCTCCCTGACCCAGAGCCAGCTGCATCACAACACTGGGGGAGGGGTCCCCGTATAGCCAGCTCCCCCCAATCCAGAGCCAGCCGCACCCCAGCGCCGGGGAAGGGTCCCCGTATAACCAGCTCCCCCCAATCCAGAGCCAGCCGCACCCCAGCGCCAGGGGAAGGGTCCCCGTATAACCAGCTCCCCCCAATCCAGAGCCAGCCGCACCCCAGCGCCGGGGAGGGGTCCCCGTATAGCCAGCTCCCCCCAATCCAGAGCCAGCCGCACCCCAGTGCCGGGGGAGGGGTCCCCGTATAGCCAGCTCCCCCCAATCCAGAGCCAGCCGCACCCCAGTGCCGGGGGAGGGGTCCCCGTATAGCCAGCTCCCCCCAATCCAGAGCCAGCCGCACCCCAGTGCCGGGGGAGGGGTCCCCGTATAGCCAGCTCCCCCCAATCCAGAGCCAGCCGCACCCCAGTGCCGGGGGAGGGGTCCCCGTATAGCCAGCTCCCCCCAATCCAGAGCCAGCCGCACCCCAGCGCCAGGGGAGGGGTCCCCGTATAACCAGCCAACCCAACCCAGTGGGGCCATGTGGCACGTGGGTTACCAGCTCTCTGGACTGGTCAGCACCAGAGCTGGGCGCGGGCAGGGCAGACGAAGGCGCCGGGGGAGAGAGGCTGCCAGGAAAGGGGGGCCGGGCTCTGGGCGGCACCACACAGGTGTGGGGGCGACAGGTGGCACCAAGCCCTGGCCAGAGACGACTGCCTTGCGCCCGCTAACCGGGACGTCCACAGGCAGCCAGCAAGCCGGCCCCACGTGCCAGCCACTGCCAGCGGGCACCACTCTGGCTGGGCATCCCACGGAGCCCCCTGGCAAGCACCCTGCCCCCCAGAGCCCCTGCCCCCTCCCACTCCCCACAGAACCACTGTCCCCCCAGCACCTCCCCACAGCCAACCCCCCCGAGCCCCTGCCCCCTCCCACTCCCCACAGAACCACTGTCCCCCCAGCACCTCCCCACAGCCAACCCCCCCGAGCCCCTGCCCCCTCCCACTCCCCACAGAACCACTGTCCCCCCAGCACCTCCCCACAGCCAACCCCCCCCGAGCCACTGCCCCCTCCCACTCCCCACAGAACCACTGTCCCCCCAGCACCTCCCCACAGCCAACCCCCCCGAGCCCCTGCCCCCTCCCACTCCCCACAGAACCACTGCCCCACCCCCAGCACCTCCCCACAGCCAACCCCCCCGAGCTACTGCCCCCTCCCACTCCCCACAGAACCACTGTCCCCCCAGCACCTCCCCACAGCCAACCCCCCCGAGCCACTGCCCCCTCCCACTCCCCACAGAACCACTGCCCCCCCAGCACCTCCCCACAGCCAACCCCCCCGAGCCCCTGCCCCCTCCCACTCCCCACAGAACCACTGTCCCCCCAGCACCTCCCCACAGCCAACCCCCCCGAGCCCCTGCCCCCTCCCACTCCCCACAGAACCACTGCCCCCCCAGCACCTCCCCACAGCCAACCCCCCCGAGCCCCTGCCCCCTCCCACTCCCCACAGAACCACTGCCCCACCCCCAGCACCTCCCCACAGCCAACCCCCCCGAGCCACTGCCCCCTCCCACTCCCCACAGAACCACTGTCCCCCCAGCACCTCCCCACAGCCAACCCCCCCGAGCCACTGCCCCCTCCCACTCCCCACAGAACCACTGCCCCCCCAGCACCTCCCCACAGCCAACCCCCCCGAGCCACTGCCCCCTCCCACTCCCCACAGAACCACTGTCCCCCCAGCACCTCCCCACAGCCAACCCCCCCGAGCCACTGCCCCCTCCCACTCCCCACAGAACCACTGCCCCCCCAGCACCTCCCCACAGCCAACCCCCGCAGAGCCCCTGCCCCCTCCCACTCCCCACAGAACCACTGTCCCCCCAGCACCTCCCCACAGCCAACCCCCCCGAGCCACTGCCCCCTCCCACTCCCCACAGAACCACTGCCCCCCCAGCACCTCCCCACAGCCAACCCCCGCAGAGCCCCTGCCCCCTCCCACTCCCCACAGAACCACTGCCCCCCCAGCACCTCCCCACAGCCAACCCCCCCGAGCCACTGCCCCCTCCCACTCCCCACAGAACCACTGTCCCCCCAGCACCTCCCCACAGCCAACCCCCCCCCCACTCCCCACAGAACCACTGCCCCCCACAGCCAGCACCCCACCCCACACTGCCCCACCCCCACCACCTCCCCACACAGACAGTGCCCTGCAGAGCCACTGTCCCACCCCCACAGCTACCCTGCTGAGCCCCCATAGCGCCCCCAGCCACGCGCCCCCCCCAGCTGCTCCACCCTAGGGACAGAGGGGGGGAAGCGCTGAGACCCAGCACTGAGGGATCTGTACCCACATGTCTGCTGAGCCAGGGCAGAGGTGCTGGCTGGGTCCCTGCTCTGCCTTTCCGGGAGGGGCGGGGAGCCCAGGGGGGGACCCAGGTGTGCCATGGGGAGTGTGCGGCGGGGCGAGGGGGCGTGTGAGCGCCCGGCAGCGCCCACATGGGCCAGCCAGGCTGCTGGGAACAACCAGGGTGTGAGGGGGAGAAGACCCGAGAAGGGGCCCAGGGCCAGAGTCAGGGACAGGACCCAAGAGTCCTGGCTCACAGCCCCACCCTCTCCCAAAGCTGGGGTTAGAACCCAGGGGTCCCCCCCTGCTCTAACCACTAGACCCCACTGCCCTCCCTGAGCTGGGGCAGAACCCAGGCGTCCGCCCCCCCAGGCTCAGCCCTGCCCTGAACAGGGCCGGGTCTCGCCTGCAAGGCACAAACTCAAAACCCTCCTGGCCCCATCATGCCCCGGGCCGGCCCCCGCCCCTCCCCCAGACGGGGAGGATGCCCTGGGGGCCAGAGGCAGGGAAAGGTGGGTGTGGGGTAATTCCCAGCCGCAGGGAGCAGGACTCCTGGGCTCTCTCCCCAAGCCCAGGAGGGAAGCGGGGGCTAGTGGTTAGAACAAGGGGGCTGGGATCCTTCCCTGCCACTGAGCAGCTATGTGCCAGCCCCGCCCCCCTGCCCCGGCTTGGCAGCTCTCTGAGGCCAGGGCCTTTCCTGCCTCCCTGCCAGAGCCCTCCCCCCACTGCTAGGGCAGGGACCCGCTGGACTCCCGCCCCTCCCCCACAGCTCCCCAAGGCTGGGGCACAAGGGGTGCAGGTGGGGGGGCTGACAGCTGGTTGCAGGGTCTCCAGCCCCAGATCCAGGCCTCTAGAACCCCCCAGGGCCCTGCACCAGCCACCCTGGGGGTCCGACTCGGAGCCCACCAGCCCACGGCGGCGCAGGGAGGCCAGGGAACCCCTTCGCTGGGGGTGCGACAGCCTCGGGCCAGCAGGCAGGCGAGCCCCCCCCCCACTGCTGTGTCGCAGGCTGCCGGCGCCTCCATCACCACACGCACCGGGGGAGGCTGTGTCTTTCAAACGCCCTTCTGGCCCGCGAGGATCGCCCCCCCATGTGCCTGCAACCTCCCCCCCATTGGCGTCTTGCCAACCTCTCGGGGGCTTCTCCACAGAGCCCAGGCCCCCACGCCGTGGGGCTGACCCCCGAGCAGGCCCAGGCCCCAGAGCAGCCGGCGCTCCCCCCGGTACCCCCTCTCACGCCGATTCGGGACCCGCCAGCCCCACAAGAGCAATTCATAGTAGCCGAGCGCCCCCCCGCCAGGGGGCTGGGGAGGATCCGAGCCCCCCACTGCAGCCAGCTGGGCTCCCGGCTCTAGCGTCCGCGGGAGGAAGGGGTGGGAAGGGCTTTGGGGAGGGGGCTCCCGGTCCCCCCGTTGGGCCTAAGGCCGCACCGGATGGGTGGAAGGCGACGATGACCCCCAATCGCTACCCCCCGGCCGGAGCCCCCGCCCCTCCCCAGAGGCAGCTGCCCCGTGGGGGGCATTTTGAGGACAATTCGCCAGGCAGGGGCCGTGGCTGCAGGGTCAGGGCTGGGCCTAGGCCAGAGAGCACGGAACTGCCAGGACGGGCAGGGGCAGGGGCAGGGGGCGGGCGAGACCAGGGTGCCCAGGCCCTGGCAGGACGCGGCTTGCGCCCAGCGTGGGGCCAGAACAAAGGCTGGGAAATGTGCGGCCAGTGGGACTGGGGGAGGGGGGAGCACTCGCCATTTTCCTCCCGCTTTTCCCTTTCAGCAGCCACCCCCCGCGGTGCCCGGCCCGACCCCGCGACCCGGCGCTCGCCAGCCTGCACGCCCATGCCGGGGGGGGGGCGACAGCTGGCCGGGCCCCCCCCGCACAAGCACCGGATTTAACATGCTGGGGGCAAACACACGAGCAGCTGAGCTGGGGGGAGGGGAGGCTGAACCGAAGTGGGGTGCAGGGCATGCAAAAAAGGGGTGCAAGGGGCTGCGTGGGGACACCGCACAAAGCGGGGCCGGGGATGCTGGAGGCGGTGCGGGGGGGCAGGACGGAAGCGGGGTGCCGGGGGGCTGCCAGGAAGGGGGGGCCAGGCTGCTATGGGCTCTGAACGCTACATTGGTGCGGGGGGGGGCTAATCCGACCTGCCAGGGGGGCACGAAGGCTAATTTGGGGATCCCACAAAGCCCAGCGGCGCCGCTGGCGAATGGCGGGCGGGGGGTCCCCATTGTCCCCCCAGCCACCCCCGCCCCGCGCCGCGGCAGCTGCAAGTGACAGGGACCCGCACAAAGCAAAACGGGGGGTGATCCAGGAGCCCCCCTCAAACCCGCGGCTGCAGGGCCCCCCACCCGGCTCGCGGCGGCAAAGGGGCCCGGGGCAGCCCCCCAAGCTGCGACCCCCTGGCGCTTCCCGGGGGCAGGAGAGACACGCACCTCGCCCGGGGGGGCCGCGCCCCACTTCACCCCCCGCCGCCACCCTCGGCCCCCGCGCCCCCTACCTCGCCCGGCTGCCCAGAGCAGGCCCAGCGCCGCCAGCATCGCCCGGCCCCGGCCCCACCGCGCCGGCCCCATCGCACCCGCTGCGCGCCCGGCCCGGCTGCACCTGCACTAGGGCAGCTCCAGCCGTAATGTATGCTAATGTATGCTAATGAGATGCGAGGGGCCGGGCCAATGGCAGCCGGGCGGGGCCCGGGCGAGCGGCAGCGGCGTGTTTACAAGTCCCATGCGGGAGTCGGGCGGGGGCAGGTTTAAAGGGACAAGACGGGGCCCTCCCTGCCCCCCGGCGCCCTCACTGCGGGTACAGCGGTGGGGCGGCTGCGGCGATGTTCGGCCCCCCAGATAGAGCCCCCCGAGGGAGAGCGAAAGGGGGGGGTCAATGCCAGGTCGGGGGGGGGCAGGATCTGGGGACCGAGGGGGGGAGGCGGGGTCAGGGCACAAGTATGTGAGGAGAGAAACTGAGGCACGAAGCGAGAGCAGATCACGCAGCAAGGCAGTGGCAGATCTGAGGGCAGAACCAGGGGGCCTGTCTCCCTGAGCCCCCCCACCTCTGTAACCACTAGACCTCACTCCCCTCGCACAGCCAGGGAGAGAACCCAGGCTCCCTGCCACCCCAGGAGCTGCCCAGACCCCCACACGGAGCTTGGGCCTCTCCTGCGCCAAGCACACTGTCGTGCTATCGCCCGCCCCCCCAGGCTCCTATGGGGCGGGGCTCTGTGCGGTGGGACCCCTGCCCCCAAGGCGCAGTGGGGCAGAGCTTTGCGCTGGGGCCCATGGGGAAAAGCGCGTGTTAAAGCGGCCCGGAGGCTGCTCCGATTTGCCCCGGGGCCGGGCCTGGCTCGAGGGGACCCCCGGGAAGCGCCCTGCGCTGGGCAGGCCCGTCACAGCCCCCGCCCGGGGCAGCGCCCTCCCCCCCAGCCACGCCGGGCGGGGGCAGAGCCCCACGGGCGGGGCGGTGGCGCCAGGCGCTGCATCAAGTCCTGGCCTGTCGGCTCCCCAGGCCGGCAGAACTTGTGCGGCGGCTCCGGGCTGGGGCGGGCGCTGGACCCCTTCGCCCGGGGCCCCACCCCAGGAGCCGGGGGAGTCTGACGGGGCCAGAGGACGCCCCCCCCCCCCCGCCGTGGAGAACCCGGCGGGAGCCCGTCTGGACCCGGTGGGGCTCGGCTGTGCACAGCGCGCAGCCCCGCAGGGCGCCTGGCCCTTGTGGGGGCGCTGGGACCGCAGCCGGGCCCCAAGGCAGGAGGGAGAAGGGGCCACAGTCCCTGGAAGGCGTTTCGGGGGGAGGGCTGGAGCATGGGGGGGCTCTAGACAGGGCTTGGGGAGTGTCGGGGGGTGCAGGAGGGGTGGGGCCTGGATGTGTGGGGGGGCTCAGGGCTGGGTGTGTGTGTGTAGGGGTGGGGGAGCTCAGGCTTGAGTGCGGGGGGGGGGTCAGGGTTGGGTGGGTGTTGAGGGGCTCAGGGCTCAGTGTGGGGTGTTGGGAGCTCAGGGTTGAATGTGGGAGGTGTTGGGGGGCTCAGGGCTGGGTGTGGGGGGGTGTTGGGGGGCTCAGGGCTGGGTGTGGAGGGGTATTGGGGGCTCAGGGTTGGGTGTGGGGTTTTTGGGGGCTCAGGGCTGGGTGTGGGGGGTATTGGGGGCTCAGGGCTGGGTGTGGGGTTGTTGGGGGCTCAGGGTTGGGTGTGGGGTTGTTGGGGGCTCAGGGTTGGGTGTGGAGGGGTATTGGGGGCTCAGGATTGGGTGTGGGGTTGTTGGGGGCTCAGGGCTGGATGTGGGGGTGTTGGGGGCTCAGGGCTGGGTGTGGGGGGTATTGGGGGCTCAGGGCTGGGTGTGGGGTTGTTGGGGGCTCACGGCTGGGTGTGGGGGGGTATTGGGGG
The DNA here is from genome assembly GCF_049634645.1 of Pelodiscus sinensis. NCBI lineage: Eukaryota > Metazoa > Chordata > Testudines > Trionychidae > Pelodiscus > Pelodiscus sinensis. The sequence goes on from NC_134734.1 coordinate 23,953, forward strand.
CTCAGGGTTGGGTGTGGGGTTGTTGGGGGCTCAGGGCTGGGTGTGGAGGGTGTTGGGGGCTCAGGGCTGGGTGTGGGGGGGTATTGGGGGCTCAGGGCTGGGTGTGGGGGGTGTTGGGGGCTCAGGGTTGGGTGTGGGGGGTTGTTGGGGGCTCAGGGCTGGGTGTGGGGGGTGTTGGAGGCTCAGGGTTGGGTGTGGGGGGGTGCTGGGGGGCTCAGGCCTGGGGGTGTATAGGGGTGGGGGGGTTGAACACCCCTCCCTCAGAGATTTGCACCAGGGCCGCTGGCTCCCCCCTTTGCGGCGCCGTCCGGCAGCGGGAGCAAAGGGCCCGTCTGTCCCCCCGTAGTCGGGCCCTTTGTGACAGCGCCGGGAAGGTGCCAAGCAGGGCCTGGTACGAAGCCCCCTGCCTGGCTCGCCTCTGATCCCCAGTGGGGGCGAGGGGGGGGAGTTGTGGGGCCCAAGGGGGGTCGCACACAGGGGGGCTCAGTGCCCGGATGTTGCTGGTTCAATGTGGGGGGGGGGGTTGTTGTTGCAGAGACCAGCCTGGGGTCTGGCGCCCTGGCACCCCCGGAGCACACGGCCGGCTCCAGCCAGACAAGGGCCGGCAGAGGGGACCCGGCCACGCCCAGCTGGTCCCGGCGAGGGGGGAACATTGGCCGGGGAGGGGAGGGGAGGGGCCCGGGCGACCCCGTTACCTGGGGAGAGACACTGGCCGGGGGAGGGGCTGTTGGGGGGTACGGAGGCTCTGCTGGGAGACGGGGCTGTTTTTGGGGACTGAGGGCAGAGCAGGCAGGACTCAGCCGGCTGCAGGGGAGACTCGGGGGGACCCAGGGGGGCCAGGCCGACAGGCTGGAGGGATCCGTCGCCCCTCGTGCCGGGGCTGGCCGGGAGTCGCTCTGCTCTCTCAGTGTTTCTCAACCTTTTTTTATAAAGTAGCCCTTTAAAAAACACGCCAAGTACCCCCAGCACCTACACTTTTCAGACACAGTTTTTTCTACCATCGCAGCACATGTCTTTAAACAACTCCTGGGAGCCAGGCGGGTGGTGGCATTTTGGGTGTAAAAGTCCCAAACTACTAAAGTGCTGTAAAACGTCAAACAAAAATTGACTTGTCTCCAAATTTCCGTTGTGTGGCCTGAACTGCTGGGCTGGGGGGCTCCCCGAAAAGGGGCTGCCACACTGGGGGGGTCCTGCCTGGGGACAGAGGGGCTGAGCATGGGAAGGACCTGGGAGCCGTGATGGGGGGGTAGAGAATTGTCCCTGGGGTCTGTCCTGGGGGCGCCGCGCCTGGCAGTGGGGGAAGGGTCGGAGCAGCCGAGTCGAGGCTGGAAGCCCGGCCGCAGAGCGAGACGCCAGGCGCTCCCGCTGCTCAGAGCAGGCGCCGGGACCCCTCGTCCGTCTCCGAGCCCCATTTAGCTGCTGTGGGCTGGGGCTGGGACGCCCAGCACCCTCAGGCCGGCAAAGGCGCCATTCGTGAGGGCAGGGGGCAGTCGCCCCCCCAACTGGAACCCCTGGATTTCATACTTGAGGCCCGGCCCTGGCTCTTACCTGCAGCCGAGTCGGGGCGGCTCGCAGCTCCGTCCTGGGCAGAGGGGGGCAGGGGATCAGAGTAACACGAGGCCGGTTACTCAGGCAATTGCAGGATCGTTCGATCCACGTGAAAGCGTCGCCGGGTGCTGCACGGAAAGGGGGGGGGTAGGAGTGAGTGTCGTGCTGCAGGGCCCTGCGTTTGGACCACGGCTGTGAAACTTACAAACGTTCTTGAAATCGGGAGAAATCGGGGTGGGGAACCTCAGGCCTGGGAGCCAGATGCAGCCCTCGGCTTCCCTGGCCTAGTCCCCCCGGTTCAGGGCTCCCCTCAGCACTGGGGAGCCTACGCCGGTACTCCAGCGCCTCTGCTGACCCCACCGCCGCGCTGGAGCACACGGACTCTCCTCGCCGGGGCCCCTGAGCCGGGGCGTGGGAGGGGACGTGGGAGGGTCTTTCTGCTTCTCAGTCGGGGGCCACGTCAAAGCGAGGGGGTTTTGGTTTGGTTTTGCTTCTCACTTGTGTGTGACCCTGCCTGATTTTTCGGTGGCTCCGTGGCCCCCGACCCAACCCCGTGAACAATGACTAGTCCCGAGCCGAGTGCAGAGAGCTGCAAAGGGATCTTGCAACACGCGGGCAGGTGGAAGTCAGGGTGGGGCAGCGCGCATGGAAAAATCGAATCCCGACTTTACCCACGAGAAGGATGGGGACTGGATCAGCTGGGACCCCTCAGGTAAGAGATCTCGGAGTCACTGGCTGTTGCAGTGGCAGCCGCAAAACGGACTCGGTCCCTGCACCCTGGGAATCCTTCGGGAAGGAGAAAGACTCAGACAAAATACCATGTTGCCTCTACCTAGAGTCACTGGATGCCCCAGCCTGAACACCGCGAGCAGGCCTGGTGACCCCCTTAAATAAAGATCCATTGGCTCTGGGAAAGGTGCAGCGAGGCCCACAGAGGTGAGTGGGGTGAGGAACCGCGTCCCCAGGAGGAAATGAACGGGACTGGGAAAAGAAGCGACTGGAAGGCAGGGGGATACAATAGGGGTCCAGAGAGTCCCGACCGGCGGGAAAGCAGCAGAATGGAATAGGATCCGTCCCTCCCCTGACATAGCACCAGCAGCTGAGGCGACGAATGTGCAGGCAGCCGATTCCAAACAAAGGAAATGATTTCTTCGCAGCGACCTGTGGAACTCTCTGCTGGAGTACGGGGGAAAGGCCCAGCCCATAGCAGGGTTCCAGGAAGAACAAAATATGTTCATGGAGGGCAGGTCCCTCAATGGCTACGGGCCAGGGAGGGTGTCCGTAGCCTGTTTGCCAGAAGCTGGGATTGTGTAATCCTCTGCAAGGGAAACTGAGGCACAGGGAGGGAGGGCTCACTTGGTGATCCCCTGTTCTCTCCACTGCCTCGGGCACCTGGCACTGGCCACTGTGGGCAGAGAGGACATGGGGCCGGATGGGCCGTTGTCGGACCCAGCCTGGTCAGTCTGATGTTCTTGTACAGAGCCCAGATGTGCCTGCCCCACTGGAGCTGCCCCCCCCCCCCCCCGAGCGCTGGGGTAGAGCCAGAGTCCTGCCCACCACCTGCTCAGCCACTGCCAAACCGGCAGAGCCCCAGAGTCCTGGCTAGAGATGCTGTAAGGGGGGGCAGTGTGTGTGTGGGGGGGGTTCATTTCACCCCCCATTCGGTGCTCGGCCTGTAATAAGCATGCTCAGTACCATGCTGACGGCTGTGTGCTCAGTTCCCCCTCCCCCCACCCCAGCTGCCCCCTCACGTCCCCTCTTCCTGCCGCGGTCTCCCTCCGGCCGCCCCGTAGCCACTGGTCCCGAGGGCCCCATGGCTTGTAGGCAGCCCCCCACAGCAGCCCCAGCCTCAGCCCATGGGAGGGATGGGGGGGTGCACCAGGGCCCAGCGTCCCAGGGCAGGCCAATTGCTCGGGGGCCAGGACGTGCGCCCAGAGCACGAAGAGCCAGGCGCAGCCCCTGGGAAGTGGGGAGGGGGGCCAGGAGCGGCTGCCGGGCAGGGCTAGAAAGACCGTGCCTGGCTTGGGACTGGCCCCGTGTGCCCTGCGGGGAGCTGGGGGGACCTGCCAGACCCTCCAGGGGCAGCTAGCGACCAGGAACAGAGCCGGAGGCAGAGAGGGAACTGGGATGTGGAGCAAGGGGAGGGCGCTTTCGAAGACCTGGCTCCAATTCCCTGCTCTGCCACACTCCTGTCCCATGCCTCAGTTTCCCCTGCAGAGGGGTGCAGAGTCCATGGCAGTACAAGTGCCAGAAGCCTTCTGCCACCCCGTGCCTCAGTTTCCCCCGCAAAAGGCCAGCCAGCTCCCAGGTGGAAGAACCGTGCAGACAGGGAGGCCGGCGGGGCTAAGCCCCCCCCAGAGCTCCCAGCTGGGAGGGGCCGGTGGAGCCCTTCCATTGCCCGCAGCCTGTCGCTGCCAGGTACTGGGGCTCCCCGCGGTGCCAACACGGCCCCAAGTCTCGCTGTGGGACAGGTGCTGGCACTGGGTGGATCTGCCCCCAGCCTGGCACACGGGTAACCAGGCAGGCCCAACCCGCGGCCCACGAGCAGGCAGGGGGAGGGTGCGGAAGCTGGGGTAAGCGAGGGGGTCCCGGGGAGACAGGTGTCGGGAATCGGGGCCCTTGGCTCCCCCGCCTTTGCCCCACGTCCGGCAGCTGCTTTCTGCCGGCTGGTGCTGCCACCCTGAGGCCGCCCCGGGAACGCAGGCCGGCAGAGCGGCGGGACACCTGGCATCTAGCGCTGGGCCACGCAACTTGGCAAGCCCAGGGCCACACAGCTACCCCCAGCGCATGCCCAGGGCGGGGCTTCAGTGTGGCTGCACAGACATGCAAATTGATATGCAAATATATGCAAATAGCTTCGTTCACACTGAGGGGCATGAATTCTACCCAACACGCAGGCCTCCGGTCAGCCAGCTCCGCTGCTATGAACACAATGCAACATGTGCCCGAGTGCCACGCCCAGGGCCTTGCCCAGCCCGCTTCTCTGCCCCCTGGCCCTGCTGGGGGCCTCTCCGCCCCCCCCCCCCCGGGGCAGGTGGGCAGGGTGTCGCCATGGGAACGGGAAAGGCGCGGGATGGAGCCTGGACGCGGTTACGCGCTGCCAGCCAGAGACAAGGCCGGGCGCCCGGCGCAGCCCCCGCTCCCGGCTCCACATCGCGCCAGGCCTGCACCCTTGGGGCAGCAACGCGCCAGGGCACAGCCATTCCACCCCCCGTAGCTGGGCAATGGCCCCCCCGGGGCAGACAGCGCTGGGGCGAGGGCAGGACGTAGCCAAGGGGGCTCTCGGGGCAGGCGGCCTCCCCCTCCGTGTCTGCGCCACCCTGGCCCGTAGTCCGGCTGTTTGGGTGGGCTCCCAAGGACAGCGGCGAGGCTGGACTGGCCGGGATCGGCGGCCGAGGTTCCCCCCCCCCCCGGCACAAACAGCCCCTAGCGCCAAGGAAGAATTAACACGCTCGGGGGGAGCACAGCTGGCCAGGGCGGGGGGGCAGCGCCGAAACCGACCCAGCTGGCTGACGGACACGGTAGTGAAACGGGGTGTGTGTGTCATGGGGTCCCTGGCTCAGAGGCCACAGCTGCCCTCCGAGCACTTGGCACAGAGCCTGCTTGGCGTGGTGGGTCCAATCCGGGAGCGCCCACCCCCTCGCTCGCCCCTTCTGGGATGGGACCCGACGGCCGAGCTGATGCCGGGCTTGGAGCTGGGAAGTTTCTCCCCATTGCTAACCTCCAGCTCGCACGCTGCCAATGACACCGATTCCCTCTAGTAGCTCCAGGGAATAATTGATCCCTGGCCGCTAGAACAGCCCTGCATACTGGTCTCCGCTCCCCCTTCAGCCTTCCTCTCCCAAGCTGCGCTGTGCCCGGCGCTTTAATCTTCCTCCCAGGGCCGGTACCAGCCTTCCTTGCCCACTAGGCTGCGTCCAGACTGGCACGATTTTGCAGAAATACTTTTAACGGAAAAGTTTTTCCGATAAACGTATTTCCGCAGAAGAGCGTCGAGATTGGCAAGGGTGCTTTTGCGCAAGAAAGCTCCGATGGCCATTGTAGCCAAAAATGAAGGTGCCTCTCTACACTGGCCTCTCGCGCAAGGATTCTTAAGTATTCGTGCGCAAGAGGGCTTATCCCTGAGCGGGAGCAGGAAAGTATCTGCACAAGCAGCACTGATTTTGTACATTACCACGTCAGTGCTCTTGCGCAAATTCAAGCGGCCAGTCTAGACGCACCCATGGTGATCGGGGAACAAAATAGCAAATGACTTTTAAGGCTGCTAAATGCAAAGTAATGCAGATTGGAAAACACCCCACCGACACATCCAAGATGGTGGGGTCTGATTTAGCTACAACTACTCAAGACACAGATCTTGGAGACGTTGCGGCTAGTTCTCTGGAAACAGCCACTCACGAGGCTAGGTCCACACTACAGAGTTTTTCGACACGCTCTTGCACAAGAAGCTTTTGTGGAAGATCGCGTCTGATAGAAGCGTCTCGCGCAAGAAGCCTGCAGCGAAGACAAACCTGGGCAGCAGCAAGCAAACCAGAATTTAGGAATCATTAAAAAAGGGGATAGGGAATAAGACAGAGAACAGCTTATTGCCTCTGTATGAAACCATGGGGCGCCCACGTCTGGAATACTGCGTAGAGATGTGGTCGTCTCCTCTCAGAAAAGATCTCTTGGCACTGGAAAAGGTTCAGAAAAGGGCAACAAAAATGCTGAGGGGTTTGGAACGGGTCCCACGTGAAGAGATTAAAAAGCCTGGGACTTCTCAGCGTAGAAAAGAGGAGACTGGGGGGGGGGGGGGGGGATATGAGCGAGGTCTATAGTCACGTCTGGTGTGGAAAAAGCAAATAAGGAAAATTTGTTCCCTAACATACGAACTGGGGTCACCAAATGAAAGAGGGTAGCACATTTAAAACAAACCAAAGGAAGGTTTTCTGTGCACAAGGCAACCAACCTGTGGAACTCCTCGCCAGAGGATGTTGTGAAGACCAGGACTTTAGCAGGGTTCAATAAAGAGCCATCTAGATTCATGGAGAGCAGGTCCATCAATGGCTATTAGCCAGGCTGGGCAGGGAGGTGCTCCGACCTCTGTGTGTCAGAGCCGAGGAATGGGTGACAGGGATGGTTCCCTGTTCTGTTTGCTCCCTCCAGGGCACCTGGCCTTGGCCACTGTGGGCAGGCAGGACACTGGGCTGGCTGGGCCTTTGGTCTGACCCCACCTGGCTGCTCGGGGAGTTCCTGGCCATGGGGCGGGAGGTGCCAGCGTCCGCTCGGCAGTGTCTGCGCTGTCGTCCATGCAGCCCTGCCAGCTCCGCAGCCCCCCCACTCCCACGTTTCTCTCTTGCTTTGCCCTTCGCTGGCAGAGGCCTGGCAGCCCTGCCCAGGGGAGAATTCGCTGCCCCGTGCGACATGCAGGCCCCTGCCGGTAGCGCTGGGCTGGCGGTAAACACAGCGGCTTGTTGAATGAGACATCCCGTCCCTCGCCTTGTCCCCCTGGGGCTGACATGGCCCCGGCCGGGGCTCGGTTTGTGCGGCTGCAAGTCGAGGGGAGAGTAAAAATCGCTGCTTGAGTTGTAGCTGGAAAGGACTCGCATGGCCGGGGCCCCAGCGGGCTGGTCTCTCCAGCCTCCCTCCCGCCTCGCCACAAACCAGGCCCGGCTGCAGCCACTGGGCTGCCCAAGCCCTGCACGAGAAGGGGAGTAGCTGTGGAGAGCCCCTCCCAACCTGCTCCGCCCTGGGGCCTCAGCCAGCGCCGACCGCAGGGAAAACGGCCCCCCAGCACGTTCCAGCCTCACCACCTCCGCTCCCTGCCAGGGCCCCGCGTGGCCAGCACAGCCTGCGTGGGTCTTAGCCCCTGGCCCCACAGGGTGCGTGCGCCAGGACTGGGGCCCTGCAGCCAAGCCCTGGTCCCCCGGGGCTTCCCCCATGGGGCACGGTGAATGCCAGGAGCCACAACACGGGGCTGACCGGGGCTCTCAGCAGCAACGCGGAGCTCCCGGCAACCGCCAGGCCCAGGCAGAGGCCTTTCTCTGGGCTGCCGGGGCCCGGGCCCGAACGCAGACGGGAAGGGTGGGGAGGCGCCGTGCCCAGCTGCCTGCAGAGTCGGGGGCCAAGGAACCCACAGCCCGTCTGGACAGGGGCTTGTCCCACTGGGTCTTAACCCCCCCCCCGGGGCAGCCGCTCCCTGGTGGCCCCACACCCAGCGGCAGCGTCTCCGCCAGCCCCGCTCATTGCTTTGGCTACATTGAGCCACACCCTGGGGCCCCAGCCCAGCCCCCCAGCTACCCATGGCTGTTCCCAGCGAGCTGGTGCACCCCTCCCAGCCCCACAACCCCCTTCCCGCAGCCACCAGGCGCTGCCCCGCTCGGGGAAAGGAGCCAGGCCTGGGCTGACATGGAGCCTGGCGCCAGTGCCCAGCGAGGCGGCGCAGATGACAAGCCCGAGGGCTGAGCCGGGGACACTCAGGCCCCGGACAGGAGGTTTCTATGCCTGGACGTGGTGTGGTCTGTGGGCCGGGCCCCATGGCTGCGCCAACCTCCCCCGTGCCGCACTACACTCTCTGGGGCAGCACCAGCTGCAGAGCCTGGGGGGAGGGAGGCCCCAGCAGCCTGGCCCCCCAAGCCATTGGACTATCCAGGGGCAGGGCAGCCTCTCGGCGCTGGCCCGGGAGGTGCCCTGGGCCACACCAGCGTCCCGGGAGGCAGCGAGTGACTGTGGGCATCAGAGGCTCGCCAGGGACTGGCTGGTGGACTTTGGGGACAGGGGGTGTCCTACACGCCCCCCCCCCGGGGCTAGGGGAGCCCCCCCACCTGCCCTGCTGGAACCCAGCCCCGGGGCGTGATGCCTCCAGCAGAAAGCAAACTGGGACTGGCCAGCCCGGCCCCCCAGCCACCAAGTGACAGGGACCAACTTCTGGCCACCTCGGCGACTTCACACAAACCCCAGAGGGGAGAGACTCAGTAGCCAACTCCCCGCACCCCCAGGGCCCCTCAGCCGGCGCGCCCCACGTCCCGGCCCCCCGCCCAGCCCCCCGCGCGAGGAACCAGGCCAGCAGTGAAAGAGGAACGGGTTTATTCTCTGCCAGCCATTTCAATGCTTCTTGTTTGCCGCTGCCACCTGGAAGAGAGGAGGCGGGTGAGAGCCGAGCCGGGCGGCCTGGGCGCAGAGCTACGCCCACGGGGGCCCCGCTGGGCACTGGAGCGAGCGGCTGCCCCGGGACGTCCAGAGAGCAGCCTGAGGGCTCGGGCTGGGCGGGCCAGGCTAGCGAAGGGGCCGGACTCCGTTCTGCGTCGGCCGCGCTCACCCTGCAGCAGGAGCTAGCGATTGGCCCTTTCCGCTGTCAAGGGGCTGGACCAACCCGGCGCCGGGCGCTATCTGTGCCACTGGGCCCAGGGGCGGGGGCTCCCACGAGCGCCTTGAGCGAAGGCCCCACCCCCTGGGGGCGGGGACGCAGGCTTACCTGCCCGGCGATTCGGTCCAGATCTCTCTGCCCCTGGGGGGTGAGTTTGCGGCCCCTGGAAGGGAAGGGGGAGGGTTAATGGGCTGGAGGGGCTGCAGCCCGTGGGGTGTCGCAGGGCTCAGGGCCCCTCCCGCCCAGCCGCCCCTGCCCCTCCGCTCACCCATCCTGATCCTTCTCCACCATCTTCAGCCCCTCCAGGGCCTGCAGCACCCGCCTGGCCACGCTCTTGGAGCCGCGGCTGAAGTGGCTGGGCATGACGCCGTTGCGCTGCCGCCCCCCGTAGATCTTGGTCATGGAGCCGACGCCGGCCCCGCCGCGCAGGTACAGGTGGCGGGCCGTGGACGCTGCGGACCCACAGGCAGAGCCGTTAGCTCGGCACCGCACCCCGCTCCCGCCTGCCGGAACGGGTTCCCCAGGGCGCAGAGCCACATTCAGAGCCACACGCTAACGCCCCCGGCCCGGTGCCCGGAAGGAGAACTCAGACAGCCCTGGGGCCCAGCCCTATAGCTCGGAAACAGAAGGGCCCAGGCGCTCGGGAGCACGCAGGGTTCTAGGCCTCTGCCTTCTCGGGATGTGCCGGTTGAAGCGGTTAACCTTAACGGGCGAGGCGGCCCAGTTAAGGTTAATAAGGGGGCTGGGATGCAAGGGCCTGGTTCCAGCGTCTACCGCTCCGATTCCGTATTCGTTCCAGTCGCCAGCTATGGGGACCCCCCACCCGGGGCGGCCGCCAGCGCGGGAAGGAAGCCAGCCGGCCCCTCGCGGCGCCGGGATCCTCACCTGCCCGGGTGTAGAACCAGTTCTCATCGTACGGGGCCAGCTCCTTGTGCTTGGCCAGCTTGACCGTGTCCACCCAGTCGGGCACCTTGAGCTTCCCCGACCTGGGGGCAGAGAAGCGGCGGCCGGGTGAGCAGCCGAGCGGAGACCCCGGCCCGAGGGGGCTGGGAGAGGGAGCGGGGACCCCACCCCCCGCCCCCCGCACTCACTTCTTCAGGAAGGCGGCCAGGGCCCGCACGAACTCCTGCTGGTTCACGTCCTTCACCGTCACGCCGGGCATCTGCGGGAGACACGCTCAGCGGGGCAGGAGCGACGGGCCCCCCGCATGGACAGCGCCCCCCCCGCCCTGACGGGCCCCCCGCCCCCCCCGCATGGACAGGCCCCCCCCCGCCCCGACGGGCCCCCGCCCCCCGCATGGACAGCGCCCCCCCCGCCCCGACGGGCCCCCGCCCCCCCGCATGGACAGGCCCCCCCCCGCCCCGACGGGCCCCCGCCCCCCCCGCATGGACAGCGCCCCCCCCGCCCCGACGGGCCCCCGCCCGCCCGCATGGACAGCGCCCCCCCGCCCCGACGGGCCCCCGCCCGCCCGCATGGACAGCGCCCCCCCCCGCCCCGACGGGCCCCCGCCCCCCCGCATGGACAGCGCCCCCCCCCGCCCCGACGGGCCCCCCCCCCCCCGCATGGACAGCGCCCCCCCCCGCCCCGACGGGCCCCCGCCCCCCCGCATGGACAGCGCCCCCCCCCCCCCGCATGGACAGCGCCCCCCCCCGCCCCGACGGGCCCCCGCCCCCCCCGCATGGACAGCGCCCCCCCCCGCCCCGACGAGCCCCCGCCCCCCCCCCCGCATGGACAGCGCCCCCCCCGCCCCGACGGGCCCCCGCCCCCCGCATGGACAGCGCCCCCCCGCCCCGACGGGCCCCCGCCCCCCCGCATGGACAGGCCCCCCCCGCCCCGACGGGCCCCCGCCCCCCCCGCATGGACAGCGCCCCCCCCGCCCCGACGGGCCCCCGCCCGCCCGCATGGACAGCGCCCCCCCGCCCCGACGGGCCCCCGCCCGCCCGCATGGACAGCGCCCCCCCCGCCCCGACGGGCCCCCGCCCCCCCGCATGGACAGCGCCCCCCCCGCCCCCGACGGGCCCCCCCCCCCCGCATGGACAGCGCCCCCCCCGCCCCGACGGGCCCCCGCCCCCCCGCATGGACAGCGCCCCCCCCCCCCGCATGGACAGCGCCCCCCCCGCCCCGACGGGCCCCCGCCCCCCCGCATGGACAGCGCCCCCCCCGCCCCGACGAGCCCCCGCCCCCCCCCGCATGGACAGCGCCCCCCCCGCCCCGACGGGCCCCCCCGGCAGATCAGACCCAGCGGCCCCGGATCGGCCCGCGGGGGGGGGGGGTCCCGGGTCACGTGGGGGGCCCCGCGGGGGGGGGCCCGGGTCACGTGGGGGGTCCCGCGGGGGGGTTCGGGTCACGTGGGGGGCCCCGCGGGGGGGGCCCGGGCCCCGGCGCTCACCTCGCTGCGGGCTCCGCGCTGCCGGGCTGGGAAAGGGCCGCACGGGGCCGCCCGCCCGCAGAACACGGGCCCAAGTCTCGCGAGAGCAGCGCCGGCCAATCGCCGCCGAGCGGCCCGGGCGGGGCGGGGCCTGGGGGCGGGAAACCTGCGCGTGCTCCGACGCGGCCTCGTCACCCGCTGCGGGGCGGAAGAGTGACGTCACGCCGCCTCGCTCTTACGTCACCGCCTCGTCCTCTGCCACTGCCTCCTTTGGTTGCGGCCTTTAACCGCGGCGCCATGACGTCATCGAGTCGACGTATGATGTCAACGGGCTGGAATGCATTCTTGTGACGTCACATATCCACTTTGTGACATCATCTATCTGTTTCACTATGACATCACAGCGACTCATCACCATGGCACCGAGTTGCATCCTGTGGGTGCCCCCAACAAGCCCCCCACCCCGAGGTTCTGCTGACACTCAGTGCCCCCTAACCGGCCCCCTGCTCCCCAGAACAGCCCCCGCTGGGTGCCCCAACCAGCCCCTCCTGCCCCCCAGGAACTGCTCATGCTCGGTGCCCCCTAACCTGCCTCCCTACCCTGGCCCCCCAGGAATAGCTGGCACTGAGGGCCCCCAAGTAGTCCCCCCACCCCCCAGAACAACCCACTCTGGGCATCCCCCAACCAGCTCCTCCTACCCCCCGGTAACTGCTCTCACTGGGCGCCCCCCAACCAGCTTCCCCCCCACCCTCTCCACCCAGAATAGCCTGTGCTGGGTGTTCCCCAACAAGCCAGTCCCCTGCCCCTCCCAGGAACAGCCTTATGCTAGGCACCCCCCCACAATGTCCCCACCCCTCTCAGGAAGAGCCTGTGCCTGGTGCCCCCTCTGTGTCCCCTGCCCCCCCGCTGGGAGCAGCCTGTGCTAGGTGCCCTCCCAGGAAGCACCTCCAAACCCCTTCCTGTCCCCTCCCCAGCTGGGAACACCTTGTGCTGCACCGAGCCATGGCCCATCCCCCCCACCGCCAGCCTCCCCCGTGCCCCACCACCACCAGTGGCAACTGTGCCCCACCACCACCAGTGGCAACTGTGCCCCATGTGAGCCAGCCCCGCCCTGGACTCTGCCTCCATGCCCCCAGCTAGAAGGGGTCTGTCTGGCAAGGACCCGGGGCCCCCACCCGAGCCAGCCCCGCCCATCACTGCCCAGAACGTGGGGCCCAAGGAAGAGGCCAGGCTGCCACTGCCAGTCACAGGACGGTTTTATTGCCGCGGCCGGGTCCGTTATCTCCCTGCCAGCTGTGCCATTGATCCCTGCCTCGGCTCCTTCAATAATTGCTCCAGGAGCCGGAGGCAGCCCCCCCGCCGCGGCGCCCCTGCTCCCTCCAGCTGGGAGTCTGCGTCGCACGCGGAGACGCCCCCCCCGAGGCCTCGAACCCGTGGCCGGAGCTCCGCCCTGCCCCGGATCAGGGCCCCACTTAACCGACAGTGACCCCAGAGATGCAGAGACTAACCCAGCGCTGGGCTGGGGAATTGCTGGGGGGGGGGGGGGAGGCATCACAGAATGGGGGGGGGAGATTTCCTGAGTGACGCCCCCTTCTCTTTACTGACAGGCCCGGGCGCTGGGCAGGGAGCCCGGAGCCGGGCCGGGGCTGGCCCTTAGGGCCTGCCACCCTGGCCCTGCGGATGAACCTTGGCGCGGTGGCAGCACAGGACGTAGCGGAGGAAGACAGACCGGAGTGCCCGCCCAAAGTCCTTCTTCCTCAGGGCGTAGACCAGCGGGTTGGCCAGGGAGTTGAGGTGGGAGAGCAGCACGGCCAGGCGGTCGAGCGCCTCGGAGCTCCGGCACCCGGGGCACAGCAGCCGGACGCAGTAGAGCACGTGCAGCGGGATCCAGCAGCCGCAGAAGATGCTGAGCAGCAGCAGGAGGGTGCGCGCCATGGGCAGCTCCCTGCGCTTGGCCGCCTGCGCGCCGGCCCGGAAGTGCCCGCGCACCAGCCGGAAGAGGTCGGCGTAGATGCCCAGCAGGGCGCCCAGGGGCAGCAGGGTGCAGGCGAAGAAGATGAAGTAGACCAGGTACTCGGGGGCGAAGACGGAGATGAAGGAGCAGCGGCCCAGGTGGGGGTCGTGGGGCTGGCTGGCGTGGGGGGTCCAGCGCGCCCCCGGGAGCACCTTGGAGAGGAAGCCGCCGTAGGGCTGGTCGTGGGCGATGAGGCGCAGGGGGGCTCGCTCCACGGCGAGGCTCATGGCCTGGCTCTGGTTCCTCTCCACGTACTGCCCCTGGCGGTTCCAGCCCATCATGGGCGAGAGGCCAATGAGCAGGGAGAGCAGCCAGCACAGGCCCACGGCGCCCAGCACCCGGCCCCTCCGCACGTGCATGGCGTAGCTGCGAGAACAGAGCCCGGTCAGGGCCAGCCGCCCCCCAGGCCGGGAGCCCCAAAGCCCTCCCGCCAGCTAGGCCTGGCACGCGCCCAGCCAGCCGAATGGGTGGATGCCCCTCCGGCCCTGCCCGCCCCAGGCCGGCCGGGGGCACAGACTGGCTCACCTAGTCTCAGAGCCAGCTGGCTGGAGTGGAGACCCAGCTAACGTGGCCTGCTGCTCCCCGGCTGGGTTCCCACCCGCCCATACGCCTGGGTCCCCCCCCGCCCATGTGTCTGGGTCCCCCCCCGCCCATACGCCTGGGTCCCCCCCCGCCCATACGCCTGGGTCCCCCCTGCCCATACGCCTGGGTCCCCCCCCCGCCCATACACCTGGGTCCCCCCCGCCCATACGCCTGGGTCCCCCCCCACCCATGTGTCTGGGTCCCCCCCTGCCCATACGCCTGGGTCCCCCCCCGCCCATACGCCTGGGTCCCCCCCGCCCATACGCCTGGGTCCCCCCCCCGCCCATGTGTCTGGGTCCCCCCCCGCCCATACGCCTGGGTCCCCCCCCGCCCATGTGTCTGGGTCCCCCCCGCCCATACGCCTGGGTCCCCCCCCTGCCCATACGCCTGGGTCCCCCTCTGCCCATACGCCTGGGTCCCCCCCCGCCCATACGCCTGGGTCCCCCCCCGCCCATACGCCTGGGTCCCCCCCCACCCATACGCCTGGGTCCCCCCCACCCATACGCCTGGGTCCCCCCCCACCCATACGCCTGGGTCCCCCCCGCCCATACGCCTGGGTTCCCCCCCGCCCATACGCCTGGGTCCCCCTCTGCCCATGTGTCTGGGTCCCCCCCCGCCCATACGCCTGGGTCCCCCCCGCCCATACGCCTGGGTTCCCCCCCGCCCATACGCCTGGGTCCCCCTCTGCCCATGTGTCTGGGTCCCCCCCGCCCATGTGTCTGGGTCCCCCCCCGCCCATACGCCTGGGTCCCCCTCTGCCCATACGCCTGGGTCCCCCCCCGCCCATGTGTCTGGGTCCCCCCCTGCCCATGTGTCTGGGTCCCCCCTGCCCATACGCCTGGGTCCCCCCGCCCCGGGGCCCCGCCCTCCTCTCTTGCCTGCGGGGCAGCCGGATTTTGAGGTGGGCGTTGAGGGCGATGAGCAGCAGCAGCAGGACGGAGAACTGGGTGGTGACGAGCGGGAAGCAGGCCAGGAAGAGGCAGGTGTAGAAGCAGAGGGACAGGTCCATGCTCAGCACCACGGAGAAGGGGATGGCCAGGGCGCCCACGCCCAGGTCGGCCAGCGCCAGGCAGCCCACCAGGCAGTTGGTGACGCTGCGCAGGCGGCGGTGCAGGCCGAGCGTGGCGCACACCAGCAGGTTGGTGCCCACCACGGCCACGGCCAGCAGCCCCTCCAGCAGCACGAAGGCGAAGTGCAGATCCATGGGGGGCTCCGGCCCGGCGGTGCCCGTGGCCAGCCGCTGCCGCTGCCTTGGCTGAGCGCTCCCTGAGCAAACAGGGCGGGGGGGGCCGCATTGATCCTGGCCCTCGCGGCGCCGGGCGCCAGCTGCCGGCGGGGGAACGGCCGGGCCAGGCGGGGGCGGGGCAGCCAGGGGCAGGGGCAGGGGCGGAGCAGACCAGGGGGCGGGGGTTCCCGAACCAGAGGCTGAGATGCACACCTGAGCCCCGCGTCGGGCGTCTCAGCGCTTCGCTGCCCAGCGCCAATGCCGGGCCCAGGGCTCCCTGGGGTGGGGCCCGGGGCTCCCTGGGGTGGGGCCCGGCTCTGGAGTCTGTCTGCAGCCCCTGGGAGCCGGGGACCAGGGCCGGGACAGGGGCTCTTGGGTGCTACCGTAAAACACCTAATAGCAACTGTAATGTGCAGCCCCTGGCGCTACCGTAAAACACCTAATAGCAACTGCAACGTGCAGCCCTTGGCACGCCCTGGCCAGGCCAGGCTCATGGCCGCTACCATAAAACACCTAATAGCAACTGCAACGTGCAGCCACTGGCGTGCCGGGGACCCGGGCCAGGGCAGAGGCTCCTGGGTGCTACCGTAAAACACCTAATAGCAACTGTAATGTGCAGCCACTGGCCTGCCGGGGACCGGGGCTGGGATCCTGTGTGCTACCATAAAACACCTAATAGCAACCGTAACAGGCAGCCCCTGACGCGCTGGGGACCTGGGCTGGGGGGGCTTTGGAGAAACAGCCCATGGGCTGCTGGTGGCCCCCAGCGCTCTGAGAGCGGCCAACAGAGGCTGCAGAGGGAGCGGCTGCTAGTGTGGGCCCAGAACCGGCAGCCCCTGAGCCCTGCGGGCTGCAGCAGGAGGAGGCGCTGGTGGCTGGAGAGCGGTGACCCGCCCTGCCCCGCCCTGCCACACCCACCGTCCGTCGCCCGGGGCGAGAAGCCGGGACCTTCGCCTGGCCGGTGTCCCAGCATCCTCCTGCCGGGGCACCGCTCAGGCAGGCAGGGACTCGCTTGCTGGGCTGGATGGAGCCTGTCGGGGCGGCAGTGCAGACCTCTGGGCTAGTCAGGGGGCCGTGACGCCCCCCTCCAGGGAGCCACAAGACCAGGGCGTCCATAGTCTCCTGGACCCACTTTTGCTGGTGAAAGGGCTGAGCTGCCCGAGTCCCGCCCGCCGGGGCTGCCCCCCCCCCCCGGAGCGGGTCTGGCATCTGTGGGGGGGACGAGGCAGGAGCCGCCCACGAATTGCAGCAGGTACAAAGACCCAGGACTCACGCGCCACCTCGGTCCGCCTGCTAGAGGCCAGTGCTGGCGGCTGCCTGGCCCTGGGGGGTTCCATGCCCCGGGCGGGTCCCAGGGCTCCGGGGAGGCTGTGGGAAGGGAAGGATTCCCTGGGAGGAAGAAGAAGGGGCCTTGTGCATCCTCTACCTCATCGCCGAGTCGACCGGAGCCCTGCCCGGCCTGTGCCTACGGGACGCGCCACCGGCCCTGCACACCGAGGGGAGCTGGCGTCGCAGGACAACGACCTGACGTCGCCCGGTGCCGACATGCCCCCCCCCCGCCTGCGAGGGGCTGGCAACGCTGGTGTCGCTGCGGATCCAGGCTCGGCTCCGACCCCAGCGTGAGGAACGGCAGCGCCCGGGCTCGCCGGCCCCGCGTCCTGCTGGTTTGGTGTGAGGAGGGGGCCTGCGAGGCCAGGGACCACGTCTGAGCCATGAGCAAGGCCCTGCTCCCCCCGCCCTGGGACGGGAGGGGCGTTAGCGGCCCCTGAAACGGGCCTGGACTCCTTGTGCCAATCACCGCCCAGCCTCGCATTTCGCTGTCACGCCCCGGGCGTGTCCCAGGCCTCCAGCACAGCTCGGGCGGCTCCCTCGCCAGGCCGGCCAGCAGTGACCCTTCCCCCTGGGCTCCCCAGGGCCGAGCCCGACACTCTCCGGCTGCGATGCCTCGCGGAAAGTGGAAGCAGGAGGGGCCGCGGCTGGGACTGGGTTGTGGGAGCCGCGTGCGGAGCAAACTCCAGCCCTGCCCGGCCTGGCCGCTGGGAACCGCGATGAGTCTCCATCCATAGCCGGGACCTGGGACTGACCCTGCCCCGGCTCCGGTTCACGCCGCGCGGGCGGGGGCGCGAGATCGAACCAGCCTGGCCAGGAGGCTGCAGCAGAACACGACTTTATTGTCCAGGACCCAGAGCCCCCAGAGCCAAGGCCCGAGGATGGAGTAGGCTGCTCCGCCCGGCCCCTCGTGTCTCTCCGGGCTGGCTCCCTGCAGGCTGGCTTGGATCGCCGGCTCCGTACTGCGCCCCCATCGCCAGCGGGCCCCGGGACCCGCAGAGGCATGTCATCGACACCCAGCTGTTCAGGGCAGAGCCCTCCCAGCTTTGGATCCATCCCTCTATGTCTCCAAAGCCCAGGCACCGGCTGCGCCCTGCTGCCCGCAGGAGTGGGGCTGGGAGTCCTGGGCATGGCAGTCAGAACAACCTAACGCTCTGCTTCCATGTGCCTGAGCTGCTAGCTAGCGGAGAGTCCTGTGGCAGGGAGTTCTGCAGGTGAACGGGGGCTGGAGCACAAGGGTGAGCGGAAGGCCGGGCTCCCCTCATTTCATGTTCCGGGCAATGGCGGAGACGACCCCGGCGGCCTTGCCAGCCAAGCCCGGCAGCACGAGGGAGGCCACCTCGCCCAGCATGTCCAGCGCTGAAAGAATCCACGACGGGTCCTTGATCTCCAGGCTCTGCTCCCGCAGGCCCTGGATCTCCTGCTCCGTGTGCTTGGCCTTGTCCTGGAACCCTTCGCTCAGCAGGGCCGCCTTCTCCTGGGGGCAGCGAGAGCGTCAGGGGAGGCCCCTCCCCACCCCACAGGACAGTCCCAGCCCCACCGGTGCAGGTATCCCACCCTCGCCTGCCGTTCGCCTGCGCCCGGCTGCCCCGGCAGGGAGTCCCAGCCCTGGCAGGCGAGGCCGGCGGCAGAGGCGCCCCTGCCTGGGCTGTGCCCACCTCGCCCCCGCAGCCCCACCCACCCTCCCTCACTACCTTCAGCTTCTGATCCACCATCTTGTCCAGCTCCTCCAGCAGCGTCTTCCTCTCGTCCTCCAGCCTCTGCTCCAGCTGCCGCAGGTTCTCCTGGAAGCTGCGCTCCTGGTCTTCCAGCAGCTGCTGCAGCTCAGCCTCCCTCTGCCGCAGGACCTGCCGCTCCCGCTCGGCCGCCTCGGCCCGGGCCTGCTGGGCTGCCGTGGGGAGAGGGTGGGTTGGTGCGGGGAGGCTGCCGGCAGGGCTGCAGCGCAGCGTGCCTCCCCCGCCCCACGGCGCAGCGTGCCTCCCCCGCCCCACGGCGCAGCGTGCCTCCCCCGCCCCACGGCGCAGCGTGCCTCCCCCGCCCCACGGCGCAGCGTGCCTCCCCCGCCCCCCTGCCCCACGGCGCAGCGTGCCTCCCCTGCCCCACGGCGCAGCGTGCCTCCCCCGCCCCACGGCGCAGCGTGCCCCCCGCCCCACGGCGCAGCGTGCCTCCCCCGCCCCACGGCGCAGCGTGCCTCCCCCGCCCCACGGCGCAGCGTGCCTCCCCCGCCCCATGGCGCAGCGTGCTTCCCCCGCCCCACGGCGCAGCGTGCCTCCCCCGCCCCACGGCGCAGCGTGCCTCCCCCGCCCCCCTGCCCCACGGCGCAGCGTGCCTCCCCCGCCCCACGGCGCAGCGTGCCTCCCCCGCCCCACGGCGCAGCGTGCCTCCCCCGCCCCACGGCGCAGCGTGCCTCCCCCGCCCCACGGCGCAGCGTGCCTCCCCCGCCCCACGGCGCAGCGTGCCTCCCCTGCCCCACGGCGCAGCGTGCCTCCCCCGCCCCACGGCGCAGCGTGCCTCCCCTGCCCCACGGCGCAGCGTGCCTCCCCTGCCCCACGGCGCAGCGTGCCTCCCCCGCCCCACGGAGCAGCGTGCCTCCCCCGCCCCATGGCGCAGCGTGCCTCCCCTGCCCCACGGCGCAGCGTGCCTCCCCCGCCCCATGGCGCAGCGTGCCTCCCCCGCCCCACGGCGCAGCGTGCCTCCCCCGCCCCACGGCGCAGCGTGCCTCCCCCGCCCCATGGCGCAGCGTGCCTCCCCCGCCCCACGGCGCAGCGTGCCTCCCCCGCCCCATGGCGCAGCGTGCCTCCCCTGCCCCACGGCGCAGCGTGCCTCCCCCGCCCCATGGCGCAGCGTGCCTCCCCCGCCCCACGGCGCAGCGTGCCTCCCCCGCCCCACGGCGCAGCGTCCCCGCCGGGAGGTACCTGCCATCTCTTTCTCCTTCTTTGTCAGGACCATGTCCGTCTGCCAGATGGACTGGGACGTGAACGCCTTGGACTGCAGGAAGTCCTGCAGCACCGCGTCGGCCTGGGGTGGGCAGCGGGAGGGAGGAGTTAGGGCTGGCCCCAGAGCAGGGTTGGGATTGTGGGTCGCAGCCCTGGAGAGTCGTTGGCCTTCCCAGAGGGGGGCACAGGTTGGACAGGGAACTTCTCTCTCCCGGGGGTGCCTGATCCCGTCCAGCCCCAGCGCCAGCGGTTTGTCCCCACTCGACACCCTCGGCGCCTTTTCTGGACCATCTGGGGGCTGACCTCATGTGTTAACAAGACACACGGCCCCATGGCACGAGCAGCCTGGGCAGAGCGGCCAAGGCTGAATGGGCCACGGGAAGGAGGCTCTCCCAGGCTGAATGGGCCACGGGAAGGAGGCTCTCCCAGGCTGAATGGGCCACGGGAAGGAGGCTCTCCCAGGCTGAATGGGCCACGGGAAGGAGGCACTCCCAGGGCTGAATGGGCCACGGGAAGGAGGCTCTCCCAGTGCTGAATGGGCCACGGGAAGGAGGCTCTCCCAGGGCTGAATGGGCCACGGGAAGGAGGCTCTCCCAGGGCTGAATGGGCCACGGGAAGGAGGCTCTCCCAGGGCTGAATGGGCCACGGGAAGGAGGCTCTCCCAGGGCTGAATGGGCCACGGGAAGGAGGCTCTCCCAGGGCTGAATGGGCCACGGGAAGGAGGCTCTCCCAGGGCTGAATGGGCCACGGGAAGGAGGCTCTCCCAGGGCTGAATGGGCCACGGGAAGGAGGCACTCCCAGGGCTGAATGGGCCACGGGAAGGAGGCTCTCCCAGGGCTGAATGGGCCACGGGAAGGAGGCTCTCCCAGGGCTGAATGGGCCACGGGAAGGAGGCTCTCCCAGGGCTGAATGGGCCAGGGCTGAATGGGCCACGGGAAGGAGGCTCTCCCAGGCTGAATGGGCCACGGGAAGGAGGCTCTCCCAGGACTGAATGGGCCACGGGAAGGAGGCTCCCCCAGGGCTGAATGGGCCACGGGAAGGAGGCTCTCCCAGGCTGAATGGGCCAAGGGAAGGAGGCTCCCCCAGGGCTGAATGGGCCACGGGAAGGAGGCTCCCCCAGGGCTGAATGGGCCACGGGAAGGAGGCTCTCCCAGGGCTGAATGGGCCACGGGAAGGAGGCTCTCCGAGGGCTGAATGGGACACGGGAAGGAGGCTCTCCGAGGGCTGAATGGGCCACGGGAAGGAGGCTCTCCCAGGGCTGAATGGGCCACGGGAAGGAGGCTCTCCCAGGCTGAACGGGCCAGGGCTGAATGGGCCACGGGAAGGAGGCTCTCCCAGGGCTGAATGGGCCACGGGAAGGGGGCTCTCCCAGGGCTGAATGGGCCACGGGAAGGAGGCTCTCCCAGGGCCTGCTGGCAGTTGGAAAGGGCGTGAGGGTGGGCGAGGCGCATTCTGATGCTGTCCCTGATGCCTGGTTTTAAGCCGCTTTCCCGGGCTGCACCATGAGGCGTGCACAGACACAGAGCCGGCTCCAGCCTCGTCCTACCTTAATCCCCTTCCCTGGCAGCTGCCGGTATCTCTCCACCATCTCCTGCCGGTCATCCAGGAAGCGCTGGTAGCCCCCGGGCACCGCGTAGACGCTCTGGCCACTCCGGTCATCCAGCTCATCCCACAGCTCCAGCAGGACGGCCGTGCAGCGGTCCGAGGACGCCTGCTCATTGCGCTGGACGAGCCGCTGCTTCTGCTCCTCCAAGCGGTGCTGCCGGGGGCACAGACAGGGCCGGGGTGAGGCAGGGTGGGGGTACAGCGGGGGCAGGGGTACGAGCCACACAAGGACTGACTAGGACAGGGCTGTGAGCTGATCCGCAAGAGCCCGGGGCTGGAGATCCAGCTGGGTCCTGACATCTCGGGTCTCCAGCTACGCAGGGGCTGGGGGAAGGGGTCAGAGCTCAGACGATCCCCGGCTCCGCTAGCCCTGCAGAGGGGCAGCTGTCCCATAGCCCCTCACCCCACAGCTAGTGCGACGGGATGTACCATGAGCTCCCCTTGAAACCAGCGGTCGTCGTCCTTGAAGGCGCGGGCCATGAACACCCGCAGGGCCTCCCGCTCGCACTGCGCATGCAGCTCCAGCAGCTCCGCCACGCTCTCCGTGGGCAGCGCCGCCCGCCGCTCCAGCAGCCCCTCGTAGGCAGCCACGGCCTCGCCCACCGCCGCCGAGTTCTCCACCTGCGCCAGGGCCAGCACCGCGCTCTCCAGGCAGGGCACCGCCCCGCTGCGGATGGCGTCCACGTAGGTCACCGCCAGGGTCCCCAGCACTGCCGGAGAGGAGGGTCAGTGCCAGGCGCCCAGCGGGGCCGGAGGGGAGGGTCAGTGCCAGGCGCCCAGCGGGGCCGGAGAGGAGGGTCAGTGCCAGGCGCCCAGCGGGGCCGGAGGGGAGGGGCAGCGCCAGGCGCCCAGCGGGGCCGGGGGGGAGGGGCAGCGCCAGGCACCCAGCGGGGCCGGAGGGGAGGGGCAGCGCCAGGCGCCCAGCGGGGCCGGAGGGGAGGGGCAGCGCCAGGCGCCCAGCGGGGCCGGAGGGGAGGGTCAGCGCCAGGCGCCCAGCGGGGCCGGAGGGGAGGGGCAGCGCCAGGCGCCCAGCGGGGCCGGAGGGGAGGGGCAGCGCCAGGCACCCAGCGGGGCCGGAGAGGAGGGGCAGCGCCAGGCGCCCAGCGGGGCCGGAGGGGAGGGTCAGCGCCAGGCGCCCAGGGGGCCGGGGGGGAGGGGCAGCGCCAGGCGCCCAGCGGGGCCGGGGGGGAGGGTCAGCGCCAGGCGCCCAGCGGGGCCGGAGGGGAGGGTCAGCGCCAGGCGCCCAGCGGGGCCGGAGGGGAGGGTCAGCGCCAGGCACCCAGCAGGGCCGGGGGGGAGGGTCAGCGCCAGGCGCCCAGCGGGGCCGGAGGGGAGGGGCAGCGCCAGGCGCCCAGCGGGGCCGGGGGGGAGGGGCAGCGCCAGGCGCCCAGCGGGGCCGGAGGGGAGGGGCAGCGCCAGGCGCCCAGCGGGGCCGGGGGGGAGGGGCAGCGCCAGGCGCCCAGCGGGGCCGGAGGGGAGGGGCAGCGCCAGGCGCCCAGCGGGGCCGGAGGGGAGGGTCAGCGCCAGGCGCCCAGCGGGGCCGGAGGGGAGGGGCAGCGCCAGGCGCCCAGGGGGCCGGGGGGGAGGGGCAGCGCCAGGCGCCCAGGGGGCCGGGGGGGAGGGGCAGCGCCAGGCGCCCAGCGGGGCCGGAGGGGAGGGGCAGCGCCAGGCGCCCAGCGGGGCCGGGGGGGAGGGGCAGCGCCAGGCGCCCAGCGGGGCCGGGGGGGAGGGGCAGCGCCAGGCGCCCAGCGGGGCCGGGGGGGAGGGGCAGCGCCAGGCGCCCAGCGGGGCCGGGGGGGAGGGGCAGCGCCAGGCGCCCAGCGGGGCCGGGGGGGAGGGGCAGCGCCAGGCGCCCAGCGGGGCCGGGGGGGAGGGGCAGCGCCAGGCGCCCAGCGGGGCCGGGGGGGAGGGTCAGCGCCAGGCGCTCAGCGGGGCCGGAGGGGAGGGGCAGCGCCAGGCGCCCAGCGGGGCCGGGGGGGAGGGGCAGCGCCAGGCGCCCAGCGGGGCCGGGGGGGAGGGGCAGCGCCAGGCGCCCAGCGGGGCCGGAGGGGAGGGGCAGCGCCAGGCGCCCAGCGGGGCCGGAGGGGAGGGTCAGCGCCAGGCGCCCAGCGGGGCCGGAGGGGAGGGTCAGCGCCAGGCGCCCAGCGGGGCCGGGGGGAGGGGAGGGGCAGCGCCAGGCGCCCAGCGGGGCCGGGGGGAGGGGACAGTGCTCGGGTGCCCAGCGGGGCCGGGGGGGGAGGGGACAGTGCTCAGGTGCCCAGCGGGGCCGGGGGGGAGGGGACAGTGCTCGGGTGCCCAGCTCCCCCTAAAACCTTCCCACACCCGACAGGGTCCCAGCTGCTCCCAGGAAGGGCGCTGAGCCTGAGATGCCCCCCCACCCCCAGACGTGCCCCAGGCCCCCCTGTGCTCATGAGCAGTTGGTGCCTTGGCTCTTGGGACACGCCAGGCTTCACCCCCAGCCGCGGGGCCCCGCTCTGCCTTCTCTGCGGCCCAGTGGCCCTCGGATGGTCTTCCAGGGTCCTTTCTAACCACGCACCCCAGAGCTGGGCGCAGGCTCCAGCCCTGGGCCCACCGGTGCCAGCCACAGGGAACGCCCTCCCGGCTTGGGTCATCCGGCTCCAGGAGCCCCGCTGAGCCCACAGCTGCGTGGAGCCCTGGGAGACAGGCCCTTCCCCATCTCGTGGCACCTGAGCCGATATGAGTCTGACTGCTCTGAATGAAGACAGCGTGTGCCTCAGTTTTCCTGTGCCTGGCGCCAATGGCTGGTGGCAGGACCGAGGGTGTGCGGCTTTTCCCGAGGCTGTTGGGGCGGGTGAGGGGCGCCAGCTGCCTGCACGTAAGCGATCGCTGGAGCCCTTCGTCTCCTGAGAACTAGGAGGGGGATGCCAGCCAGTGACGCTGCCCGGGAAGGAAGCAAGATAAAGGCCGGGGACGGGGCAGCGCATGTGTTGGGGGCCAGGCGGCTGGAAGCGAGTCAGTCTCGGCTGGCTGGGGGCATAGGGCGAGGGCCAGGGCCTTGACTCTGGGCTCCCCTCCCCCCAGCCTATCCCTAGTGTCCCTGCCCCTGGCTGGTTTCCTTTGGAGCAGTCCCGGACCGTCAGCCCAGGGCTCCCGACACTCACTGGCCCCGGTCACCACGTGCTCGCCCGGGAGGGTCTTGGGCTGCGACGTCTCCCAGACGTGGCGGCAGAACCGGTCCCCCTGCTCCCGGAACTCGGGCTCCAGCTGGTCCTCCCGCAGCTCCTCCAGCCGGGGCAGGTCCTTGCCTCCGGCCGGCTGGAGAAAAACGAAGCATTTCCGGGCCGGGAAGAACTGGCGGATGCACTCGCGGGGCAGATTGTGGAGCTGAGCTCGCTGGCTGCTGCCTGGGGAGGAGACGGGAGCTGGGCACCAGCCCTGTGCCGACAGGCGGCTGCTTCTGGGGGGTCGCAACCCTGTATCGACAGGCGGCTGCTTCTGGGGGGTCGCAACCCTGTGTCAAAGGTGGCTGCTTCTGGGGGGCAGCATGATGGCTATTGGTCAGTTCCCAGGGCTTTGAGGGGAGCTGGGGACACTTCCCAGCTAGAATGAGGCCGGGAAGCGAACGCCCTGACTCCCAGGGACCGGAAACACCCATGAGGTGTCCAGGGCTTGGGTTTGTGCCTCTAGCAAAGGCCCCCCGGACCAGCCTTGCCTGCCTGGGGAGAGCCCCCACCCTGCCCCCTGCAGCACAGCGCCCCCTAGTGCCGCCCTGGGGCCATGGATCCAGCACCGCTCCCCTACCGGGCTTTAGTTTCAGGCCATTCTCCAGGTACTCGTCCTCGGTGATCTCCCGCCCGTCCAGCTCCAGCTGCAGCGCGAAATCCCGCACGGCCCACACGAAGGCCGGGAAGAACCGCACGAACTCGGCCGAATCCTCCCGCTCCTGCCGGTCGCCCTCGCCTGCCGCCTTCACCTTGATGCGCTCTGTCAGCTCCGACACGTAGCTGGGGGCGGCTAAGGAACCCGAGGTGCAGCGCCCCCTGCGGGGGGTCCCGATCCCTCAGGGCCCCCCAACCCGCCAGCGACAGGGAACGAAGGGTTGGGGGAGGGGGAACATGCCGGCTGTGACCGTACCACTGTGCTGTGTCTGCAGCCCATCCGGTCCCGCGTGGGCCCTGCGAGGCGTCTCTGAAAAGCTGACGATTCTCTGGCTCTGGCCATGCCACTCGTATGCGTGTGCCATGGTTGGAGGGGACCTCAGCTGTCTTGGCTCTGGGTCCTATTTCAGCTGTTGCCTTCGGGGACACCCCGAGAGGAGGCGGGGCCGGCGTCTTCTGGGAGGCGGCTCGTTAAGCTCTGTCGAAGGGCGTCACTGACAACGAGGCTGGGAACGTTCAGACCAGCCTGTGAGCAGCGGCTTCTGCCTGCCAACCCCGGAGCCACGCTTGCCCACGTGACTCCAAAATCCCCGGCTTTTCCACAGCGAGAGCCACGAGGTTCCCTCCACATGGGGGCAGGCCCACGAGGCCCTGCCAATTCCTCCATTTGGGCTTCAGTCCGGCTTCTCCCCTCTGGGGGATCTTTGCTACCAACCGCAGCTCCGAGCGCAGCCGGAAAGGCCACCCAATGGGGACGTGCCCCAGAGACGCCGTAAACCAGCAGCCGGTTCCCTCTCTGCTGCAAGCCGGCACCAAGAACTGAGCTGTGGGGCTGTAGCCGATCCCTGCGAATACTCCAGCTCCCGCTGCTCTTTTTCTAACTCCCCTTCGGATGTTAGACGCTAGCGGCCTGGCCAGCCGGCTCTTGGGAGAGGGTCTGAGGTATACGTGGACAGGGAGTGTGGCTGGTCCTTTGGGATCGGAAGAACCGTGGGACGTGGGGAGATGGGTTTTCACGAGCTCGTGTGCACAAGGCGGGTGCCGGAGATCACGGCTGCGCCCATGGCGGGTGCCCCAAAGTCTGGACAAAGGGGCCATGGGAGGTGTAACAGGGAAGCTCAGGTTCCATTGATTCTGCGTGTGCTACTCATGC
The DNA here is from genome assembly GCF_049634645.1 of Pelodiscus sinensis. Lineage (NCBI taxonomy): Eukaryota > Metazoa > Chordata > Testudines > Trionychidae > Pelodiscus > Pelodiscus sinensis. Next base: position 49,897 of record NC_134734.1, read on the forward strand.
GCTTGTGTGACGTCTGCGTGTGGAGTGATGGATACGGGCTCTGGGCTGATACTGGCCTGCGCCGCCTGTTGTAAAGGGGGACTGGCCAATGGATGACTATGCTAATTAGTGAGGCTGCAGGGACAACTGGCTCTCAAGGTGGCCAATACACACCTGAGGGAGGCGTCTGGGAACATGCGAACCAGCCAGGGCAGAGTGGCTGCCGGCGCGTGAAACACAGAGGCTGTGTCTAGACTGGCAAGTTTTTCCACAGAAGCAGCTGCTTTTGCGGAAAAACTTGCCAGCTGTCTACACTGGCCACTTGAATTTGCGCAAGAACACTGACGATCTCATGAAATCTCATCAAATGATTTTGCAGAAAAACTTGCCAGTCTAGACCCAGCCCTCCTGTTCGGGCAAAAGTCCCTTTTGTGCAAAAGGGCCAGTGTAGACAGCGGGGGCAGGGCCTTATAAAGCCTCCAGGGCGGAAAAGCTCTGAGGTAGATGGAGCCTATGGGCTGTGGCGGGAAGAACCGGTTTGGTCCCAGTTCCTCCGGCCTGAGGAAAAGCCGCCAGGCCTGACTCCATGGTGATGGCCATGGACGCCATGTTGAATTGCCTTCCCCACTTGCTTGGACACTGTCACACCTGACTTAACCAGCAGCCCCCTCGGGGCGGCGCCGGACAGTGGAGGGGGATGGGGGGCATGCCAGGCTGGCGGGGGGGCACAAACGGGGCATTGAGGAGGCTGGGTCGGGTTCCAGGGGGCTCTCGGGTACTGCGGCTCCCCCACCATCCGGATGCAATACGGGGGATACTGCTCCGTGCTGGAAGTTCTGTCGGTCCCACGGGAACGCTCGTCTCTCCCCGCCACGGGACCTGGCCCGACAAACGCACCCCCTCCCCCGCCGGGGCTCTCCCGGCTCCGGGCCTGACCCGGCTCCGGCTGCACGGCAGCAGTTCCTCACAGAAAGTGGAAGCAGGAGGGGCCGCTGCTGTGGCTGGGGCGTGGGAGTCGCGTGCGGAGCAAACTCCAGCCCTGCCCGGCCTGGCCGCTGGGAACCGCAATGAGTCTCCATCCACAGCCGGGACCTGGGACTGACCCTGCCCCAGCTCCGGTTCACGCCGCGCGGGCGGGGGCGCGAGATCGAACCAGCCTGGCCGGGAGGCTGCAAAGAATCGTAGAACCCAAGGAGAGGCAGGGACCTCGCGAGGCGTCGCCCCCACGGCAGGACCCGGCCCCGTCTAGACCATCCCTGGCAGGCGCGTGTCCAACCTGCTCTCACGGATCTCCAGGGACGGCGATTCCACAGCCCCCCGGGCAATTGATTGCAGGGTTCCACCCCCTGACATGACAGGCAGGACGTTTCCCCCAATGTCCAACCCAAACCTCCCTGGCTGCAGTTTAAGCCCCTTGCTCCTTGTCCTGTCCCCGGAGGCCGAGGGGAACAATTTTCCTCCCTCTGCCTTGGGACCCCCTTGCAGATACCTGACAGCCGCTCTCACGCCCCCTCTCAGCCGTCTCCTTTTCGAACTTAACAAGCCCAGTTCCTTCCACCTTCCCTCCCAGCTCCTGCTCTCCAGACCTTGCGTCATCCTTGCTGCTCGTCTCTGGCCCTTCGACAAGTTCTCCACATCTGTCCCGAAATGTTCCGCCCAGAACTGGACGCAACCCTCCAGCTGAGGCCTGATGGGGCAGAGCCGAGCGTGTCCGGCTCACCACACTCCTGTGCATGCAGCCCAGAATCAGCTTTGCTTTTTTTTGCAGACTGTTGGCTCATGGTCCCCTCTGCCCCGATCCCTTTCTGCAGGATCCTTCCTGGACAGTCGCTTCTATCCTGTGTGACGTGGACTGGCCCTCCCGACGTGCAGCACTTTGCACTGGTCCTTAGTCACCCTCATCCCATTGCCCTCGGCCCATGTCTCCGGTGTGTCCAGATCCGTCTGAATTCGGACCCGTCCTCCAAAGCTCTTGCTACCCCCCGCCCCCGCTCAGGATCAGCTGCAAACTTAATAAGTGTCCTCTCTCTGCCATCATCTGAATTGCTGATGAGGATACGGAACAGAACCAGCCCCAACCAGACCCCGGCGGATCCCCCCTTGCTCTGCCTGCGCAGCCTGGCTGGAACCTGTGAGCCCCGATCGGCCAACGGGCATGGAAAACCCACAACAGCGTGTCATTTTAACTTTGCAACACTGCTGGTCCAGCAGGGCTCAGCCCCTCCAGCTGGGTGCACAGGGACACACACACACACACACACACACACACACACACACACACACACACACACACTGAGCACTGGGTGCACAGGGACACACACACACACTGAGCACCGGGTGCACAGGGACACACACACACACACCGAGCACTGGGTGCACAGGGACACACACACACACTGAGCACCGGGTGCACAGGGACACACACACACACACCGAGCACTGGCTGCACAGGGACACACACACACACACACACACACACTGAGCACTGGGTGCACAGGGACACACACACACAGAGCACCAGGTGCACAGGGACACACACACACACACACCGAGCACTGGGTGCACAGGGACACACACACACACCGAGCCCAGGGTGCACAGGGACACACACACATACACACCGAGCACTAGGTGCACAGGGACACACACACACACCGAGCACTGGGTGCACAGGGACACACACACACACACACGAAGCACTGGGTGCACAGGGACACACACACACACACACACCGAGCCCAGGGTGCACAGGGACACACACACACACACACACACACACACACACACACACACCGAGCACTGGGTGCACAGGGACACACACACACACACACACACACTGAGCACTGGGTGCACAGGGACACACACACACAGAGCACCAGGTGCACAGGGACACACACACACACACACACACACACACACCGAGCACTGGGTGCACAGGGACACACACACACACACACATACCGAGCCCAGGGTGCACAGGGACACACACACACACACACACTGAGCCCAGGGTGCACAGGGACACACACACACACACACACCGAGCACTGGGTGCACAGGGACACACACACACACAGAGCACTGGGTGCACAGGGACACACAGAACTGGGTGCACAGGGACACACACACACAGAGCACTGGGTGCACAGGGACACACGGACACACAGAACTGGGTGCACAGGGACACACACACACACAGAACTGGGTGCACAGGGACACACACACAGAACTGGGTGCACAGGGACACACACACACACAGAACTGGGTGCACAGGGACACACACACACACAGAACTGGGTGCACAGGGACACACGGACACACACACACACACACATACCGAGCCCAGGGTGCACAGGGACACACACACACACACCGAGCACTGGGTGCACAGGGACACACACACACACACACACACACGAAGCACCGGGTGCACAGGGACACACACACACACACACACCGAGCACTGGGTGCACAGGGACACACACACACACACACACACACGAAGCACCGGGTGCACAGGGACACACACACACACACACACCGAGCACTGGGTGCACAGGGACACACACACACACACACATACCGAGCCCAGGGTGCACAGGGACACACACACACACACACACTGAGCCCAGGGTGCACAGGGACACACACACACACACACCACCGGGAGACGAGCTGGTGAAATGTGGGGGCAGAACGGGGCGGGAGGAGGAGCAGAGCCGGCTGGGAGAGGGGCCGCGGGGCGTAAGGGGGGTCCCGGGCGGAGGCGCTGGGGCTGGCGGAGGAGGCAGGAGGGGCCCTGGCGGGGGGGAGTCCAGCGGCCCCTGGGCCCTGCGGGTTTGGGGTCACGGTGGCGGGAGGCAACCGGGGGACGTGGGAGCTGTGGTTGACAGACCCGGGCAGGGGCTGCCGGGCGCAGGGGGCGCGGTGCGGGGGCCCCAGGCCTTGGCGAGCTGGCTGGGGGGTGACCTAACCCAGCGTGCTGAGCTGGGAAGGAGACGTCCCCGCAGCTGCCTCTCCCTAGACACCCGGAGGCCCCTCCCTGCACCGGTGGGAGGAGGGCCCCGCGAGCGGGGTGGCCTTTCCACGGCCAAAGGGCCACGCAGGGTTAACACCGTGCCCAGGGACAGCGCCAGCAGCTCAGCACCTACCAGACACCGTCTGTCCTCCCCGCGGGACGGGCCCTGATTCACGGGAGGGGAAACTGAGGCACGGACCAGTGCTCCACAGGGGAACAGCGCAGGAGCTGGGGCGAGAACCCAGGTGCCCTGCCCCCACCGACCTGCTCTTGCCAGGCCTGTAAGAAGCACACGGGCCCTTTTCCGGGGGGGCAACAGGCGCGTTTATTGAAAATGCCACAGGAAAAGCAGCAGCAGCCGGTCGCTCCCCGTCTGCCGTGGCTGGAGCCAGGCCAGTGGCCGGCTGGACGGAGCACGCGGGGGAGCTGGGCCCTGCCGGTCGGATCCGACACCCCGAGGTGCCGCCGGGCTGGGCCTGTTCTGTGGCCAAACCCCCCACGTCTGGGGTTTGCTGCGTCACGCGGCCAGCGCTAACCCCTCAGCGGCGCTGCTCTCGGAGCGTCCCACAGATCCCCTCTGCTGGCTACTGCCGGGCTGCCCCGCGCGTCTGGCTGTGGCTCACTCTTGGGGGCCCCTGCCTGCCTCCAGGGCTCCCCCTTCATTCAGCATCGGGCACCAGGGATGTCTCCACGTTTCTCACTTCTCCATCTGGGCACTGGTGCCACTTTCCCACGGACTCCCAACGCCCCCCACCCCGAACAGCTCACGGGTCCCAGGCGGGATCCTGGGCCAGCAAGGGCCCCGGCCTCTGACACGGGGGAGTTTGCGATGCCGGCAGGAGGCACGACTTGGTCTGCAACGCTGCCAAGCGGCAAGACCGGCCGGTGACACCACCCAGAGCCCTGGGCGAAGGAGCCGCAGACCTGCCTGCTCATCAGGAAGGGCGGCTGGCGGGGGAAACAGTCTGTGATGGCGCGTTGGGGTCCCCCGTCTCCTGCACCCTGAAATGGCACAAACAGACTGCACCAGCCGGTGTAATGGAGGTTGTTTATTGCCTCTCCAGGATACAGCACAGCCCAGATGTAATCTGGTCGCAGAGCTGGGCTAGGATGCCTCAGACCCCTTGAGATGGGGGGAGACTGGGTCCCTAAACTCCAGCCCCTCTCCCTAGGCTGTCTCCTCCATGCTCACAGCCAACAACTCACTAACCCTCTTCCAGCCCTGCCCCCCAGCCAGGGCAGCATTCCCCCTTCCTTTGTTCCTCTCCATGGGGGGTGTCTGGCCCTACTCGTTTGCATAGTGACTCATCCTGTTTTGCTGGGTCGTGGTACCCATGGCAGCCAGTGGGGGTTACCCCAGAGCCAGCAGCATAGAAACCAGCCAGGTACCCCCACTACGTCACAGTTCTCCCCCCTCCGAGAGCGAACTGAGCAGGGTCACTCCGCTCGTGACCTAGGGAAGTTCGGGTCCTCTGCGTGGGAACCCGCCCTGGGGACATGGGTGCTCCCCTTGACTCGGGCCGGCCGTGGCGAGGCCCCACATGAGCTGGCTTCCCTCTGTCCACTCGCCACTCTGCTCCAGGGCAACTGGCACAGGCCTGTCCTCGGGGGTCATACACACCCTTCCGCTGGCCTTGATCTCTGGCCAGGGTCTCTCGGGCCGGGGCCATGAGCCCAGCGAGCCTTCTCTGGACAGCCAGGGCGGCTCCCATCCCCGACGTTCCATCCAGGGAGGTCTTCCCCTCCCATAACTCTCTCAGCAAGCCCAGAGGGTCTATCTGGGGTAGACCCCCAAGCTGCTTTCCTACTGTCTTGGGCCTTCCCGCCCCTCTGGCAGGAGTCACAGGACCGGCAGTACCGCTGCACGGCTGTAAAGATTCCCGGCCAATAGAAGTGCTGGAGCAGCCTCAGCCGGGTGCTCCGGATCCCCCGGTGGCCCCCAACGGGGACATCGTGGGCCAAATACAGCAGCTTGAGGCGATACTTTTGGGGGACGACCAGCTGCCGCTGGACCCCCCATGCCCTCACCTTCCTGGGGGGAAGCCATTCCCGGAACGGGAATCCACGCTCCCGCAGGAATCTCTCCTGGCCACTTCTCCCCCGGGGCTGAGCTGCACGGAGGCCAGCCTGGTCCCGCAGCCTCTGCAAGGAGGGGTCTGCCTGCACCTCAGCCTGGAATTCAGCTGCTGAGGCAGGGATCGGGACCTGTTCCCCACCTTTGCCTAGGTCCGGAGTCCCAGCCTGGCTGGACCCCGTGTCCGCTGGGAGGGGACCCTGAGGACGCTGCCAGGAGTCCTTCCCTGGACCCACGTTGTCAGCCCCCCGCTGGCTCTGGCTCCGGGTAGTGACTAGAGCCCGCTGGGATTCACGGGGCCACTCCTCTAGGTCATTCCCCATCAGCACCTCGGTGGGCAAGTGCGGGTGCACGCCCACTTCCTTGAGACCTTCCTTGGCCCCCCATTTCAGATGCACCCTGGCTACAGGCACCTTAAACGGGGACCCATCTATGCCCTTCAGGGTCAGCTGGGTGTGGGGTAGTATCCGCTCCGGGGCCACTATGTCAGATCGGGCCAGAGTCACCTCCGCCCCCGTGTCCCAGAAGCCCGTCACCTTCCTACCATCCACCTCCAGGGGTATGAGGCACTCGCTCCGCAGGGGCCGTCCTGCCCCCACCCGGTACACGGAGAAATCCGCCTCATGAGAATCAGACCTCCCAGGGGAGGTGCACTGAGCATCCTTCCCCTCTCTCTGAGCTGAGGTTTGCCTGCCAGCCCCTGCCTCTGGGGCAGCCTGCCCTTCCTCCCGCCCCAGCCAGTTAACCCTGGAAAGTCCCCTGTCCTGGGACCTGGTGCACTGAGCCCTCTTGTGGCCTTTTTGCCCACAGCGCTGGCAAGTTAGGCTTTGGGCTGTCTCTGTCCAGGCCCTGGCTGGTTCTCTGGGGCGCAGACAACCTGTTCCTTGGTCTCGCCCCATAGTTGACTCCCTCCGTCGCTCAGCCGAGATCCGGTCTCTGCGCGGTTCCCTTTCTCTCCGGGACTCCCGTTCACACCCGGACCAGCTCTCCGTGAACTCATCCGCCAGCCTCCCGGCCTCCTGGGGGTTCTCTGGTCTCCGGTCCTTGAGCCACAGCCTCAGTTTGGGTGGGCACGCTTCATAGAACTGCTCCATCAGGACCAGCTTGAGCAGCTCCTCTGCGGCCTGGGCTCCGACTCCAGACACCCACTTGCGGCAGTGTTGCGCCAGGCGGGAGGCCAGATCCACATAGGTCTCCCGTGGCTCCTTCTGCACCCCCCGGAACTTCTTCCTGTACATCTCGGGTGTCAGCCCGAACTTGTGCAGCAGGGCCTCCTTGACTCGGTTGTAATCCCCTGGCTGTAGGTCCTCCAGCTGACTGAGCACTCCGGCCGCCTCCTGGTTCAGTGCGAGGATGAGCTCCTGCAGCCAGTCAGCTGGGGAGACCCGCTGCAGTCCACAGGCCCTCTCAAAGGAGCTGAGGAACCCGTCTATGTCGCCCATGTCCTTCAATTGGGCCACCACGAGCCTCTCCAAGCGTCTGGCATCCCCGGGACCCTGGGGCCCATCGGCACTTGGCGCAGCCGGTGCCCCGCCGGTTCTCCGCTCTGCCATGGCCAGCTCATGCTGCCGCTGCCTCTCTCGATCTTGGCGCTCCCTCTCTCGGTCCTGGCGCTCCTTCTCTCGATCTTGGCGCTCCTTCTCTCGGTCCTGGCGGTCCCTCTCTCGGTCCTCTACTTCCAATTCCTTTATCCGCAGCTGGATCTCCAGCCGCCGCAGCTCCGCTGGGCTGGCCCCTGCCCTAGATGGGCTACGGCTTGCAGGCCTCCCGGGAGACGCTGTCTCATCTCTCCGGTGGGTTCCAGCGCTCCTCCCCCTCTCTGAGCCTGACACACTCTCAGGGGGGGTCTGGCTGCTTCCCCTGGGGACAAGATCCTGGCCCCGTGGCTGGTCATTCTCTTCCAGCTGGGCAATCAGCTGGGCCTTGGTTGCTTTCCGCACAGGCAAGCCCCTCTCTCTGCACAGCCCCACCAGCTCTGCCTTCAAGAGTCGGGCGTAGGCCATCTGCCTGCTGGTCCCCTTGGTGCAGACTCACCAGTCTAGTGCTGCAGCGCCCCACGATTCCCAGGAACCGCTCCGCTTTCGGTTTCCAGCCGCCCGGGGCCGATTCCGGGAAAGGAGGCGGGGGAGGGGCAGGGGGAGGGGGCGGGTCTCCGGGGTGTTTAAGGCCGGGCTGGTCACGCCGGGTTTCCCCGCACCGAGGCAGCCGCGGGCAGTGCAGGGGCCATGACACACAGCACAGCGGCCCGATGCAAGGGCGCCCTGCCCGCTGCTTAGGGGCAGAGCTGAGCCCAGTGCGCGGGGTCCAGGCTCAGATCCAGCCTCTGCCCGACCCCGCCTCAGTTTCCCTCCCCCGCAAATCTCCCCTCGCTGGGTGAAGCACGAGCCCACCTCCAGGTGTGGGGTTCCCCGGTCAGGGTCCATGGCGGGGAGGGGCGGCCGGGAAGCGGGCTTGGGGTGTCAGTCTGGTGGGAGGGGGCTGGGATTGGGGGGTGAAGGAGCTGGGGGGATCGGGTGCAAGAGGGGGCAGGGCAGGAGTGAGGTGGGGGAGGCGGGCGCTGGATGGGGGGGGTGGTCTGTGTGTGCGCGCGCTGCCCCCTGCCGGAGGGACTGGGCCAAGCACACCCCCCCCCCCCCCGCCCCGGAGTGGACAGGCCCAGAGCTCTGCGTGTGTTGGGGGGAGGCGTCACAGCACGACCCGTGGGAGGGGCCCTGGGGGGAGCCCCGGCCCACGTGGCAGAGGGACCTGGCCCAGCGGGGAGGGGCAGAGAACAGGTGCCCAGTGGGGGACGCCGTGGGGGGGGGGCTGCCTTCCCTCTTGCGGTGCCGGTGTCCTTCTGGTGATGCCTCCGCGCGGCTTCGTGGGGCTGTGAGCGACCCACTGGCCTCTGCTGCTCTGCGGTTACTCTGTGTGTGTGTGTGTGTGTCTGTGTGTGTGTGTGTGTGTGCACCTGTGTGTGTGTCTGTGTGTGTGTGTGTGTGCGCGCGCTTGTGTGCACCTCTGTGTGTGTGTGTGTGTTTGTGTGCACCTCTGTGTCTGTGTGTGTGTGTGCATCTGAGTCTGTGTGTCCATCTCTGTCTCTGTGTGTTTGTGTGTGTGTCTCTGTGTGTGTGTGTGTGCGTGTCTGTGTGTGTGTGTGTCTCTGTGTGTCTCTGTGTCTGTGTGTGTGTCTCTGTGTGTGTGTGCGTGTCTGTGTGTGTCTTTGTGTGTCTCTCTCTCTGTGTGTGTGTCTCTGTGTGTGTGTGTCTCTGTGTGTCTCTGTGTGTGTGTGTGTATCTCTGTGTGTCTGTGCATGCGTGGTGCCCAGCAGGGGACGGGGTTTCCGCGGAGGACTCCTGGGGGAGGCCTGTAGGGGTCGGCCACGGCCTGCTGGTCCCCTGAGCTTTGTGGAGGACTCAGCCAGGCGACAGCAGATGACCCCGTGGGCCCAGGAAGCAGGACGAAGGGAGGCGGGTCTCCCTAGAGGGCTGGGACCAGTGGCTGGCTGGGTGAGGTTTTTGGCTGGCTCAGGGGCAGGGGTTTAGCTGCCTTGGGGGGCCAGGCACTGGCTCTGGGCCCCCTAACTCCAGGCGGGGCTGTGCTGGCTGCTCCTGGCTCCTGTAACAACAAGTCTGTGCGCAATAGACCTTCTCTTCTACCTGCCGCTTGAGAGTCCCCTCAGGCTGTGGGGGTGCAGGGCTCAGGGACCTCCCAGGGAACCCCCAGACTCCGTGACACCGTGTGACTGCCCAAGGGGGGAAAAGGCCTTGGCCCTCTCTTGGCCCTGAGTCTGAGCAGCCCCTGATACGCTGGGCACCTGGGCCAGGACAGGGAGCCCTGGGTCCTACCGTAATACCCCTAATAAACTGCAATCAGAATGTGCAGCACCTTGCACACTGGGCACCTGGGCCAGGACAGGGAGCCCTGGGTCCTACCGTAATACCCCTAATAAACTGCAATCAGAATGTGCAGCACCTTGCACACTAGGCACCTGGGCCAGGACGGCCCTTGGAAAAACAGGCTGTGGCCCCTGCTGAAGAACGGGGGGCTGCTGGTGGCCCCCCAGAGCTCCGAGCGCCACAGAGGGCAGTGTCAGAGCCCTGGGGAGCAGTTGCTAGAACAGGCGGCAGCAGAGGGAGGTGCTGGTAGCTGGCGAGCGGCGATCCGCCCTGCTGCACCCTCCCTCCCTCGCCCTTGGCGAGACACAGGGACCTTTGCCCGGCGGGTCTCCGAGCAGCCTTCTACCGCGGGGGGCTGCCAGCGGGGGCAGGGACAGGCTGGGGGTGACTCACTGGAATAACAGGTCCCGCAAGGTGGCTGGACCCGGTGCCTCGGTGGCTGCAGTACAGAGCCCCTGGCTAGCAAGGGGTCGCGCCGCGCCTGCCTCCCTCCATGGAGCGACAGGGCCGGGCGTTAACGTGGTTTATTGGACCAGCGTCTGCCGCCCGCCGGGCCTGTCCGACCAGCTCCCAGACAGGCGCCGACGCCCTTCAGAGAGGCACCTCCCTGTGCCTCCGAGCCCCAGGGCCGGTGGGGAGAGGGTGAACTGCAGCCTGCGGCCCCATTGGGAGTTCCCTAGAGCGGGCTCTGGGGAGCCACGGCCCCTCCCATCTCAGCCAGGGGGACCGGCCCTGTGAGCGCGCCCGAGCCGGTGCCGCGCTGGGACTGGCAGCAGGGGGAGCACGCGTCTCTCGCGGTCACCGTGGTGCTGGCGTCACCCCCCTCCTGCAGGGGCCCTGGTGCTAGGGCGAGTCGCCGGCAGGAAAACACGACAGGGACGGGACCCGCGGACTCTGCCCCCCTCCCGCAAGTGCCCCCTTCTGGCCAGTCAGGGAACCAGCCCCACCTGTACCCCAGCGCCCCCTCCTGGCCAGGGCCAAGTCTTGGAACCAGCCCCACCTGCACCCCAGCGCCCCCTCCTGGCCAGGGCCGAGTCATGGAACCAGCCCCACCTGCACCCCAGCGCCCCCTCCTGGCCAGGGCGGAGTCAGGGAACCAGCCCCACCTGCACCCCAGCGCCCCCTCCTGGCCAGGGCAGAGTCAGGGAACCAGCCCCACCTGCACCCCAGTGCCCCCTCCTGGCCAGGGCCGAGTCAGGGAACCAGTCCCACCTGTACCCCAGCGCCCCCTCCTGGCCAGGGCCGAGTCAGGGAACCAGTCCCACCTGCACCCCAGCGCCGCCTCCTGGCCAGGGCCAAGTCTTGGAACCAGTCCCACCTGCACCCCAGTGCCCCCTCCTGGCCAGGGCCGAGTCTTGGAACCAGCCCCACCTGCACCCCAGCGCCCCCTCCTGGCCAGGGCGGAGTCATGGAACCAGTCCCACCTGCACCCCAGCGCCCCCTCCTGGCCAGGGCGGAGTCAGGGAACCAGTCCCACCTGCACCCCAGCGCCTCCTCCTGGCCAGGGCGGAGTCATGGAACCAGTCCCACCTGTACCCCAGCGCCCCCTCCTGGCCAGGGTGGAGTCATGGAACCAGTCCCACCTGCACCCCAGCGCCTCCTCCTGGCCAGGGTGGAGTCATGGAACCAGTCCCACCTGTACCCCAGCGCCCCCTCCTGGCCAGGGCCGAATCAGGGAACCAGTCCCACCTGTACCCCAGCGCCCCCTCCTGGCCAGGGCGGAGTCATGGAACCAGTCCCACCTGTACCCCAGCGCCCCCTCCTGGCCAGGGCGGAGTCATGGAACCAGTCCCACCTGTACCCCAGCGCCCCCTGCTGGGAGGCAGCGATTTCACCCTCTTGGCCTGTTCTGGCCCCAGCTCGGCCTCCCGACAGTTGAGTCACCTTCCGGGAGTGTCCTGCTGCCAGGTGTAGGCCCTTCCCCAGGGCCTGGCCAGGGCACCAGGGCCCAGCCCAGGAATCCTCCACAAAGCCCCCACGTGCCGCCCTGTTCCCTTAGCAACACTGCCCGCGGTTCCCACAGTCCCAGCACCTCACCCTTAGCCCAGGGCTCCTCCCTGGTCCCGCCCAGCCACCAGCTCTTCCTCCTCCCAGTCCCCCCCAGCACAGAGCTCTCCATGGTGCTGCAGTGCCCTGTGGCCAGCCGGGAGCCCTGGCCCTCCTCTGGCTCCAGCAAGGAACTGCCTACCTCTGGGACTGCAGCTCCTTTTTATAGGGCCCTCCTTGTCCCTGATTGGCTGCTTCCCCTGCAGCCACTCTAGCCTGCTTGAAGGACCTTTCCACTGCTCCTTCCCTGGGACGAGTGTGGCAGGACCCCAAGGACTCCAGCCGGGGCTTCTGGGCCTAGTTCAGCCCATCAGCTGTCCAGGCTCCAATTTAAGCGGCTTCTCCTGTCCTCTGAGGCCAAGGGGAACAATTTTCCTCTCTCCTTCTTGCAACACCCCTTCAGATACTTGACCGCTGCTCTCACGCCCCCTCTCAGGCTACGTGTAGACTGCAGGCGTCTTGCACTAGAAGCTTTTATCGGAAGAGATCTTCCGCAAAACCGTCTGGCGCCAGAGCGCGTCCACACACAAAAGCGCATGGAAAAAACGAGGTGCTTTTGCGCAAGAGACTGTCCAGACTCCTCGGACGCTCCCTCGCTTGAAAGGTCTCCCAGAACCAGTTCAGGCTGGGCTTTAGGTCACCAGTTGCTTCCGAGGGCTGTTGCCAGAGCCCTGCAGAGACATGCGCTTAAAGGGACCCCCCTGGACAGCCGTTTCTCTGCGACTGCTGCATGCTTGCTACCTCTTCGAGGGACAGCAAAGCTCTCATCCTAGCTGCTGTGGCTGCCCTGGGGTTTGTGGATGCCACAGCTTTTTCCTTTGTGCCAGGGAGCCGGAGCTGCCCCGGGGCATGCGATGGCCCCAGCACTTTGTGTCGGCTGCCTTCCTGGTCCTGCACGACCTGGACCCTGAGCTCCTTCTGGGGCCCCTCTCCGTGGCTGCCGCTTCGCTCTGGCAACCGCACCCCACTGGGGAGAGGCGTTTCTGGAGCCTGGACACCAGTTCTGACTAGTGGGACTGTCACAAGAGGGCGCTGCTGCTGCTCCGGTGATCAAGCCAAGCAAACAGCGCTCCTAACTGTATTGGAACCGGCTCACAGGACAAGAGAGCCACCAGGCAGGGAATGTCCCACGGTTGTGAGGAACAGTCATTGAATCGTAGCTGTCACGAGCGGCAGAACATAGGTGCCTTCTCTGTCCCAGCTGGAGCCCATGCTGGCGTCATCCCAGCCGGGCTGGTATTTTTAGTCCCCGGCTGAATCCCAGAACGCGGTGCAGGCTACGGGAAGAGAAGGATTCCACGGGAGGCAAAGTAAGTGGCCGTGTGTTTCCTTAACTTCCCCGTTGCCGAGTGCACCGCGCTGTAGCCAGAGACATGAACTTTCGTCCAGTTGGTTGTGTCCAGCGAAACTGGCCTTTCCCAGTAACACTCTGCTCCTTGCACAGTTATACATTGGAACCTGTTTCCACAGGCAGCTGGACACTGGATTAACTGGCAAAGCGCATCCTGGCTCATGCCAAGAGCAGGCACCAAAGACCACAGCCGGACGGGGGGATGGTGGTTGGGGGTCAGTACAACGCTCCAGGGATGCTGGAGGAGGCAGGGCTGAGGGTCTGGGCCACAGACCCCGCCCCTTCCCCTTCTCTTCCACCTGTGGCCCCACACCCGGGTCAGACCAGGAGCTGGTGGAGCCCGGATGAGAAGCTGCATAGAACCAGGGGCAGGGACATGGCAGGGGGCTGCTTGGGGCCAGGGGGCTCCCCAGCTCTGCTGCAGCTTGGCCCAGGTGGGGCCACCAGGGAAAGAGGAGGGGGAACCTCAGGGGTGGGGCTCTGCCCCCCAACTTTTGGAAAGGGCCTGTCACCTCTGCAACAAACCAGCCCTTGCACGACTCTGCTGTCAGTCCTACGGGCCGGGCCACGTGCACTGCTGGGTGCCTGTGCGGGACACAGCACGACACCCACATCTCTCCCCCACCTCGACGGACACCCCAAAGGAGAACCAGCTCTGGCCGTGGGCCCCTCCCAGGAGGCTCACCGAGCAGACGGCCGACGACGCAGCCGGGCAGGGAGAACATGCCCCCCCACTCCATGTCTGAGCAGTAACTTTCCTCGCACGTGGGCTGGGGGGAAATACTGAAGACAGTGACATTGGCTCCTGGCCTCATTCCTGCTCCACCCGCCAGGCTGTGGGCCCCAGTATTTGGGCTGAACCAGACACACTTAGTGCAAGGCGATAGAAATGGAGCCGTGTTAGTCTGGGGTAGCTGAAGCAAAATGCAGGACAATGTAGCACTTTAAAGACTAACAAGATGGTTTATTGTTAGTCTTTAAAGTGCTACATTGTCCTGCATTTTGTTAGTGCAAGGCAGCAGATTGAACGGCTCCACTGGGCTCTTGGTCTGCAGGCTCTGAAATCCGGCGTGATGCACGAGTCGCTTGAGACACATACACCAACCCGCCTTAGGTCACAGACCTGTGCATTGCATGCACATATGCACGCTCTCCCTAATGTATGGATTGGTGCACGGACCGGCCCAGTGCATCCCCAGTGCAGGGATCGGCCCAGTGCATCCCCAGTGCATCACACCCAGCGCCTCCTAGTGCACGGACCGGCCCAGTGCACCCCCAGTGCATCGCACCCAGCGCCTCCTAGTGCACGGACCGGCCCAGTGCATCCCCAGTGCATCACACCCAGCGCCTCCTAGTACACGGACTGGCCCAGTGCACCCCCAGTGCATCACACCCAGCGCTCCTAGTGCAGGGACCGGCCCAGTGCATCACACCCAGCGCCTCCTAGTGCACAGATCGGCCCAGTGCACCCCCAGTGCATCGCACCCAGCGCCTCCTAGTGCACGGACCGGCCCAGTGCATCCCCAGTGCATCACACCCAGCGCCTCCTAGTGCACAGACCGGCCCAGTGTACCCCCAGTGCATCGCACCCAGCGCCTCCTAGTGCAGGGACCGGCCCAGTGCATCCCCAGTGCATCACACCCAGGGCCTCCTAGTGCACGGACCGGCCAAGTGCATCCCCAGTGCATCACACCCAGCGCCTCCAGTGCACGGACCGGCCCAGGGCACCCCCAGTGCATCACACCCAGCGCCTCCTAGTGCACGGACCGGCCCAGTGCATCCCCAGTGCATCGCACCCAGCGCCTCCTAGTGCACGGACCGGCTCAGTGCACGGACCGGCTCAGTGCATCCCCAGTGCATCACACCCAGCGCCTCCTAGTGCACGGACCGGCTCAGTGCACCCCCAGTGCATCGCACCCAGCGCCTCCTAGTGCACGGACCGGCTCAGTGCATCCCCAGTGCATCACACCCAGCGCCTCCTAGTGCACGGACCGGCTCAGTGCATCCCCAGTGCATCGCACCCAGCGCCTCCTAGTGCACGGACCGGCTCAGTGCATCCCCAGTGCATCACACCCAGCGCCTCCTAGTGCACGGACCGGCTCAGTGCACCCCCAGTGCATTGCACCCAGCGCCTCCTAGTGCACGGACCGGCTCAGTGCATCCCCAGTGCATCACACCCAGCGCCTCCTAGTGCACAGACCGGCTCAGTGCACCCCCAGTGCATTGCACCCAGCGCCTCCTAGTGCACGGACCGGCTCAGTGCACCCCCAATGCATCGCACCCAGTGTCCCCTAGCGGACCATACCAAGTATCAGCCCAGCTGGAGGGAATAATGAAAACAAACATTATTCTCCCCCACAGCAATGGGGAAAAAAAAAGGTACTCTCCGATGCGCATGCGCAGAACCCTCCATCGGAACCAAGTCGATTCCCGCTCCGCCCTCTCCCCTGGACGCAGGCGCGTCGGCTCAAGAGTGGCTTCGCGTGCGCAAAACCCCTCGGCTCGCTACATTACTACGCATGCGCTACGCCTTGAGCCTAGAACGCAAACGTTAATAGGCGGCCCGCGCACGCGCAAAGACCCGCGACGGAGGCGCTGCCGGAGCCCCGCCCCCTCCTCGCTTCCACTGCGCTTGCGCAGCTCCATTCCTGCGGCGGCGGCCAGACGGGACCGGGTCAGGCCCGGAGGAGCCGGTGAGCGGCGGGCGGCGCGGTGCATGGCGGGACAGGCACCGGGCGGCTCTCCCGCCTCTTCCCAGGGCCCAGCGCCCCGGTGCGTTGTGGGATCGGCCCCCTCACCCCCCCACCGGTCCATATAGCCCCAGCCTGGTGCACTGTGGGCTGGGATCCCCTCCCCCTGGTCCATACAGCCCCAGCCTGGTGCACTGTGGGCTGGGATCCCCTCCCCCTGGTCCATACAGCCCCAGCCTGGTGCACTGTGGGCTGGGATCCCCTCCCCCTGGTCCATATAGCCCCAGCCTGGTGCACTGTGGGCTGGGATCCCCTCCCCCTGGTCCATATAGCCCCAGCCTGGTGCACTGTGGGCTGGGATCCCCTCCCCCTGGTCCATATAGCCCCAGCCTGGTGCACTGTGGGCTGGGATCCCCTCCCCCTGGTCCATATAGCCCCAGCCTGGTGCACTGTGGGCTGGGATCCCCTCCCCCTGGTCCATATAGCCCCAGCCTGGTGCACTGTGGGCTGGGATCCCCTCCCCCTGGTCCATATAGCTCCAGCCTGGTGCACTGTGGGCTGGGATCCCCTCCCCCTGGTCCATATTCCCCCAGCCTGGTGCACTGTGGGCTGGGATCCCCTCCCCCTGGTCCATACAGCCCCAGACTGGTGCACTGTGGGCTGGGATCCCCTCCCCCTGGTCCATACAGCCCCAGCCTGGTGCATTGTGGGCTGGGATCCCCTCCCCCTGGTCCATATTCCCCCAGCCTGGTGCATTGTGGGCTGGGATCCCCTCCCCCTGGTCCATATAGCCCCATCCTGGTGCATTGTGGGCTGGGATCCCCTCCCCCTGGTCCATATAGCCCCAGCCTGGTGCACTGTGGGCTGGGATCCTCTCCTCCTGGTCCATATAGCCCCAGCCTGGTGCACTGTGGGCTGGGATCCTCTCCCCCTGGTCCATATTCCCCCAGCCTGGTGCACTGTGGGCTGGGATCCCCTCCCCCTAGTCCATATAGCCCCAGCCTGGTGTATTGTGGGCTGGGATCCCCTCCCCCTGGTCCATATAGCCCCATCCTGGTGCATTGTGGGCTGGGATCCCTTCCCCCTGGTCCATATAGCCCCAGCCTGGTGCACTGTGGGCTGGGATCCCCTCCCCCTGGTCCATATAGCCCCAGCCTGGTGCACTGTGGGCTGGGACCCTCTCCCCCTGGTCCATATTCCCCCAGCCTAGTGCAATGCGGGCTGGGATCCCCTCCCCCTGGTTCATATTCCCCCAGCCTGGTGCACTGTGGGCTGGGATCCTCTCCCCCTGGTCCATATTCCCCGAGCCTGGTGCACTGTGGGCTGGGATCCCCTCATCCTGGTTCATACAGCCCCAGCCTGGTGCACTGTGGGCTGGGATCCCCTCCCCCTGGTCCATACAGCCCCAGCCTGGTGCACTGTGGGCTGGGATCCCCTCCCCCTGGTCCATACAGCCCCAGCCTGGTGCACTGTGGGCTGGGATCCCCTCCCCCTGGTCCATATTCCCCCAGCCTGGTGCACTGTGGGCTGGGATCCCCTCCCCCTGGTCCATATATCCCCAGCCTGGTGCACTGTGGGCTGGGATCCCCTCCCCCTGGTCCATATAGCCCCAGCCTGGTGCACTGTGGGCTGGGATCCCCTCCCCCTGGTCCATATAGCCCCAGCCTGGTGCATTGTGGGCTGGGATCCCCTCCCCCTGGTCCATATAGCCCCAGCCTGGTGCACTGTGGGCTGGGATCCCCTCCCCCTGGTCCATATAGCCCCAGCCCGGTGCACTGTGGGCTGGGATCCCCTCCCCCTGGTCCATATTCCCCCAGTCTGGTGCATTGTGGGCTGGGATCCCCTCCCCCTGGTCCATATAGCCCCAGCCTGGTGCACTGTGGGCTGGGATCCCCTCCCCCTGGTCCATATAGCCCCAGCCTGGTGCATGGTGGGCTCGGATCCCCTCCCCCGGTCCATATTCCCCCAGTCTGGTGCACTGTGGGCTGGGATCTCCTCCCCCTGGTCCATATAGCCCCAGCCTGGTGCACTGTGGGAAGGGTTCCCCCTCCCCGTGGTCCATATAGCCCCAGCCTGGTGCATTGTGGGCTGGGATCCCCTCCCCTGGTCCATATAGCCCCAGCCTGGTGCACTGTGGGCTGGGATCCCCTCCCCCTGGTCCATATAGCCCCAGCCCGGTGCACTGTGGGCTGGGATCCCCTCCCCCTGGTCCATATTCCCCCAGTCTGGTGCATTGTGGGCTGGGATCCCCTCCCCCTGGTCCATATAGCCCCAGCCTAGTGCACTGTGGGCTGGGATCCCCTCTCCCTGGTCCATATAGCCCCAGCCTGGTGCATTGTCAGCTGGGATCCCTTCCCTTTGGTCCATATAGCCCCAGCCTGGTGCATTGTGGCCTGGGATCCCCTCCCCCTGGTCCATACAGCCCTAGCCTGGTGCACTGTGGGCTGGGGTTCTCCTCCCTCTGGTCCATATACCCCCAGCCTGGTGTATTGTGGGATGGGATCCCCTCCCCCTGGTCCATATAGCCCCAGCCTGGTGTATTGTGGGATGGGATCTCCCTCCTCCTGTTCCATATAGCCCCAGCCTGGTGCACTGTGGGCTGGGATCCCCTCCCCCTGGTCCATATAGCCCCAGCCTGGTGCATTGTGGGCTGGGATCCCCTCCTCCTGGTCCATATAGCCCCAGCCTGGTGTATTGTGGGATGGGATCTCCCTCCTCCTGTTCCATATAGCCCCAGCCTGGTGCATTGTGGGATGGGTTCCGTGCCCTCTGGTCCATATAGCCCTAGCCTGATGCAATATGGGACGGGTTCCCCCTTCCTCTGGTCCATAAAGCCCCAGCCTGGTGCATTGTGGGATGGAACCCTTTCTCCCCTGGTTCTTATAGCCCTAGCCTGATGCAATATAAGACCAGTTCCCCCTCCCCCTGGTTCATATGGGGCCAGTGCAAATTAGGTTTGGCTCTTCACCTTTCTCCTGATCCATGTAGCCCCAGAGCATTGTGGGAGTGTGAAACGTTGGGGGTCAGTTCCCCTTTGGCAGCACAGGGACCCCACGTGCGAGGCTGTTGGTCCAGCCAGGCTGATCACCGAGGGATGATGTCCGAAACACACAAGCACCCGGAGGTGGGGGGGAGCGAGGACGTGATCTTCGAGGAGGAGGATGGAACTTCGACCGGTGAGCAGCTGCTGGGGGGCGGGGCTCCCCCCTTTCCTGGCTGTTAAGAACCCCGGGTCTAGTGCATTGTGGACCTGGAATTCCCCCTTGCTGGCTCACTGTGCCGCCTGCCCCAGAGCATGATGGGGCGGGGGAGGTGGCAGTGTGCGGGGGGGGCCAGGATCGCTGTGATGGGACTAGATCTCACGCTAAAGAGGTCAGGTGGGAGCTGTGGGGCACGCTGGGCTGGGTGCGTGGGGGAGGGGGCTGTGGGGCGCGCTGGGCTGGGTGCGTGGGGGAGGGGGCTGTGGGGCGCGCTGGGCTGGGTGAGTGGGGGAGGGGCTGTGGGGCGCACTGGTCTGGGTGAGTGGGGGAGGGGGCTGTGGGGCGCGCTGGGCTGGGTGAGCGGGGGAGGGGCTGTGGGGCATGCTGGGCTGGGTGAGCGGGGGGAGTGCGGGGCTGGGCGGGGGGCAGTGGGGAGCGCAGGGCAGGGCTGGGTGAGTGAGTGGAGGGATGGTGGGGAGCGCAGAGCTGGGCAAGCAAGCAGGGGGGCAGTGGGGAGGGCTGGGCGAGCGAGCGGGGGGCCGGGGGGAGAGCACGGGGCTGGGCGAGGGAGCAGGGGGGCGGTGGGGAGGGCTGGGCGAGCGAGCGGGGAGGCCGGGGGGAGAGCATGGGGCTGGGTGAGTGAGTGGAGGGGCAGTGGGAGGGCTGAGCGAGGGAGCAGGGGGGCAGTGGGGAGGGTTGGGCGAGCGAGCGGGGAGGCCGGGGGGAGAGCACGGGGCTGGGCGAGGGAGCAGGGGGGCGGTGGGCCGATGTTTAGGGGCGACCCCCCGCCCCCCGCTCCCTCACCCAGCCCCGTGGGAGCCGGGCAGGAGCTGCCAGCCGGCGGCCTCTCACCTGCTGTGGCTATTCCAGGCGTCTCCACGGTGCAGGAGGAGGAGGAATCGGAAGCGACCTCGGTGTCGTCGGGCGAGAGCCGGCCGTCCACGCCCTCTGCCAACGGGTACCCAGGTGGGTGGGGCCCGGCCCTCTCGCGCTGTGCGGCCGGTGTCAGGACTCCTGGGAGGGCAGCAGGTTCTAGTGGCTAGAGCGGGACCCACGCGTTCGCTGAGTAGCTCTGGAGGGGAGCGGGGGCTGGGGCGGGTGGAGCTCCAGCCCTGGGGTGCTGCTGTAGCCCAGGAGGCAGGCTGAGGGCTGGGTGGGCCGCCCCCCTCTGGAGCGAGGGGACACTGGGGTGTGGCTGGGACTGGGGGCCAGTTTGCTGACGTCCCTTCCTCTTGCCCCCCCAGGTCCCAGGAGCAAGGAGCTGAGGTCGGCCGTCTCGGAGCCCCCGCAGGAGGTGGCGCCAGAGGAGGGGGAGGCCGGCCAGGGCCGCTTGGGCTCCCCGCAGGCTCCCAGTCCCGAGTGGCACGAATGCCCCGAGTGCGGGCGCGGCTTCGGCACCTCGCGGGCCCTGAAAGTCCATCGCAGCTACCACGTGGGGCGGAAGCGGCCGCACAGCTCCCCCAAGCCGCCCCCGGCCCGGCCGGCCCCGCCCCCCGCCGGGGACCCCGAGGGCCGGGACGCCCGGCCTGTGCCCCCTTCGCCCCGTGCTGGCGCCTTTCACTACATCTGTGCCGAATGCGGCCTGGGCTTCGCCTCGCCCGCCTCCCTGGAGGCTCACCGCTGTGAACATGGCTGGCGCCGCAGCCCCCCGGCTCCGCCCCGCACCAAGGGGCCCTCAGCCCCGCCCCAGGAGGCCAATGGTGCCCAGGAGGCCGAGGGGGCAGACGGACCGTACCACTGCACGGAATGCCCTGGCGAATTCGGCTTGGTGGCAGATCTGCATGAGCACTACATGCTGCATGCCCGGGGGGAGCTGTAGCCCTCTACCTTGCTGTGGGGCCAGGGAGCGGGGGGCAGGGGATGGATGGCAGCAGTGGTGGGATCTGTGGGTTGGATGGTGGCAGCGGTGGGTTCAGCAGGCAGGGGAAATGAGGGAGCCAGGATGGTGTCTGTGAGGGGGAGCAGGAGGATGATGGGTGCAATGGGGATCCATGGATTGAGTGATGTTTGCGGTGGTGTGTGCCAGCTGCAGATTGGTGGCTGCGGTGGGATCCAGGCTCCTGAGACACAAATGGGGGGAGTGAACCCCCCTTCCTTTATTCTAGTTGATGTGTAGTTTCAAGTGAATCCGACTGGGGCCCCAGCCAGCCTGGCCCTCTCCGTGTTTCTCCTCAGAGTGGGGTCTGTTACCCTCCTTCCCAACCTATCCCCTGGACCTGGTGGGAGTCGAGACCTGGCAACCTTGACTCGCCCTTGGGACTGCAGGATTGCGGAGCTGAAGGGGCTCAGCCCCCCTTCTCCACTGCTGCTCTTGGGGTGGGGGGATCGCCCCGCACTCCTCTGCCCCGTGCAGCCCCGGTGGGTGGATGGGACGGCTCCCACCTGCGCGCCGCGTCTGCTCCCGCTCAGAGAGCGCATCTGGCGAGGGGCGAGCCTCCAGCCGGTCGACGGACACTAACGAGCTCAGCCAAAGGGCGGGGGGCGGGCGGGCTGGGGACCTGCTTTCATAATAAAAGTGATTCTGTATCTCTGCCATGCTCTGTCCCCTGCGCCGGTTCTGTCTGTCTGGCCTGCACTGGGGGGGGGGGGGGGGGGGGGGGGTGTATTGTGGTGTCATGATAGTGTCGCCTTGCTGATGGGTGACATCGCCATGGAGCGGTGAGACGTCCGGGGGGAGGCTGTGGCTGTGCTGGGGGGGTCTGCCTTGGGGGGCCCAGAGCCCTCCCAGCACTTGGCTTGGTGTCCTGGGGCCCTGTCACTGAGGTGTCATGTCAGAAGTGAGAACTAAGCTTCCCAGCATGCACCTGGCTTGGGTGCAATTCTATGGTGAGAACTACACCTCCCAGCATACACCTGGTTGGGGGAGGGGGTGTGCTGGCCAATGGTAAGAAC
The DNA here is from genome assembly GCF_049634645.1 of Pelodiscus sinensis. NCBI lineage: Eukaryota > Metazoa > Chordata > Testudines > Trionychidae > Pelodiscus > Pelodiscus sinensis. Next base: position 72,025 of record NC_134734.1, read on the forward strand.
TATGCTTCCCAGCATGCAGCTGGTTGGGGTGTTCTGGAGTGAGAACTACACCTCCCAGCATGCACCTGCCTGAGCGTTGTGCCAGACTGTAACCCACACTTCCCAACATGCACCTGGGAGGGCGGAGCTTGTCAAGGGGGAGGGTGCCTGCCAGCCTGGGGGGCCCTGAAGCAGCAGCTGGGGGTGTAAGACGGGCCAGTGCAGGGGTGCTAGGTCCCAGCTGGGACACAGGGTGGGGAGGAGGGGCTGTGCCCCCCCCCCCAAGCTTCCCTGGGAGGCAGTGGCCGGCCTGGGGCACCCACTGACAGCCCTTCTCTGGCTTCACCTGCTGCCCTGGGCCCCCAAAGGGAGGCGGGACCGAGCAGGGGATGTGGGGCTTGTCCCGTGGGGCTTTGTTCAGGCCTAGGCCCCTCTGTGGCCCAGTAAAGGGGAAGGCCTGTCGAGAGGGACTAAGGGACGTCAGCGCCATGGGGCTCACCGCTGGGCTGTAGCTGGGGGGCAGCAGGCCCAGGGAGCTGGGCGGTGGCTTGGGAGGGGCACGGTGGAGGTCGGAGTTCGCCGCTGGCTGTCGGGAGCCTGGGATTGGCACAAAGCCTGAGAGTTTTTTTTACGGGGTGAAAAATGAGTCAAGTTCTGGGGTGGGCTGAGGGGCATCAGCCGAGCTGGGGACCAGGCTGAGGCAGCAGGGGGCTGAGAGTGGGTACCCCCCCCCCCCCACACACACACACAGTGCCAGGCCAGGCATTTTGATTGGCTGCAGGGGAGACAGCATGGCAGGGAGAAGCAATTCAGGACAGGAAGTGAAGCTGTTTCCTGGGCATTTTCCATCCACATGGCCAGTTGTTCCATCCATGTGCAGAATAAATTCTGTTCTGTGCACCGAGGCCTGTGCGGATGGGCACCCCCAGGAGAAACACACAGCAAGCTGTGGGGGCTCTGCTAAGCAGCTGGGCAGCTTGGGACCGAGTGGCCACTGCACAGCTTCCAGGGAACACAGGTGTGCCCCCCGCCCCAGCTGTGGGCATTGTCCCTACCCCACAGATCAGCTGGGCAAGCTCCAGCTGCCCCAGCCCTGCTCACTGTGGGGTACTAAGGGCCTAGAATTCTTGCTACATGCCAGTCTCCTCCCCTGTGGCCAGCCCTGCTACCCCCTCCCCAAGGGAAAGGCCTGTCCCAGGCCCTGACCCCCCTGCTCTGGGGCCAGCCCTTCCCTCCCCCCTGAGGAAAAGGTCTCTGCCCCATCTTGAATACTGCAGGCACCTGCGCTCACTTCTCAAAAATGGAAAACACGTTCAGAAAAGGGCAACTCAAGTGTCCAGGGCTTCACAACATCTGCCGGAGGAGAGAACAAGACTGACTCTCCAGCTTAGTCTAGAGGCAACTCGGGCTAGGCTAGAGATCTATGAACTCATGACTGGTGTGGAGAACACGAAGAGTTATTTACTCCTTCCCAAAACAGAGGAATGAAGGGTCACCAATTGATATTAACAGCACGTTTAAAACAAACCAAAGGCAGTTTTTCTTCAGGCAGCGCACAGTCCACCTGTGGAACTCCTCGCCAGAGGGTGCTGTGTAGGCCAGCACTTTAGCAGGGTTCAGAAAAGAGGGGGCTAGGCCCATCAATGGCTGCTAGCCAGGCTGGGCTGGTGGCCCTGGCATCTGTCTGCCGGAAATGGGTGACGGGAAGGAGGGATGGACCTTCAATCTGGCCTGGTCTCTACTCTGATGTTCCCATTTCCTCCCCCTCCCCAAAACCAGCCAGCCCCCCGCAGGGAGAGGCCTCTGTCCCGTTGCCGTGCGGGTCCCAGGCAGCTGTAGGCAGAGCTGCCTGGGCTGAGGCGCAGCCCGGTCGGGGGCTGACCTGCAGGAGCGAAGGAAGAGATGCCGGCGGCTGGGCCCGTCTGTCCCTGCAACACCGCCCCGCCCCCCCAAACGCCGCTCATTCCCCTAGCGGCTTGTAGCCCTCCCCTGCCCTGCAGCCAGGCCTGCCCGGTTCCAGCCTGTCCCGTTCTGTGGGCCACCTGGCCTAGGAGACAGACGCCGTGAGCTTCCAACTCTTTATTGGAAAAATAGGACCTTTTCCTCCCCCCGGGGCTCCCATCCGGCCCTGCAGCCTGGAAGGGGGGCCTGGCTCTCAGCACGTCTCCCCCCTTCTGCTCAGCCCTGCCCACGAGAGCCTCCTTCCACAGCTCCCCGCTTCACCCCAAGGCAAGCAGTGAAGACACGGGCTTGCCCCGGGCTTGGGCCAACCGGTGCGGCAAGGATCGGGGACAGCCGGGCTCACCCCCGCCAGCACGGTGTGGGCGCAGACTGGTCTAACGCCCATTCACACTGGCAGAAGTGCCTCTGGGCCAGGGCCGCACTGGGATGGCGACAGGGGAATGTAAGTCATGCCACAGCTGACCCGGGCCAAGGTCTAGGTCCAGGCTACGCTCGGGGGAGCTGGAGCCCCCGAGCAAGGACACCCCACAAGTATCAGACTGTGCCGCGCCGCAGGGACTGGACCCAGGGGCACTGGAGAGGCCCCCCCACCTAAGACAACGCATTCCAGTTAGGGGTCCTGGCAGGAGGGAGTCTATGGGGAGTGCTGCAGCCTCCGTGCAGGCTAGGGAGCGAGGGGCAGTGGCACGGAGCACTGGGCCACAGGATACACACAGAGGCGTTTGTGGGGGAAGAGCCGCTGCGGGGGAGGGGGGTGTCACAAACTGCCTCAGGGGTAGGGGAGAGCCGTTGCAGAGCTACAGCAATGGTCTCTGCACCCCCTCCACCCTCCGCCCTGGGGCCAGAGATCATCAGGTGCCCCCTACCCTGGAACTCCCCCGTGTCCCATTCCCTGCCCCTCTGAACCAGTACCCGGCCTGGATCCACAAGGGAGCTGGTGCCCCCTGCAAGGGAGAGGCCCTGTGTCCTGCTCCATTCAAACCTTTCAGGCCCATCACTGTCCTTCCAGTCCCATTCTATCTGGGCTCCCTGCCAGGCGGTGCCTACTGCCTCTGGTGCGCGGAGCCAGCTCAGCAGCAGCAGCAGCAGCAGGGGCATTCTGCTGCCGTCCCAGCTCTTGCGCTCACAGGGTGGCGCCGGAGCCCCTGGCCGCAGCGTGGGGCGCTAGAGCTCGCCGCGGGCGTGCCGGATGTAGTGTTCGTGCAGGCTGGCCTCCTGGGCGAAGCTCTCGCCACACTCGGTGCAGGAGTAGGGGCGGGAGGGCAGCAGCTCCAGGGGGCGCTGGTGGGAGGCCTGGTGGCGGCGCAGGTTGGAGAGCTGGCGGAAGCTCTTGCCGCAGTCGGGGCACTGGTGGGGCAGGCTGCGGCCGGCGGCGTGGCCCAGCCGGTGGCGCTGGTAATTGGCCAGCTGGCCGAAGCGGCGGCCGCAGTCGGCGCACTCGAAGGCGGGGCGCAGGCAGTCGGGGCAGTCGGGGGGCGGGGCGGGGGCGTGCCCGCGCTGGTGGCAGATGAGGGCGCGGGAGCTCTCGAAGGGCTTGCTGCAGATGAAGCAGACAAAGAGGGCGTCCTGCAGATTCTCCTGCACAAAGTCCTCGGGGTGCTCCCGCTTCATGTGCCGCTCCTTGAACTTCTCGTCCGGGAAGGTGATCAGGCAGTGGAAGCACTGGTTGGAACCCAGGCGATCTGGGAGGAAGAGGGGGAAGGAGAGCTCAAGGCGCCAGCCCGGGCTGACCCTCCCACCCCCACAGCCCCCCGGCCAGCCCGGGCTCCCCAAGCCACCTGCCTGCCCCCACTGCGGGGATCCCAAAGTCCTTCTGAACGGCATAACCTGGTGTTGAGGAGGTGGGGCAGGGCTGGGAGCCCTTCCATTGAGGGGATCGGAGAGCTGAGGTGCAGCCCCCCAAAGGAAGGGCTGGGAGCCCGTTGAAACAGAGACAGGCAATGGCCGTGACTAGTCCTGGTACTTACAGACGGGGCTGCTGCTGGATGAGGCCTTGACCTTTCCCTCGGGGCTGGGCTGGGCAGGTTCGTCCTCCACGCAGATGGGCTCCGAGTCAGAGCTGGGGTGCCGCGTCCGGGAGGGGGCCGCCTCCTGCTTGGCAGGGAGCGTGGGCCGCGCTGGGGTCTCCTGGGAGAGCGCTTCAGCCAGGGGCTGCTTCTCTGCGGTGACTTCAGACATCTTCCCTCTGCGAGGGGAGGGGAGCTGTGTGAGCGCATGGCCCTGCCCCCGATCAGACCCATATCCCCCTTCTTCCCTCCCCATCAGACCCACAGGCTCCTCTAGGCCCCTGTCCAGCAAGCACCTCTGCTCCCACCAGCCTGGTCTCCCCTTCCTGGGCACACCCCAAGGCTCTTCCTTCCGCACCGGGTTTCCTCTGGCCCGGCCGAGAAGCAACCACAGCTTCCCATAGCGTCCCCCGCCCCCGCCTTCCCCCGTTACTCCCCCTCCCCCCACATTTACCCCATAGCATCCCCCGCCCCCGCCTTCCCCCGTTACTCCCTCTCCCCCCATTTACCCCATAGCATCCCCCGCCCCCGCCTTCCCCCGTTACTCCCCTCCCCCCATTTACCCCATAGCATCCCCCGCCCCTGCCTTCCCCCGTTACTTCCCTCCCCCCCATTTACCCCATAGCATCCCCCGCCCCCGCCTTCCCCCGTTACTCCTTCTCCCCCCATTTACCCCATAGCGTCCCCCGCCCCCGCCTTCTCCCGTTACTCCCCTCCCCCCATTTACCCCATAGCATCCCCCGCCCCTGCCTTCCCCCGTTACTTCCCTCCCCCCCATTTACCCCATAGCATCCCCTGCCCCCGCCTTCTCCCGTTACTCCCCCTCCCCCCACATTTACCCCATAGCGTCCCCCGCCCCCGCCTTCCCCCGTTACTCCCCCTCCCCCCCATTTACCCCATAGCATCCCCCACCACTCCCTCTCCCCCCACATTTACCCCATAGCATCCCCCGCCCCCGCCTTCCCCCGTTACTCCCTCTCCCCCCATTTACCCCATAGCGTCCCCCGCCCCCGCCTTCCCCCGTTACTCCCTCTCCCCCCATTTACCCCATAGCGTCCCCCGCCCCCGCCTTCCCCCGTTACTCCCCTCCCCCCATTTCCCCCATAGCGTCCCCCGCCCCCGCCTTCCCCCGTTACTCCCCTCCCCCCATTTACCCCATAGCGTCCCCCGCCCCCGCCTTCCCCCGTTACTCCCCTCCCCCCATTTACCCCATAGCATCCCCCTCCCCCCATTTCCCCCATAGCGTCCCCCGCCCCCACCTTCCCCCGTTACTCCCCTCCCCCCATTTACCCCATAGCATCCCCCGCCCCCGCCTTCCCCCGTTACTCCCCTCCCCCCATTTCCCCCCACCACTCCCGCGCTCCCTCTCCATCCCGCACTGGCCCCCCCGGTTCCCCCCCTCCAGCTCTGCCCCCGGGACCCCTCCCCCACCTCCGCTCGCCTCCTCCGCCTTCCTGGTTCCGACGCCCCCCGGCAGGCCCCCTCCCTGTTTCCGGTGGGGCTGCCCCTGCCCGCGCCTGCCCCGATCCACCGGCCCCCGGGACCGCTCCCTTCCTCCCCCGCCCCTAGCCCCGCCCCTGTGTCATTCCAATCAGGCATTCGCCAAGGCCACCCAAAAGGGGGAGGCGGTGGTCCTTCGGCGCCCGGCGTCGCACTCCTGCAGAAGGCGCATGCGTGTTGGGAAAAGGTGCGTGGCGAGGGGAAAGACGCATGCGCAGCACGCATCCTGTACCGTTAGTTGGAGACGGGGGCGCGCGCAGTGATTCCGCTCAAGGTGTCGCAGCAAGTGCTACAGCGAGAGATGTGTGCGCATGCGTGACACCTCTTGGGAGTTGTGCGCACGCGCGATTGCCACACACTTCCCTAATGGGGGTGGCAATGCAGGGGCACGCAGCCATCCTGCAGGGGGCGCCCCGCCATGATACTCAGTGTGCTGTGTGCGTCCGCCACCCCAACTCCCATGATGCCCTGCGGAGCGCAGTGGCCCAGATTCCCAGGGTGCACTGCATGGCCAGCATCCTACATTCCCAGAATGCATTGGGGTGTGGAGAGCCCCCCCCCCCATTCCCAGGGTGCACTGGTGTGGCCAGAGCCCCACATTCCATGATGCACTGGGGCATGGAGAGCCCCATATTCCCAGGGTGCACTGGTGTGATCAGAGCCCCACATTCCATGATGCACTGGGGCATGGAGAGCCCCATATTCCCAGGGTGCACTGGGGTGTCCAGAGCCCCACATTCCATGATGCACTGGGGCACGGAGAGCCCCATATTCCCAGGGTGCACTGGTGTGATCAGAGCCCCACATTCCATGATGCATTGGAGAATGGAGAGCCCCATATTCCCAGGGTGCACTGGGGTGTCCAGTGCCCCACATTCCATGATGCATTGGAGAATGGAGAGCCCCATATTCCCAGGGTGCACTGGTGTGACCAGAGCCCCACATTCCATGATGCACTGGGGCATGGAGAGCCCCATATTCCCAGGGTGCACTGGTGTGGCCGGAGCCCCACATTCCATGATGCACTGGGGCATGGAGAGCCCCATATTCCCAGGGTGCACTGGGGTGTCCAGTGCCCCACATTCCATGATGCACTGGGGCATGGAGAGCCCCATATTCCCAGGGTGCACTGGGGTGTCCAGAGCCCCAACTCCCAGGGTACTGTAGGGCAGGCAGCAGCTCCCCCTGCTTTCCTCATTTCCCTCACCACAGAGCAAAGGTCCTGCCTGGGTCTCCACTTTATTTCGGCTTGAAGGAAAATAGACAAGAAAGAACTAATACAAAGTCTGTGCTGTGGAGGGCCCAGCGGCTGTGGCTCTGGCCAGAACATCAGTCTCCTTGAGCTCAGCAGGGTGTCTGCGCAAGGGGCAGGGGACAGGTTCCTCTGACAAGTGCAGTACGCGGGGGAGAACCATGCAATTACACAGCTACACACACACACACACACTCCTTCAATGCAGCAGCAAGCCCTGTGTCACACAGTGTCCACCCACACCGCCGCATAGCTACAGCTCCCAGCAGGAGAGGGGTCCCCACACTCCTGACCCTCTCCCCCAGGTGGCTGCATCTTGGCACCAGGGAAGGGAGCCCTGTGTAAATAGCTCTGGTGCCCCACCCAAGAGCTGGCTGCATCTCTGCACTGGGATAAGGGTACTCTACAAACAGCCCCTCCTCCTACTCCTTGGCATAGGCTCGGCGAAACATCCGCTCTGCATCATCTGTCATCTCTGCCAGGGCCTGTGCCAGTGCCCGGTATGTGGCCTCCAAGGAGATCTCGGGCGGCCCCACGGCCCCCTGGCCCCAGTAGGGCACCAGACTCCACACCCGGGAGGAGAAGGGTACTGACTTAGTGATCTGCCTCAGCACCTGCTCTGGGTCGGGGTGCCTGAGCCAGGGGCACCGGATCTCAGCCTGGAGAAGCCCGACTGGCTTCCCTGTGGCTTTGGCTACCTGGGCCAGAGACTCCTCATCCAGGCTCAGATCGATGGCAAACGCCGAGGCCATGACCACGAGGCTGGTGGCCGCGTCCGGGCCAGGCTTCTCCTCGTAGTAGAGGCAGCTCTGCAGGGTCTTGCCCCAGACATCCCTCATCAGCGCCTTGCTCTTCCTCCTCACCAGGCGGCTCAAGACCACGGGGATGGCCCTCTCCAGAGCCTCCCTCTTCAGGGCCGGAGCGTCGGTTTCCAGGGCTGTCTGGAGGGCCAGCAGGTCGTAGGCCTCGCGGAGAAGGCTGGAGACGAGGAAGACCCTTGGGGAGCCCACGCCGTCCTTCCGGAGGGCGTCCATGCAGCTGCTGCGGATCTCCTCCGCGGGGCCAGGCTCGGGGCCGGGCGCGGGGCCGGGCGGGGCGTCCACATCCAGCTTGGTCCTGACGAAGAAGAACTGCTTGCCGGCCGCGCTGATGGCCCGGGCGAGCTGGCTCTGGGCGTGGCGGTAGCGCTCGGAGGCCGTCAGCAGGAAGAAGTCGTAGCGGGACAGATCCAGCCGTTCCATGTCCTCCTCCGTCACCCCCACTCCCGGCAGGTCCCAGAGATACAGGCCGGGCACGGTGGGGTGGGCATACGCTGTGGCTTTCTGGGTGGTGGTCATTACCCCCGTGGGTGCAACCCCCGGATCCCCGCAGCCCACCCCCCTCAGGGCGTTCACCAGTGCCGACTTGCCCGAGCCGGCCTCCCCCAGCACCGCCACGTCCAGCCGGATCCAGGAGGGCTCCTCCAGAGCCGAGCGGATGATGACGGGCACCTCTGCCAGTCCCTCCGTGGCGCAGGCCTGGTACAGCTCCTGGATCTTCCGCGGGCTCACGGCCCTCAGGTCCTCCAGCTCCCCGTCCTGGACCCTGCACGGAGAGGACAGGACGCGGGGATTGGAGCCTTCTGCTGCGCTTTGGGCAGAGAGGAAGCTTGTACCCGGCATTTCTGGGACTCAGGACGCCTGGGGGCTGTTCCCAGCTCAGCCGCCGACTCCCTGTGAGTCACTGCTACTCTCTGGGCCTCAGTTTCCCCACCTGTGTAATGGGGGAGGAGCCTGCCTTTGTCTATGAAAATTGGAAGCTCCCATCTCTTGGAGAGCGTGGGGCAGGGGCTGTGTAGCACCTGGCCCAACGGGGCGGGGAAATCTACCCAGCACTCACTGTGATGGGGACATTTCACTGCACTTTCTGTTAAAAAGCAGATTTTTCCCACTCCCCTCCCAGAGAGGGACAGAACCCAGGAGTCCTGGCAGCCTGTCCTTCCCCTCTGCTCTAACCACTAGGCCCACTCCCCTGCCACAGAGAGGGACAGAACCCAGGAATCCTGGCAGCCTGGCCTTCCCCTCTGCTCTAACCACTAGGCCCACTCCCCTCCCAGAGAGGGACAGAACCCAGGAATCCTGGCAGCCTGGCCTTCCCCTCTGCTCTAACCACTAGGCCCACTCCCCTCCCAGAGAGGGACAGAACCCAGGAATCCTGGCAGCCCGTCCTTCCCCTCTGCTCTAACCACTAGGCCCACTCCCCTCCCAGAGGGGGACAGAACCCAGGAGTCCTGGCAGCCCGTCCTTCCCCTCTGCTCTAACCACTAGGCCCACTCCCCTGGCACAGAGAGGGACAGAACCCAGGAGTCCTGGCAGCCTGTCCTTCCCTTCTGCTCTAACCACTAGGCCCACTCCCCTGGCACAGAGAGGGACAGAACCCAGGAGTTCTGGCAGCCCGTCCTTCCCCTCTGCTCTAACCACTAGGCCCACTCCCCTGGCACAGAGAGGGACAGAACCCAGGAGTCCTGGCAGCCTGTCCTTCCCCTCTGCTCTAACCACTAGGCCCACTCCCCTCCCAGAAAGGGACAGAAGCCAGGAGTCCTGGCAGCCCGTCCTTCCCCTCTGCTCTAACCACTAGGCCCACTCCCCTGGCACAGCTAGAGGCAGAAGCCAGGAGTCAGCCCCTCCATGCACTTACCACTAGGCAGGGTGAGAACCGAGGCGTCCTGGCCAGGCCCCGGGCTGCCCCCCTCTAGGCCCCAGAGCTCAGGCATCCGGACGCCCCCTGCCCCCTCACCTCTTCAGCTGGACCAACTCCTCCTCCAGCCTGGCCTGGAAGTGGCTGAACTGGAACCTGTGGGGCTCCAGGGCGGAGAGCAGGAAGACCCTGCCGGCCTCCAGCCCGTGCCCGGCCAGCGCCTCGGCCACCCCGCTGCGGGCCTGGGCCAGGGCCTGCGCCGGGCTGTAGCGGGCCCGGAGCCGCCGCTTGGCCGTGTGCAGGTCCAGATCCACTTTGGTGCGCACCACGTAGCAGGGCTTCTGCTTCTGCTGGAAGGCCCTGAGCAGCTGCAGGAGGGGCTCCGCCGGGCCCCCCCCGTCCAGCACCAGCACCAGGCAGCTGAACCGGGCCAGGTCCCCCAGGCGCTTGACGTAGTCGCCCGGCGGCTCCGGCTCCTGGAAGCCTGGCAGGTCCCACAGCGCCAGGGTGGGGTAGGTGGGGTGGGGGTAGCCGACCGGCTGCCCCGGGGGCTCTGGCGCCGGCTGGAAGAAGGCCCGGGGGTCGGCCAGGCTGGGGGGCTCCCCCACCAGGGCCTGGACCAGCGTGGTGACCCCGGCCCCCCGGCGGCCCACCACGGCCACGTCGGCCTGCAGGGCCTTGACGGAGTCCAGCAGCGCCTGGAGGCGGGAGGCGGCCGTGCCGGGGTCCTGTTCTTCGTAGCAGGCCCGCAGGTCCCGCAGGAAAGCGGCGTCCAACCCCGCCGGGCCCTCCATGGCCACAGCTGCCGGGAGAAGCAAGCGGGAGTCAGGCCCCGGGGAGGGGAGTGGGGTCTAGTGGTGAGAGCAGGAGGTGGGAGGGTCGTACGTTCTTTCAGGCACTACGTGGGGGGGGGGGAGGATGCCTGGGTTCTATGGAGCGCGGGGGGCAGGACTCTCGGTTCTATGGGGTGGGGGGGCAGGAGGGGCAGGACACTGGGTTCTATGGGGTGGGGGGGCAGGACGCTGGGTTCTATGGGACAGGACTCTCGGTTCTATGTGGCGGGGGGCAGGACTCTCGTTTCTATGTGGCGGGGGGGCAGGACACTGGGTTCTATGGGGCAGAGGGGTCAGGGGGGCAGGATGCTGGGTTCTATGGGGCAGGGAGGTCGGGGGGCAGGACGCTGGGTTCTATGGGGAAGGGGGGTCGGGGGGGCAGGACGCTGGGTTCTATGGGGCAGGGGGGTCGGGGGGGCCAGGACGCTGGGTTCTATGGGGCAGGGGGGCAGGACTCTCGGTTCTATGGGGTGGGGGGCCAGGACACTGGGTTCTATGGGGTGGGGGGCCAGGACACTGGGTTCTATGTGGCGGGGGGCAGGACTCTCGGTTCTATGTGGCGGGGGGGCAGGACGCTGGGTTCTATGGGGGGGCAGGACACTGGGTTCTATGGGGCAGAGGGGTCAGGAGGGCAGGACGCTGGGTTCTATGGGGGGGCAGGACACTGGGTTCTATGGGGCAGAGGGGTCAGGAGGGCAGGATGCTGGGTTCTATGGGGCAGGGGGGCCGGATGCTGGGTTCTATGGGGCAGGGAGGTCGGGGGGCAGGACGCTGGGTTCTATGGGGAAGGGGGATCGGGGGGGCAGGACGCTGGGTTCTATGGGGCAGAGGGGTCGGGGGGGCAGGACGCTGGGTTCTATGGGGCAGGGGGGTCGGGGGGGCCAGGACGCTGGGTTCTATGGGGCAGGGGGGGCAGGACGCTGGGTTCTATGGGGCAGAGGGGTCGGGGGGGCAGGACGCTGGGTTCTATGGGGCGGGGAGCCCGGGGGGGACAGGACGCTGGGTTCTATGGGGCAGGGGGACAGGACGCTGGGTTCTATGGGGCAGGGAGGTCGGGGGGGCAGGACGCTGGGTTCTATGGGGCAAGGGGGTCGGGGGGGGCAGGACGCTGGGTTCTATGGGGTGGGGGGGGCAGGACGCTGGGTTCTATGGGGCGGGGGGGCAGGACGCTGGGTTCTATGGGGCAGGGGGGAGGTCGCTAGGTCCCTGCGCAGCGCCGCCGCTCACCCGCTGTGGGTCCCGCAGGTCCGGGCTCGGTGACAGCGGGGCCGGGAAATAGAAACTGACGAGGCGGCTCCGCCCGAGGGGCCGGACCGGGGAGGAGCCGGGAGAGACGCCGCGGAGCCGTGAGTGCGCAGGGGACCCCGGGCCCGGCCAGCCCTGGGACCCCCCCCGGGGCCCCCCGAACCTCCGCCCCGTGCGCCCCCTGGGACCCCCCGGGCCCGGCCCCCCCCGTGCGCCCCCCGGACCCCCCCGAACCTCCGCCCCGTGCGCCCCCTGGGACCCCCCGGGCCCGGCCCCCCCCGTGCGCCCCCCGAACCTCCGCCCCGTGCGCCCCCTGGGACCCTCCGGGCCCGGCCCCCCCCGTGCGCCCCCCGGACCCTCCCGAACCTCCGCCCCGTGCGCCCCCTGGGACCCCCCGGGCCCGGCCCCCCCCGTGCGCCCCCCGGACCCCCCCGAACCTCCGCCCCGTGCGCCCCCTGGGACCCCCCGGGCCCGGCCCCCCCCGTGCGCCCCCCGGACCCCCCCGAACCTCCGCCCCGTGCGCCCCCTGGGACCCCCCGGGCCCGGCCCCCCCCGTGCGCCCCCCGGACCCCCCCGAACCTCCGCCCCGTGCGCCCCCTGGAACCCCCGGGCCCGGCCCCCCCCGTGCGCCCCCCGGACCCCCCCGAACCTCCTCCCCGTGTGCCCCCTGGAACCCCCGGGCCCGGCCCCCCCCGTCCGCCCCCCGGACCCCCCCGAACCTCCTCCCCGTGTGCCCCCTGGAACCCCCGGGCCCGGCCCCCCCCGTGCGCCCCCCGGACCCCCCCGAACCTCCGCCCCGTGCGCCCCCTGGAACCCCCCGGGCCCGGCCCCCCCCGTGCGCCCCCCGGACCCCCCCGAACCTCCGCCCCGTGCGCCCCCTGGGACCCCCCGGGCCCGGCCCCCCCCGTGCGCCCCCCGGACCCCCCCGAACCTCCGCCCCGTGCGCCCCCTGGGACCCCCCGGGCCCGGCCCCCCCCGTGCGCCCCCCGGACCCCCCCGAACCTCCGCCCCGTGCGCCCCCTGGGACCCCCCCGGGCCCGGCCCCCCCCGTGCGCCCCCCGGACCCCCCCGAACCTCCGCCCCGTGCGCCCCCTGGGACCCCCCGAACCTCCGCCCCGTGCGCCCCCTGGGACCCCCCGGGCCCGGCCCCCCCCGTGCGCCCCCGGACCCCCCCGAACCTCCGCCCCGTGCGCCCCCTGGAACCCCCGGGCCCGGCCCCCCCCCGTGCGCCCCCCGGACCCCCCCGAACCTCCTCCCCGTGTGCCCCCTGGAACCCCCGGGCCCGGCCCCCGCCGTGCGCCCCCCGGACTCCCCCGAACCTCCTCCCCGTGTGCCCCCTGGAACCCCCGGGCCCGGCCCCCCCCGTGCGCCCCCCGGACCCCCCCGAACCTCCGCCCCGTGCGCCCCCTGGAACCCCCCGGGCCCGGCCCCCCCCGTGCGCCCCCCGGACCCCCCCGAACCTCCGCCCCGTGCGCCCCCTGGGACCCCCCGGGCCCGGCCCCCCCCGTGCGCCCCCCTGGAACCCCTCTGAACCTCCTCCCCGTGTGCCCCCTGGGACCCCCCCGGGCCCGGCCCCGGCCCATGCGCCCCCATCTCGTGCCTTTCCCCGGGCCCCCCTCCCCCATGCTCCTCCCTCCAGCCCCGTGCACCCCCTGTCTGTCCGCCCGCCCCCCCCCCCCCGCACAGTCTGTCTGTCTCCTGAAACCCTGCCCCCGCTCTCAGCCCACCCCGTCCTGCCCCCCGGGCACCCTTCTGTGGTCCAGCCCCCTCCCCCAGCGGAATTGGGAGGGGACGGGGATTGGGGTTCGGTCAGGAGCGGGTGGGATTTCGGGACGAGGCCTGGGGGGCGGGGTAGGGGGCTGCCCCCCAGACAACCCCGTCTCTGTCTCCGCAGCCCCCCGAGGACCGAGCCGCCGGGCCCCGCCATGTCCTCGCCAGATGCCTCGCCGGGCTCCCCGGACCGGGGGCGACGTGTCCGTGGTGATCGTGGGGGGCGCCGGGCTGCGGGAAGTCGGCCCTGCTCAACGCTGCCCGGGACCTGGCGGAGGGCGACGCCCGGGCGGCCCCGCTGGGGGCCCCGGCCCGGCTGGGGGGGCCCGTGCTGTACCCCGACCTGGCCCGGCCCAACCTGCTGCTGTGGGAGCTGGCGCTGGAGGCGGGCGAGGGGCCGGCGCGCTGGCTGGCCGAGGGCGACGTGCTGGTCCTGGCCACCGACCGGCTCTTCGGCGCCAGCCACGCCCGCCTGGCCCAGGACGCCCGCCGCGCCGGCAAGGCCGTGCACTTCGCCCGCACCAAGGCCGACCTGGACCTGCACACCCTGCGCCGGCTCCTGGGCGGGCGCTACCAGCGGGCCCAGGCCCTCCAGGCCCTGCGGGAGGCCTGCGCCCAGTCCCTGGTGGCCCACGGCCTCGAGGAGCCCTCGCCCGCCGTCTTCCTCATCTCCGGCCACGAGCCCCAGGAGCTGGACGGGCCCCTGCTGCGCCAGGCTCTGCTGGGAGACCTCCGAGTCTATGAGAGGTGCGGCTTGTTTACTGTAGGGTCTCCCGGGCGGGCTGGTATTGCAGGGTTTCCCGGGTGGGTTGGTATTGCAGGGTCTCCAGGGTGGGTTGGTATTGCACGGTTTCCTGGTTGGGCTGTTATTGTAGGATCTTCCGGGTGGGTTGCTATTGTAGGGTCTCCCCGGGTGGGTTGTTATTGTAGGGTCTCCCAGGTGGGCTGGTATTGGAAGGTTCCCCGGATCAGCTGTTATTGCAGGGTCTCCCTGGTGGGTTGTTATTGCAGGGTCTCCCTGGCGGGCTGATAGTGGGATGTTTGAGAGCGGTGCAGCCGGCGTGTTATTGTAGGGTTTTTGGGGGACTGGCAGGGGGAGGGCCTCTGGGGGGCGGGGTTTGTTAGCGCAGAGCTCCCCGCCCCACCCCGTCGCTCACGCCCCCCGTGCCCGCAGGGTGCTGCGCCCGGCGCTCTCCGGCTTCGAGCTGCTCAGCGAGCGGGAGCTGGCCGAGATGCAGGAGGCCTACGAGCTGGGCGGCCTGGCCGAGGTGGTGACCCGCCTCCAGTGCAGCCTGGAGGCCCTCTGGAACGCCCGGCTGGACCTGGCCGTCACCGGGGAGTCGGGGGCCGGCAAGTCCACCTTCGTCAACGCCCTGCGGGGCCTGGGCGACGAGGACGAGGGGGCCGCCCCCACGGGCGTGACCGAGACCACGGCCCGGCCCACGGCCTACCCCTACCCCGGCCACCCCAACGTGACGCTGTGGGACCTGCCGGGCATCGGCACGCCCAGCTTCCAGGCCCACCGCTACCTGGAGGCCGTGGAGTTCTCGCGCTACGACGTCTTCATCCTGCTGGCCTCGGAGCGCTTCAAGGAGAACCACGTCCTGCTGGCCCGGGCCATGGCGCAGCAAGGCAAGCGCTTCTACTTCGTGCGGGCCAAGGCCGACGCCGACCTGCAGGCCACGCGGCGGAGGAGGCGCCCGCCGGAGGAGGAGGAGGTGCTGGAGGAGATGAGGCGGGACTGCCGGGAGCGGCTGAGCCAGGCGGGGCTGGACGACGCCCGGGTCTTCCTCCTCAGCAGCTTCGAGGTGGAGAAATACGACTTCCAGGCCTTCGTGGAGACGCTGGAGCGGGAGCTGCCGGGGCACAAGGGCCAGGCCTTCCTCCTGGCCCTGCCCAGCCTCTCGGCGGCCCTGCTGGAGAAGAAGCGCCGGGTGCTGCACCAGGAGGTCTGGAAGGTGGCCCTGGTGTCCAGCCTGGTGGCCGCCGTGCCCTTGCCGGGGCTGGCCTTCACCTGCGACGTCTCCATCCTGCTGCGCAAGCTGGCGGCCTACCGGCAGGACTTCGGGCTGGACGCGGCCTCGCTGGCCCGGCTGGCCGAGCGGGCCGGGAAGCCGCTGGAGGTGCTGCGGGCCGAGGTGCGCAGCCCGCTGGGGCGCGGCATCAGCAGGGAGGTGGTGGTGGGGCTGCTGCAGAAGGCCGCCGGCATGGGCCTGGTGGTGGCCAACTGCTTCTTCCACCGGATCCCCTTCTACGGGGCGCTGGCCTCCGGGGGCATCTCCTTCCACACCACCTACTCCATGCTCAGCCAGTGCCTGGACGAGCTGGCGGCCGACGCCCGGCGGGTCCTTCTCAAGGCCTTCGAGTAGGCCTGTCCGCGCGGCGCCTGGCTGACCTCGGCCCCCCCTGCCGCCGGGTCAGAGGCAGCAAGGGCCGGGGGAGCAGGAGCCGGTGCCCCGGGGAGCTGGCTTGAAGCAGGCTCCCTGCCAGCCCCGGATCTGCCTGCCCCGCCCCCGGGCGGCTGCCTCTGATAGAGCAGCAGCAGCGCGGAGGGGAGGGGGCAGGCTGGAACGGCTTTCAAGCCAGCTCCTATCGGCTCCACGGACCCGCCCCCCCGCCTCTTACAGAGGTGGGGGCAGGCAGGAGCCCATCCTGGGGGGTTACTATCAGAGGCAGCAGCATTGGGGGGGCAGGGGAAGCTCAGACCCCCCCCCCATGCACAGGGACTGCTGCTGCCACCCCTGCCTCCATTGTGCCCCCCGTTTCTGTGGCTGCTGTCTCAGCACAGCCTCCTGAAGGCACCCCCACCCCCACACTGGGTCAATCAGCCACAGCTCTGCTGGGGTCACTGGGGCCAGACCCCCAGCTGGCCCCATGTCCCTGGGCGGCGGTAGGGGTGGTTCTCCTTGCAGTTCGTCCCCCACAGTACCCCGGATCCCCGAGGTCGGTAACACGGACCCGGTCCTTGCTCTGCCCCATGCTGGCTCTGGATCACCCAGCGACCTTGGTGTGAGGAGGCCTCCTCCCGCCTGGAGCAGGGTCTGACCTGGCTTGTGGGGCTTGGGTCCAGCCCCACTCCCTGGCTTTTGGGGGGCCCTGACGCAGCAGTGAAATGTGGGGGATCCATCCTCCGTGGGGTCCCTGGCTTTTGGGGGGCCCTGACGCAGCAGTGAAATGTGGGGGATCCATCCTCCGTGGGGTCCCTGGCTTTTGGGGCCCTGACGCAGCAGTGAAATGTGGGGGATCCATCCTCCGTGGGGTCCCTGGCTTTTGGGGGGCCCTGACGCAGCAGTGAAATGTGGGGGATCCATCCTCCGTGGGGTCCCTGGCTTTTGGGGGGCCCTGACGCAGCAGTGAAATGTGGGGGATCCATCCTCTATGGGGGTCCTGCCGGTCCTCAAAAGTGGGACGGGAGATTCCTTCCACAGCTCTGCTTGGGTCTATGGGCCACCATGTGCTACCGTAATGCACCTAAGAGCAAGCGTGATGTGCTGCACCTAGCACAGCCGTAATACACCTAATAAATAGCAATTGTAAGGAATCACACCTTGTGCTACCGTAATGTGCATAATAAATAGCAGAATGCTACTGTAATGCACCTAAGAGCAACTGTGATGTACAGCACCTAGTGCTCCCATAATGCACCTAGTGAATAGCAATTGTGATGTACCGCAGCTAGCGCTACCATAATGTACCTAATAAATAGCAATTGTAAGGTACCACACCTAGTGTTACTGTAATGCACATAATAAATAGCATTTATAATGAACAGCACCTAGTGCTCGCGTAATGCACCTAATAAATAGGGGCTGTTCATCGTTGTTAGCCCAATGAGGCCTGGCGCTACCGGGTGCTGCCGTAATGCATCTAATAAATTGCAGTTCCAATGTGTTGCTCCATAGTCCAGAGCAGCGTTTCCCAAACCATGGGCCGTGGCATTGCCAGGCCTCAGCGTGGCTGCTCCGGGCTCCCAGACTGTCCGTTCAGCGCTGGGTTCCCCAAGCCCGGAGCCGGGCGGGGCGGATGCAGCCGTATGGTTCAGGCTCCCGGCAGAGGCATAGTGAGGGTCACCAGGTGAGCTCTTATTGCTGGCTGTGGAGGGTTGGATATGGGAAGCAGGATCGGGGCAGTGGAGGTGCTGGGGGGACATAGGGAGGGAACTGGCTGGCGGAAGCAGGGCTGGCCAGGGGAGATCGCATGGGTGGGAACCGGCTGGTGGGGGCAGTGAAGCTGGCTGGGGGAGATCGCTGGGCAGGGCTGGCCGGGGGGGGGGGGGCAGTGGGACTGGCCAGGGGAGATCGCAGGTGGAGGGGGGGACTGGCTGACAGAAGCAGGGCTGGCCGGGGGGGGGGGAGCAGTGGGGCTGGCCAGGGGAGATCGCAGGGGTAGGAACCAGCTGGCGGGTACCCGGGGGAGACCACAGGGCTGGCTGGGGGCAGTGAGGCTGGCTGGGGCAGACCGCAGGGCTGGCTGGGGCAGTGGGGCTGGCTGGGGCAGACCGCAGGGCTGGTGGGGGCAGTGAGGCTGGCTGGGGCAGACCGCAGGGCTGGCGGGGGCAGTGAGGCTGGCTGGGGGAGACCGCAGGGCTGGCTGGGGCAGTGAGGCTGGCTGGGGCAGACCGCAGGGCTGGCGGGGGCAGTGAGGCTGGCTGGAGCAGACCGCAGGGCTGGCTGGGGCAGTGAGGCTGGCTGGGGCACACCGCAGGGCTGGCGGGGGCAGTGAGGCTGGCTGGGGCACACCGCAGGGCTGGCGGGGGCAGTGAGGCTGGCTGGCGGGGGCAGTGAGGCTGGCTGGGGCAGACCGCAGGGCTGGCTGGGGCAGTGAGGCTGGCTGGGGCAGACCGCAGGGCTGGCTGGGGCAGTGAGGCTGGCTGGGGCAGACCGCAGGGCTGGCTGGGGCAGTGAGGCTGGCTGGGGCAGACCGCAGGGCTGGCTGGGGCAGTGGGGCTGGCTGGGGGAGACCGCAGGGCTGGCTGGGGCAGTGAGGCTGGCTGGGGGAGACCACAGGGCTGGCTGGGGCAGTGAGGCTGGCTGGGGCAGACCGCAGGGCTGGCTGGGAACTGGCCAGCAGAAGCAGGGCTGGTGGGGGTGGGCAGTGGGGCTGGCCAGGGGAGATCGCCGTGGGGAGGGGGAGAACTGGCTGGCAGAAGCAGGGCTGGCTGGGGGGGCAGGAGCAGTGGGGCTGGGCCAGGGGAGATCGCGGGGGGGAGGAATCGGCCAGCGGTGAGCAGGACAGTTCAGGCGCGCGGAGCCGGAATACAACGGAAAAGCCGTGGTGCCTTGTAAATCTCCCCACTGCCAGCGAGGTTGAACGGCCCCACGGTGGGTCAGAATGGGGAGAGCCCGGTGCGTTCGCCACCCGGAATGAGAACGTGGATACAAAATTCCAAAGACGGTGTCGTCTTTCTGAACGTAAACGAGCCCCTTTCGATACCCGCCGTGGGGGTGCAGGGTTAGCGGATCACAGTCCATAGTCCCGTAACTTGCCGGTAAGAATATTGTGGGCGGCCGTATCAAAAGCTTTGCTAAAGCTGGCTCTGGGGGCTTTGGGAGGACCAAACCCACCATATTTGCATATTTGTAATTTGCTTAATGAATATGCAAATATGCAAATGAATGTTACCGGTCCTCCGAAAGCTCGTGAATGGATTTACTGGTCCCTGTGTCAAAAAGTTTGGGAACCCCTGGCCCAGAGGGACAGTCAGTCTGGTGTCCCATAAAGGTTACGGCTGGGAACCTTCCCCCCCATCCCGGATCTGTCTGGTGCTTCATCCACGTGGGAGCCAGGACACGTGGGTTGTCTCTGGGGGGGGGAGTGGAGTCTAATGGTAGGAGTGGGGGGGGCTGAGTTCAAGGGTCACGGCTCACAGGTCATGCCCATACTTGGCCCATCAGCCCCCGGATGGGACCCCCTCTCCTGAGCAGCAGCCCCTTTTCGGGGAGCCCCCTCCATTGTGGTGACCCTCTCTTGGGGGGCCCACTCTCCCCTGGGGGGTCTGCCCCTCTGCCTCTGGGACGGCGCCTCCCAGGGCTTCTGGCCACCTGGCTCCACCATGAGCCCCCTCAGAGGGTCCCCTCCCCCTGGACCCCCGGGGCCTCCCCTCCCAAGGGCCTAGCCCAGCCTGCTCCCCAGCCCAGAGCGACTCCCGGCCAGCCCCCAGCAGGCGGGTTATGGGGCTCTGAACCCAGCAAAGCCTGGCCCCCCAGCCCCGCCCCTCGGAGTCTCCCCTGCAGCCCGGGGCTCGGTCTGCCCTGCCCCCCATCCGAGTCCCCATCTGCCAGCCGAGCCCCCGATGCTCCCACAACAGCCCCCCCCCCCCGCCAGTGTCTCTCTGCGGGTAACTGGGTCGCCTGGGCCCCTCTTCTCCCCTCGCCGGGGCCAGCTGGGCCGTGTCCTCTGGGCAGGGCGGGGGGCACCGGAGCACCAGTCCCCGACTCCAGTTCTGGGCTGGGCCCTGCAACAACCACCCCCCCCTTGTCACATTGAACCAGTCACATCCGGGCACTGAGCCCCCCCCCATACAGCCCCTCAGCCGCCTAAAACTCCCCCTTTCTCTCCCAGAGTGCCTGGGCGGGCAGTGAGGACTAGTGGTGGGAGCGGAGGGGGCGGGGCCCGGGGGCGGAGGGAGCCGGCGCTTGCCCTGAAGCCTATTTTCTGCTTCAAGGAGCTGACCCTTCCCGCCCCAGAGTGGGGCTATTTTTAGGCGGCCGGGTCCCGCCCCTCCGCCCGCTGGCTCACCTGGCCCCGCCGAGCCGGCCGCCCCCTGCCCCCAGGGCGCTCGGATCGCGGCCCTGGTGCTGCCCTGGCTCCCGCTGGACCCGTCCGCCCACATTCCTGGCCTCGCCCGCCCCCCTGCCCCTCCCCCTGGCACGGCCGGGTGTGGGGCGCTGCGTCCCGGTCCAGCCTCCTGCTCTAACCACTGGCCCCCACTGCCCTGCCAGAGCTGGGGAGAGAAGCCAGGCGACCTGGGAGCCGAGCAGGGGCCGGGCCGCCTGGGCGGGGAGGCGGGGGGGGGGGGACCAGGGGCCGGGCCGTCTGGGCGGGGAGGCGGGGGGGGGGACCAGGGGCCGGGCCGCCTGGGCGGGGAGGCGGGGGGGGACCAGGGGCCGGGCCGCCTGGAGGGGAGGCGGGGGGGGGACCAGGGGCCGGGCCGCCTGGGGAGGAGGCGGGGGGGGGACCAGGGGCCGGGCCGCCTGGAGGGGAGGCGGGGGGGGAACAGGGCAGCGGCTCCAGGCTGACGCAGGAGCTGACGCCGGAACAAATCAGCCACGCGCGAGGGGCAGCCGGTCTGTCTGCGGCCCCCCCCGCCGCCGCTCTAACCGCTCCCCCCCACTGCCCCGCCGGGGACAGAGCCAGCTCGAACCGCTCCCCCAGTCTGGCTCCCAGCCCCCCCCGCCCCCTGCCTGCGGAAATGCCCCGAGTGCTGCGCGCTTCCCCCAGCAGTGTCGTGGGCCGGGGGCAGACATTCTTGCGGTGGGGCAGGGCGGTTGGATTGCACGCGGGGGGGGGGGGGGGCGAACAGGTAGAGCCAGTGCCTGGGGCTTTTCCAGCCCAGCCCAGCCTGGCCCGGCGCTATAACAGCAGCCCCACGGCCGGCCGGCCTGCGAGACAGCATGGGCGCACTGCTGGGGCTGGGCGTGCTGGCGGCGCTGCTGGGCACAGGTGAGGGGGGGCGGCGCGTGTCTAGGGCCCCTGCACCCTGTCCAAGGGAAACCCCACTCCCCAGGTACCACTGAACCCAGCTCCCAGGGACACCCCATTCCCCAGGTACCACTGAACCCAGCTCCCAGGGACACCCCACTCCCCAGGTACCACTGAACCCAGCCCCCAGGGACACCCCATTCCCCAGGCACCGCTGAACCCAGCCCCCAGGGACACCCCACTCCCCAGGCACCCCTGTACCCAGCCCCATGGACACCCCACTCCCCAGGCACCCCTGTACCCAGCCCCATGGACACCCCACTCCCCAGGCACCGCTGAATCCAGCCCCCAGGGACACCCCACTCCCCAGGCACCACTGAACCCAGCCCCCAGGGACACCCCACTCCCCAGGCACCACTGAACCCAGCCCCCAGGGACACCCCACTCCCCAGGCACCCCTGTACCCAGCCCCCAGGGACACCCCACTCCCCAGGCACCACTGAACCCAGCCCCCAGGGACACCCCACTCCCCAGGCACCACTGAACCCAGCCCCCAGGGACACCCCACTCCCCAGGCACCCCTGTACCCAGCCCCATGGACACCCCACTCCCCAGGCACCGCTGAACCCAGCCCCCAGGGACACCCCACTCCCCAGGCACCGCTGAACCCAGCCCCCAGGGACACCCCACTCCCCAGGCACCACTGAACCCAGCCCCCAGGGACACCCCACTCCCCAGGCACCGCTGAACCCAGCCCTCCAGGGACACCTCATTCCCCAGGCACCGCTGAACCCAGCCCCCAGGGACACCCCATTCCCCAGGCACCGCTGAACCCAGCCCCCAGGGACACCCCATTCCCCAGGCACCGCTGAACCCAGCCCCCCAGGGACACCCCACTCCCCAGGTACCGCTGAACCCAGCCCCCCAGGGACACCCCATTCTCCTGGGACTCCTGTACCCAGCCCCCAGGGACACCCCCAGCCCTGGGCCCCCCTGTACCCAGCCCCAAACATACTCTATATATCCAGTCCCATGGGCCACTCCTCACCCCTCTACCCAGCACCCCCCGACCCACTGCCACATGGCCAGAGACACTCACTGTCTAGCCCCCGAGTTTGGAGACCCCTGTCGCTCCTGCTGGGGGTGGGGCAGAGGGGGCGGGGCGTGTTGTCACTTGGCTCAGCGGCTTTGGGTTAGTTAATGTGAGGTTTGGATCGCAGCCAGCAGATCGCTTCTGGTGATATAACAGAATATCTCTCAGATCCCGGCTCTGGCTGGGGTGTAGGGTCTGGGGGGGGAGGCGCTGGCATCACGACTCCTGGCTTGATGGGGGAAGGCGCTCGGCAATGGGGCAGGCAGCGATACGGGCTGAGCTAGCAACTCGTTCCCTTCTCTCCCTGGACCCAGGGCAGAATTTTTCCCAGTGGCATCTTTGACAAATGTCAGCGTTGGTAGGCCCATGGGGCAGATCTGGGCTGCAGGAGGTATGATGCTGGGCTAGATGGGCCCGTGGGGTGGATCTGGGCGGCAGGAGGCCTGATGCCAGGCTAGATGGGCCCGTGGGGTGGATCTGGGCGGCAGGAGGCCTGATGCCAGGCTAGATGGGCCCGTGGGGTGGATCTGGGTGGCAGGAGGCCTGATGCCAGGCTAGATGGGCCTGTGGGGTGGATCTGGGCGGCAGGAGGCCTGATGCCAGGCTAGATGGGCCCGTGGGGTGGATCAGGGCAGCAGGAGGCCTGATGCCAGGCTAGATGGGCCTGTGGGGTTGGATCTGGGCGGCAGGAGGCCTGATGCCAGGCTAGATGGGCCGTGGGGTGGATCTGGGCGGCAGGAGGCCTGATGCCAGGCTAGATGGGCCCGTGGGGTGGATCAGGGCAGCAGGAGGCCTGATGCCAGGCTAGATGGGCCCGTGGGGTGGATCTGGGCGGCAGGAGGCCTGATGCCAGGCTAGATGGGCCCGTGGGGTGGATCTGGGCGGCAGGAGGCCTGATGCCAGGCTAGATGGGCCTGTGGGGTGGATCTGGGCGGCAGGAGGCCTGATGCCAGGCTAGATGGGCCCGTGGGGTGGATCTGGGCGGCAGGAGGCCTGATGCCAGGCTAGATGGGCCCGTGGGGTGGATCAGGGCAGCAGGAGGCCTGATGCCAGGCTAGATGGGCCCGTGGGGTGGATCAGGGCAGCAGGAGGCCTGATGCCAGGCTAGATGGGCCCGTGGGGTGGATCTGGGTGGCAGGAGGCCTGATGCCAGGCTAGATGGGCCCGTGGGGTGGATCTGGGTGGCAGGAGGCCTGATGCCAGGCTAGATGGGCCCGTGGGGTGGATCAGGGCAGCAGGAGGCCTGATGCCAGGCTAGATGGGCCCGTGGGGTGGATCTGGGTGGCAGGAGGCCTGATGCCAGGCTAGATGGGCCCGTGGGGTGGATCTGGGCGGCAGGAGGCCTGATGCCAGGCTAGATGGGCCCGTGGGGTGGATCTGGGCGGCAGGAGGCTGATGCCAGGCTAGATGGGCCTGTGGGGTGGATCTGGGTGGCAGGAGGCCTGATGCCAGGCTAGATGGGTCTTTGGGTGGATCTAGGCGGCAGGAGGCCTGATGCTCGGCTATATGGGTCTGTGCGGTGGATCTGGGCAGCAGGAGGCCCGATGCCGGGCTAGGTGGGCCCCTTGAAGGAGCTCTGACTATGCTTCCTGACCATGTGCCCAGGAGGTGCCATCTCTTGCTACAACTGTACCAGTTCGGATGGCTACAACTGCACCACGAACGAGGCCACCTGCTCCGCCACTGTTAACAGCTGCATCACCATCGCCCGTGACGAGAAGCAGGGTAGGACTGGGCTGTGGGAGCGTGGACAGGAAGTGCTGCAAGCTTCCTCTCAGCAGCTGCGAGCTTTCCCCCAACAGTGCCCCCAGGGCTGCCAGCTTCCCCCAGCACTGCCCCCCCAATGCTGCAGGCAGACTGAGGGGTGCGGGTGCAAACCCCTTGTGTATCCTAGCCTCTTGACTGCTCCCTCCCTGGGGGATTCTCCCCACAAATGAGGCCTAGCACCATCTCTCCACCCCCATGTCCTTAGGGGACGAGGACAAGGAGCGGACGGTGTATGAGAAGAAATGCAACTCGGACGACCGGCTCTGCAATCAGTTCTACGGGCTGACGGCCGGCACCTACCGCCTGCGCTGGAACTCGACCTGCTGCCGGGCCGACCGCTGCAACGTGCCGGAGATCACCCGTAGGCACCTCCAGGGCGGCGCCAGGACGCCGGGGTTCTCCCTGGCTGTGGGAGGCAGTGGGGTCTAGTGGTGAGAGCGGCCGGGGGCCAGGACGCCTGGGTTCTCCCTGGCTGTGGGAGGCAGTGGGGTCTAGTGGTGAGAGTGGCCGGGGGCCAGGATGCCTGGGTTCTCCTGGCTGTGGGAGGCAGTGGGGCCTAGTGGTGAGAGCGGCCGGGGGCCAGGATGCCTGGGTTCTCCCTGGCTGTGGGAGGCAGTGGGGTCTAGTGGTGAGAGCGGCCGGGGGCCAGGACGCCTGGGTTCTCCCTGGCTGTGGGAGGCAGTGGGGTCTAGTGGTGAGAGCGGCCGGGGGCCAGGATGCCTGGGTTCTCCCTGGCTGTGGAGGCAGTGGGGTCTAGTGGTGAGAGCGGCCGGGGGCCAGGACGCCTGGGTTCTCCCTGGCTATGGGAGGCAGTGGGGTCTAGTGGTGAGAGCGGCCGGGGGTCAGGACGCCTGGGTTCTCCCTGGCTGTGGGAAGCAGTGGGGTCTAGTGGTGAGAGCGGCCGGGGGCCAGGATGCCTGGGTTCTCCTGGCTGTGGGAGGCAGTGGGGTCTAGTGGTGAGAGCGGCCGGGGGCCAGGTCCCTGGGTTCTCCCTGGCTGTGGGAGGCAGTGGGGCCTAGTGGTGAGAGCGGCCGGGGGCCAGGTCCCTGGGTTCTCCCTGGCTGTGGGAGGCAGTGGGGCCTAGCGGTGAGAGCGGCCGGGGGCCAGGTCCCTGGGTTCTCCCTGGCTGTGGGAGGCAGTGGGGCCTAGCGGTGAGAGCGGCCGGGGGCCAGGTCCCTGGGTTCTCCCTGGCTGTGGGAGGCAGTGGGGCCTAGCGGTGAGAGCGGCCGGGGGCCAGGCCCCTGGGTTCCGTGCAGGCTGTCTCACTCCATGCTCTGTCTGGGGCCCGCAGTGCTGCCCAGCTCCGGCCTGCCCAACGGTCTCCAGTGCCGCTCCTGCTTCGCCCGCGGATCCGACGTCTGCGTGCCCAGCGAGGTGGTGAACTGCACCGGCCTGCAGACCCGCTGCATCCAATTCGCTGCCACTGCTGCCACAGGTACCCGGCGGGGCTGGGGGCCGGGAAGTGAAGGCCCAGCAGGGTCTGTGTGTGCAGGTGGTCATGTCCATTGAAGGGATGGGGGGCTGGTGCCCACAGGGTGGTGGGGAGCTGTGGGGGGCAGGTGCCCACAGGGGAGGGGGATGCTGGGGGGGAGTTGTGGGGGGCCAGGTGCCCATGGAGAGGTGGGGGGCTGCTGGGGGGGAGTTGTGGGGGGCCAGGTGCCCATGGAGAGGTGGGGGGCTGCTGGGGGGGAGTTGTGGGGGGCCAGGTGCCCATGGAGAGGTGGGGGGTTGCTGGGGGGGAGTTGTGGGGGGCAGGTGCCCATGGAGAGGTGGGGGGTTGCTGGGGGGGAGTTGTGGGGGGCCAGGTGCCATGGAGAGGTGGGGGGTTGCTGGGGGGGAGTTGTGGGGGGCAGGTGCCCATGGAGAGGTGGGGGGCTGCTGGGGGGAGTTGTGGGGGGCCAGGTGCCCATGGAGAGGTGGGGGGGCTGCGAGGGGCTCTTGCACCCTAACCCTCCCTCCCCCAGGGTTCGAGGATCTCCGCGTGGCCTTCGTGGGCTGTGCCACCCGCAGCCTGTGTGAGCTGGGAGCCGTGGCCCTGTTCGCCTCGCAGCGCCCGGCCGTGGTGAAGACCAACGTGTGCAGCAGGGCAGGGGTGGCCATGGGGGGGCTGCCCCTCCTCTGCCTGGGGGGGTTGCTCTTCTGGGCGCTGCGCTCCTGATTGCATCACCCCCCCACTTCTGTCCTCCCCGCAATTGCACCTTCCTCCCCATTTGCCTGGAGCTCCCCCCAACACCCCTCCCCAACATGGTACCTTCCGTGACCTCGCCCCCGGGCTGGGCAGGAGCCGGTGACCCCCGGGACAGGCCCGGGGCCGGTCGCAGGCTGTGATGCCAAGCCTGGGGGGGGGGGGGGGTGTCTCTGCACTGCACTAAGGTCGAGGTCCGGGCTCATGTTCCAGTATCTTGGCGGGAAAGACCCATCCGGGCCCAAAATGCATTTGCCAAGTTTTATATAATAAAGTTGGAACTACTTGCAAGTTTGTGTACAGGGGGGACAGGGCCCCTCTGGGGGGGGGCTGGTTATACGGGGGGCCCTTGCCTGGCAGGACGTGGTCCCTCTGGGGCGGGGGGGCTGGTTACGGGGGGGGCCCTTGCCTGGCAGGACGTGGTCCCTCTGGGGCGGGGGGGCTGGTTACGGGGGGGGCCTCGCCCAATGGGACACAGCCCCTCTGGGGTGGGATGGGGCTGGCTGTATGCAGACCCCTGGCAGGGTGCTGGGTTGCAGCTGGCTCTGGGGTGGGGCTTTTCATCCAGGGCTCTGTCCCTGAGTCCCCGGGTCCCCGGCCCTGCCCCACACAGCCCAGCCCCTCTTTCAGTGGGGAGCCGGGGGAGAGCCGGGCTGGGGGCCCTGCGCCCGTCACCACTGCCAGGACCAGCTCTAACAGCAGAAAACTCAAGACCCCACCCCTGTCTGAAGCCCCGCCCCCTCCTTTGCTCCCCTTTCCCCCCCACACACACTGCAGGGGGCTGTCAGAGGGGGCAGCCGAGCAGGGCAGGTTGCTCCTGCGGGGGGGGGGGGGAGGCTGCAGGTTGGTGTTGCCATGGCGATGGGTGAACCGAGGCGCCCCACTGCGGGGGGGTGGGGGGGCCCAGGAAGGCTGGTCACGTGGAGAGGTTCGTGCGGTCCCAGTGGAAGGACGTGGGGGACCTGGACGGATTCCTTAGCTCCTTCGAGCCAGCCTGCCAGCTGCACCAGGTCCCCTTGCTGGAGCAGACGGCCCCAGGGGGGCTTGGCAGCTGGAGGGGCTGCATCCATCCCCCAACCTGCGTGCGGAGCTGGGGGGCCGGCTCCCAGAATAAACTCCCCAAAAGCTGCCTCTGCGATTCCCAGAGACAAACATTCAGTCTCAGTCCCCCTGAGCGCCAGCCAGCCCAGTCTGGTTCCGCGCTGCCACCACCCAAGAGATTCCAAGGAAATATAAAAAAAAACCCTTTTCCAGGGCAGAGATCACTGGGAAACCCCTCCCCAAGGCAAAGCTCTTCCCTCCTGCCCCAACCTCCCTTTTCCTGACAGCTGGGGAACCAGCCAGAGGGAATCCATAGATAACACTGGACTCTGCCCTTGTCCCGAGGCACTGCATCCTAAGCACCCCACAACCGACCAACACCAGGGAATCACAGTACAGGCAGTCCCCGACTTACGCGGATCCGCACTTACGAACGGGGCTTTCTCGTCCCGGAGGTCGAGGTGGCGGATTGCTGCCTGCGAGCTTCGGGGCGAGAAAGCCCCGTTCGGAAGCTGCTCCGGTGCCCCTGGTCTGCTGCAGACCGTCTCCAGCAGACCAGGGGCACCGGGCGGGTTCCCGCGCTTCTGAGGCTTTGCCAGAGCAAAGCCTCAGAAGCGCGGGAACCCGCCGCTGCTGCAGCTTCAGTCCGGGTGCCTGTGGTCTGCTGGGCTCCTCGGCGCTACTGGACGGTCCCCAGCAGACCACAGGCACTGGGACTGAAGCTGCAGCCACGGCGGGGTCCCGCGCCTCTGAAACTGCCAGAGCAAAGCCTCAGAAGCGCGGCACCCCGCTGCCGCTGCGGCTCTGCTCCCCGTGTCCCTGGTCTGCTGGGGGGGGGGGGCGCAGCTAGTGTGCTCCCCCCCCCAGCAGACCAGGCTTTTGTTTTGGACCCTGGGGCAGAGCAGCTGGGGCACTGCTGATTGATCCTGCAGCGCCGCTCTGGGCACTACTGGACCAACCCAGCAGCACCCCAGCTGCTCTGCCCCAGGCGTCCCCAAGTCAGCTGCTGCTGAAACTGACCAGCGCTGACTACAGGAAGCCCGAGGCAGAGTTGCTCTGCCCCGGGCTTCCTGGAATCAGCTGCTGATCAGTTTCAGCAGCAGCTGACTTGGGGACGCCTGGGGTTCTTAAGTTGATTCTGTATGTAAGTCAGAACTGGTGGTCAGTTTCAGCTCAGTTTCAGCAGCGGCTGAATCTGGACGCCAGTTCCGACTTACATACAGATTCAACTTAAGAACAAACCTACAGTCTCTATCTTGTACGTAACCCAGGGACTGCCTGTACAAGGAAAACTCTTATCAAAACAAAACTACTGTTGCAAGCGCAGTACATTGGCTGGGTGGCAAATAGCCACAATTGACACAGACTCAGGGAAAGTCTCTGGGCTGTGAGGCTTGGTTACCAAAGAGAAAAACAACCAGCCAGCTCAGACACGATTTCCAACCCCCGCACAAGGAGAACGATGCACCCTGACAGACTAGCTACACTTTTCCCTACTTGCTCATTTCAAGAAGTCTGTTCTTGGAGAGCGAAGCGTCTCCCGTCCCTGGGAGAAACGGCTCAAACAAGAGAGAGAACCCCCCCGTCCCATCTTGCAATACCTACCTGCGTTGTTATTGGCTGGCTGCTGGACCCCCTCCCCGCCAACACCTTTGCTAGGTACCTAGTTGCCAGGTGCCGGTGAGCACCCCTTCTGATCCTGACACCGGGGCACTGCGAATGGGTCAGACGGGCCCTGCTGCACCAGTTCGGGCTGAGTCCAGAGGCGCACAGGAAGAGGTTCCAGGATGCGCAGAAGGGCCCTGGGGAGACCTGGCCTCCTGCCTGATGCAACACTGGGGCTGGGGCCCAGACCGCAGGGGACCTGGTTAAGCTGATGGTCCCAGAGTAGCTGTAGGAAACCTGCCCCCCCCAACCTGAGGCTGTGGCTGAAGGACTGGAAGCCAGAGGGCCTGCACAGCGTGGGGAGGCCGGCGGGTGAGTTCACAGACAGGTGGTCCAGGTGTGAAGGGAAATCCCAGAGAGACCGGCTCACGGCTGTGCAATGGGGGCAGGTGCCTGGGGGGGTCCCTGGGACAGGGCGTTTACCCTGCGCTGGCCCTTTAAGGGCACAACCCAGCCCTGAGTGAGGGCTGAGCGCGAAGCCCCAGCGGAGGCAGCTCTGGCTAAGGGGGGCCCAGCCGGGGGCTGTAGAGAGAAGGGCTCCGGGGCGGAGGGAAACTGAGGGCTGCTCTGCACAGAGAGCAGGAGGGACCTGGCTGCCAGGGCAGGGGAGGCTCCCAGGTTACTAGGGCTGCAGAGAGGCAGCCAGGGTGGGCAGGGGCAGCAGATCCATCCCTCCAGTGCTGAGTGGCCATTTCAGGCTGCAGTTTGCCCCAGAGGCAGGGGCGAGATGGAGACTGGCCGTGGGTCACCGAGGCCAGGTGGGGACAGGGGAGCTGGGTGCCCTGGGGAGGGGAGATGCCTGGAGGGCAAGCAGGAAAAACCCCAACGCCCCCCCGGGGAAGGGGGCTTAGAGGTTGGAGTGGGCCCTGCCAGAGGACCCCAGCCAGAGGGCGCCCAGCGAGCGAAACAAGCTAATTGCCAGGACTGCGGCCGGAGGAGCCATGGTGCTGAGTCTGCCCTGGGTCAGTCCCAGCCCCCTTCCCCCAGGAGGGGGACCAGCTGGCCGGGGGGGGGGGTACAATTCTCCCCCTGAGCCTCATGTTTCTGGGCCTTGGATTCAGCCAGCGCCGGGTGGGTCGCGCAGCATCGGCACCCCCCTCGAGGGATCCACCTTCCCTCACCGACATCCGGCTCCTGGCTCAGTGATCCGGGGAGAGGAGAACGCCCCAGAGAGGCTCCTCCTCCTGCCCACGGACTGGCCCAATGCCCCAGGGGAGGGCAGGGGAGTCCCTGCAGCAAAGGCACCAGAACCCGGGTGCAAACACTCACCCAAAGGGGGGTAGTTCGTGCTTGGAGGGGGGTTACTGAGTTGAGTCCTTAGGACTGAGCCCTCCCAGCGCTGAGCTGGTTCAGTGTCTGCACTGGGGGGGGACCCAGTGCCGGGCCTGGGGGAGAGCAGAGGGGCTGGCCCAGCAGGACAGGCGGGGGGTCCCAGAGAGCAGGAAGGGGGTGTCGGTGGGACGCTCATCGTGCTGGGGAACAATCCGCCTGGGTTCCCTGCCTGCCCCTGGAAGAGGAGTGGGGTCTAGTGGTTGGAGCAGTGAGGACTGGGAGCCTGCACACCTGGGCTCTGTCCCCGGCTTTCTGAAGGGAGGGGGGTCAGGTGGGTTATGGGGTGGGGGACTCAGGACGCCTGGGTCCCTCGCCCCCCCGCCAGCATCACTTGTGCACAGAACAGAGGCCGTGTCCCCCGCACGTGCTTTACTCAGCCCTTGCAGACAGCAAACCGCACGCCCAAGAGAAGCAGCAGCCGGTGGCCCAGGGGGCATGGCCCCCCCACCAGCAGGGCCCGGGCAGGGCACTCAGAGCTCCCCGCCAGCCTGGGGAGCGGGGTAGCACTCGGCCCGGCTCAGCACATCCACCACGCCCTGGGCGTACCGCTGCACCCCACCCTCTTCCAGCCGGCGGCCTCCTTCCTCTGGGTGAGCTCGCCCGGCCGGGGGAGAGAGACATGAGCCGGGCCCCCCCGACCCGCACGGGGCTTCCCACCCGCCCGCCAGCAGCACCCTCGCTCAGCCAGCTCCCCACCCTGTGACGGGGGGGGCAGGATCAGGCTCCTGGGGCACTTCCCCCCGCCTGTGACCCGCCTTTTGTCTCCTGCCTTCCCCCAGAGACCCCTGCAAGGGGCGGGGAGTCTCCATGCAGGCGTGGGGAGAGCACACACCTGGGACGGCCCGGCAGCAGGCGCTGCTCCCCTGCAGGGTGGGGTGGTGCCGAGGGTCAGAGTTAAGGGGGTGGGCGGGCAGTTCTCAGGCTCCAGGCAGGACTTTGCCGTTTGCCCCTGGGGGAGAGAAACCGAGAATCACGTCTGAGCTCCCCCCCCACAGAACCCTCCCTCCCACCGGCTCCAATCCCCAGGCACCCGCTGCCATGGGCCCACCCCGGCCCCAGCTACACCTGAGAGTGCCAGGCTGAGCAGCTGCAGTGCCAGAGGCGTGGGGCCTAGTGGTTAGAGCAGGGGGCCGGGAGCCAGGCCCGCTGGCTTCTGTCCCTGCCTCTGGAAGGACGGCAGCACCGCTCGGCAGGAATCCGGTTTAACTCACCCTGGCTGAAATGCACCGTCGGAATGACGCAGACCCCTTCCCAGGGGTGCAGGGGGCCGGAGCACCATTTGCCGGGGACCGGCACACCCGGCAGAGCAGCTCGCAGCCTGGAGGGTGGGAAAAGCCCCGCTCAGTGCACCCCCCGGCGCTGCCCCGTGCACTGCACCCCCTACCCTACTCAGTGCACCCCTGGCCCTGCCTCATACACCTCCGGTCTCCTGCCCCGCCCAGTACACCCCCTGCCTCCCCCCCCCGCTCACTTCATCCCCTACCCTACTCAGTGCACCCCCCCACCTCCCGCTCACTGCACCCTAGCCCTGCCCCGTGCACCCCCACCCGCTCTGCTCAGTACACCCCCAGCCCCCTGACCCATCCTGCTCACTGCACCCCCTGCCCTGCCCCTCTCAGTGCAGCCCCCCACCCTGCCCTGCTCAGTACACCCCCCAGCGCCCTCCCCCCGCTCACTGCACCCCCCGGTTCTGCCTTGTGCACCCCCTGGCCCCCGCCCAGCGCACCCTGCGGCCCCCCGCCCTGCCCTGCTCAGTGCACCCCCCCCCCCCCAGCTTGCTTGCGATACCGGCGGGAGCCAGGAGGAGGCGCCGTGGGAGCTGCTCCCAGCCGGGCCGCCTCGTGAGGAGGAAGATGCGAGAGACCCCCCCCCCCCCCGGCCGTGATTCGGCCCCGTCCCCCTCCCGCCCGGGGCCAGGCCTGCGGGTGTCCGGACCGCGGAGCCGCCCCTGGGCTGCCGGCGCCTTCTGTCTGCAGCGGGGCTGGGAACCCGCCTGGCCCCCCTGCAGGCAGCTCGGGGACGGGGCTTGCTCCTGGCGGTGGGGGGAGCCCCCGCCCCCCCACGTGCGGTCTGAGGCCTCCGCCTCTCAGAGTGACGTCGAGCGCCCCCCCGCCCATGTCAGGGGCTGGCCAGGGGGCTGTGGGTCACGCGGGGGGATGGGCCGCGATCTCATCACTCAGGAAGGTCCAAACTTTCCTCTGCCCCACTGAAGAACAGGGAAACTGAGGCAGACAGCAGCTTTGATGGATCGAGGGGCAGGCAGCCACGTGACCCGGGTTCCTGCCTCCGGTCGCTCCCTAGACCCCAGCGCTGGTGCAGAGTCAGGACCGGGAACCCCCCTTCGGGTCTCAGCTCCTCTCAGGCCCCCTCTGAGCCCCCTTGCCCCGGGCCCCCCTCCAGAGGGAACAGCAGCCCTGGTCTCCAGCGCGTGGGACTCAGCCAGTGTCACGTGGGGGGGGGGGGGTTATGAAGCTTTTAACCCAGCCCAGGAACCCCCCCCCCCCCGGGCCTGTCGGCCTGGCCCCCATTGCCCCCTTGTGAGTCTCTGCTCTGCCCCCCCCACCCCACTGCCCCTCTACAGCCAGAGCCCAGGAGGGTCACAAGGAGCATGGGGACAGTCCTTGCTCCAGACAATCCCCCCCCCCCCCCCAATTTCCAGCCCTTCCCTGCTCGCTGTGGGGCAGCCCCAGGAGGGAGATGGAGGGACGGACTCAGATTCCGGCCCATCCCCCCGCGTGACACACAGCCCCCTGGCCAGCCCCTGGCATGGGCCGTGCGGACCCAGACCCCGTTCCCTGCTCCCCGCCGGGTCGGCCTGGGACTCACCCGTGGCCAGGAGAGCGGGCAGCAGGCCCAGGGCAGGGGAGCCCACGTGGTGCCAGGCGGCTGCTGCTGTGCCCGGCGCGATGGCGGCTGTGGGGCAGGGGCAGGGGCAGGGGCAGGGGCAGGTTGGCCAGGCCCCACCCAGGGGGGCAGCCGGCCTGTCCCGTGACATCCCGCAGGGCCCGGACACGGGTCTTTCCCAGCCCTCGTGCTGCAAAGTGAACCCCCAGGGGCATCCCCACCCACTGCTCCCGTCCCACAGCCTGTTCCCACCTGCCCGTCTGGGTGACTCCCAGCCCCCCCCACCAGCCCTGCGCCCCCCGGGAGCCCCGCCGGCCTCTGCCCCCTGCGCCTGGCCTGGGGAGGGGGTGGGGCTGCGATGCCTGGGTGCTGGGAGGGCAGTGGGGCCTAGTGCTCAGAGCTCGGGGTTCTTGGGTTCCTTCCCCAGTTCTGGGGCCGGGCTCAGAGCAGGGGCTGGCTGGACCAGAAATAAAGGGCCCCTTGGAGGAGTGTGGGGGAGGGGGGACTCCTGGGTCCCAGTCCCGGCTGGGGGGGGCATGCTCCTCAGAACGGCGAGGCTGGAACCCTGGTTCACCCCTGTCGCCACGGCAACGCCACTGGCGGCTGGGCCCAGGGACCCGCCTGCAGCCCCCCCAGGGAGGGGGCCACGTGCCCAGCCCTGCCCCCGGCTCCCTCGCCCGCTGCTGCGCCCGCCGGCAGCTCGGCTCTGTGCCGGCTGGGGCTGCCCCCTCCCAGAGACCCGGCAGGGTGGCGGGGGGGGGCATGGCCCGCAGGGGTGGCTGCTGCTCCCTGGCACAGCACTGTGCCCAGCAGCTCGAGGGGGGCAGGGTGGTACCCCAGTACCTGGCTGGCCCTCGGCTCCCTGTGGCTTTGCTGCAGGGCTCCCTTGCGTGAGCCTCCCCTGGGGCATGGCGGGGGGTCGGGGCACGTCCGTGGGCGCGAGGAGGCGCCTCTCTGGGGTGTTCTCCCCCGGATCACTGAGCCAGGAGCCTGACGTCCCGGGCGGAAGGTGGATCCCTCGAGGGGTGGTCCCGATGCTGCCTGACCCACCCGGCGCTGGCCAAATCCAAGGCCCAAAACACGAGGGTCAGGGGAGAATTATCACCCACCCCCCCCCAGCCTGTGTCCCTTCCCGGCACTGGGGATCGGCATATGGGTCCCTTTTCTCTGCCCCCACACCTGCCCTGGGGGGACCGGCTGCTCCCGGCCGTCCCCAAGGGCCGGGACAGACAGAGCTCTGATAGCGAGCCTCACTGGAGACCCTGCGACCCCCGGGCCCTCTGGGGAGACCCCTCAGCCCCCCCTCTTGGGTCTCAGCCCTTATTAGCAGATCTGGGGCTGAGGCTCCCCCCTTCCTGAGCCATCCATGTCCCTGGCAGCTCGGGGACATGGCCCGTGACGTCCTGCGGGCCCAGACGTGGGAGGCTTCCCCGCCCCCAGGGTGACGCCGGCTGATGGGGTGATGCCTGGGGGTATGAGGGCCAGTTCGCCCGGTGTCAGCGCAGATCAGTGGCTCTCCGGCCGGGCTCGGCATGCCTCTGGGGCGTGGGAACCTCAGCGCAGCCGGGCGATGGCTGGCGGTACGGCAGGCTCCAGCCCAGCTCCCGCAGTCGGTACGAACTGGCAGCGTGTGGCTGGTGCGCGCTGCGCGGGGGCTCGCACGGGGACACAGACACGGTGTTTACGAGCCGAGTTGATTTATTTCCTCCGTAGAGTCTCTAGATTCCCCGGCCTCGCTCCGGTCCTTGACTCAATTCATTGCTGCTTTTCCTCCTGTAAATCCCTGCTCGGGGGGGGGGGGGGGAGGAGGGGGTCCGGCTGCCCCGGGGAGAAGAGACAGCCCCGACTTCATCACAGCAGTGTGGGGCCCGGTGGGACGCGCCTCTCCATGGCCCTTGCGGCTGCAGTGGGCACAGCCGGGGACAGGAGCATCTCCCCCGGGGGGGCAGGGCCAGGCGCGCTCCCAGCCAGAGTGAGGAGCACAGAGGGGGGTCAGGAGAGGACTTTCACGGCCAGGAGCCCAGCCAGACTGGCCAGGACCAAGGGGCCCCGGGTTGGCTCGGCGCCGCTGGGTGTGTAACACTCAACCTGAGCTATTTCATAGGAGAACACCCCTGAATCCAGAGTCACTCCCTTCTCGAGTTTGCAGGCATGCGGGGTAGCGCAGCCTTTGGCCGCAAAGGGGATGATGACGTCATCTGTGCGGAGAAAGACAAGCGGATCAGACCCAGATGTGCTGATCCAGTGCAACCCCCCTCCCCCACCTGCAGCCCAGAAACACCCCCCACCATGACTCTTTAGCACTGAATAACTAACACAGTGATCAGTAGGTTCCAGAGTTAACCCGTTGTGAGCAACCAAAGATGTGCCTCAGCCCCTCGACAGCAGCTGGCTCCGTGTGATGTGCTGGACATCCCTTCTCCTTCCACCGCATGGGATTGCTGCGGCTGGCTCATGGGGGCCAGCGGGAAGCCGGGAGGTGGCAGGGCTGGGCTGTGCACGTCCCAGGGACTGCGGTGGAGCAGGGGCCGGCTGGCTGAGCCGGCAACGAGCTGTAGCCATGTCCCTCCTGCCGGCAGGGGTGCGACCTCCCCTCGGAGAAGCCGACAGATTCAGGCCGGGGGCAGGCAGCTCTGTGGGTGGATGGGGCAGGTTTGGGCTTAAACATGAGCGAGAGCCGAGCCCTGAGGGACGGGGAAGCTGGCTTTGGGGAAGGGGGGCATGGCCCCAAGTTGCTTTCACGGCTCCAAGGTAGGACAGGTGGCCCTGGCCTCAGCCGGAGTCTGGGGCTGAGCCCCGCACGGAGCTGGGCCGAGGGCAGAGCCGGCTCACACGGGCACCTCCCGGAGCTGCAGGACCTGGCTCACACTGGGAATGGGGGTCCCGGTTCCTCCTTTGGCAGGTGGGAGGGCTCAGGGCAGACTCACCCTCCGAGATCCTCCCGCTGATGGAGATGCACTGGCTGGCACGGCCCTCGCACTGCAGGGTCTCGGCGCTGGAGCAGCTGTCCCGCCCGGGGGCAAAGCAGGCCGGGCACCGGCCGCCGGTGTAGACAGTGTTAATGACCGGCCCTGCAAGGCCCAGGGGGGAAGGGGGGGGGATTGTTAGAGCCGGCAGGAGGCACTAAGGACCATCCTGGTCTGCATTGACACCGATTTCTCCTAGCGCAGCAACAGCCGCGAGGCCCCCCCCCGTCGAGACCAGGGCCCGAGGGGGGACTCCACCCTCCCCAGCTGCCCCCCAGCGTGAGGCCGGGGGTGAGGGCGGCCCAGGGAGGACGCGGGGAGGGAGGAGGGACAGACACGCACACGTTGGCTGGATGTCGCTGTTGCAGCCGTCGGCCGTGCAGACCTGGGACTGAACGTGCAGGTAGAGCCCAGTCCCGAAGAAGAGCGAGATGTTCCTGGCGCTGACTCCGGAGGGGATGCAGGAGTAGAAGGTGCCCGTGTTTTCCGTACGTTCTGGTTACAAGCAAAACAGTCACCGAAATGAATGACCAATGGAAACAGCTCCCCCGGGCCGCGATGCCTGGAGGCCCAGGCCGTTTGGGCCTCTCCTGGTGATCTGCCCCCTGTACGGGGCATTTCTCCAGCCTGGCCCATGAGGCAGGTCGGCCTAGTGGTCGGAATCGCTGTTTGACCAAGCGGAAGGCAGACGGCTTGGGCCGGGGAGGGGCGTCCCAGCCGCGCTGCCAGGGAAACCTTTTCCTGCGCGAGGATCAAAGGCTGCAGAGAGGCAAAGTCAGAGGAAGGCGGCTTGGAAACCGGGCCGGGTCTGCCTGGCGGCCGGACACTGGGGCTAGCCGGACGGGTGATGTTCACAGCCTCTCCCAGGGTAACGCAGCGTCTACAGTCGTCTCTGTGTGACTCCCCGTCAGACGCCGCGGGGCCCTCCCGTAACTACAGCCCCGCGCGGATACAACGTCTCTACCCACAGCCACGCCCGTGGACCGCAGAGATACAGCAATTATCTGGGGATTTGCAGGGCTCGCCCCTGGACTTCCTGCAGCCGTGAACTGAACCCGTCTGGTGCCCAGCACCGGGGCCTCTGAACCCCTCCTTATCTCTCACATATTGCCACAGGTGGGGGGCAGGGCTGTCGCCCACCCCATCGGGCAAGTGGGGAAACCGAGGCAGGATCCTAACCCTCGTGGATCAAATACCTTTGAAGCCCTGAGCCTAGGCGAGGGTCCTGCAGGGCGGCTGGCAGGCTGGGGACGGGAGCCCAGGTGTGTGCCTGCAGCCAGCTAAGCAGAGGGATGGTGGAAAGTCACCAACTCTGGTGTCCCCTGCCAGCGTGAGCAGCGGCCACCCAGGAGAGATACAGGCTGAGTAGCAGAGCACCCACAGCCGGCCGCGTGTCTCTACCGGTGGTGCACGTCCGCGCGGAGAACAGACTGTATTCCGCACAGGGCGGGAAGGGAGAGAGGGCGCTGACCCCACCCACCTTTCACCAGCGTGTTTGCTTCCCAGACGCTGAGGCAGGCACCTTTGACAGAGACGCAGGGCTGGGACACACCGGAGCATCCACCTCCACCACGGCTCTTGCACTGGTGACAGGAGGCTGAGGGAGAGGCCAAAACAATCATTATCTCTCCCCCTCCCCCCTTCCGCCTCGCCCCCGCAGGCCCAGGGCCGGGGGAGGGGGCATTGCCAGCTGGGGGCTCCTGGCCCACATCCATCGACTCCCCCGACAGGCCCACCAGCCCTCAGTCAATCTGTCCGTCCGTCCGTCCGTCCACTCACCTCGACACGCCCACCAGCCCAAATTCCATCTGATACTTCACCCCCTTTGCTCTCATCTGTCTTTCTGTCCGTCCATCCGCCCCATTCCCACCTGTGTGTCCGTCTGTCCATCCATCCGCCCCATTCCCACCTGTATGTCCGTCCATCTGCCCCATTCCCACTTGTATGTCCGTCCATCCGTCCATCTGCCCCATTCCCACCTGTATGTCCGTCTGTCCGTCCATCCGCCCCATTCCCACCTGTGTGTCCGTCTGTCCATCCATCCGCCCCATTCCCACCTGTATGTCCGTCTGTCCGTCCATCCGCCTCATTCCCACCTGTATGTCCGTCCATCCGCCCCATTCCCACTTGTATGTCCGTCCATCCGTCCATCCGCCCCATTCCCACCTGTATGTCCGTCTGTCCGTCCATCTGCCCCATTCCCACCTGTATGTCCGTCTGTCCGTCCATCCACCCCATTCCCACCTGTGTGTCCATTTGTCCATCTATCTGCCCCATTCCCACCTGCCCATCCGTCCGTCCGTCCATCCACCCCATTCCCACCTGTGTGTCCATCCGTCCATCCGCCCCATTCCCACCTGTGTGTCCATCCGTCCGTCTATCCGCCCCATTCCCACCTGCCCGTCCTCCGCTCGCCCCACGTCCTTCTCTCCAGTGACCCACCCTCCCCGACACACTCCCGCGGCACCGCCGGTCCTGGAGTGGGTGCCCCAGGTGGGCCCCGCAGCCCCCTGGGAGCCGGAGAGGTACCTGGTGTCCCCTGAGCGGCAGCCGCAGCCAGGAGCGCAGCGAGCAGGCCGAGGGCGAGTGGGGCGTGCATGGCGGGCGGGCGGGTGTCTCTGATGCCGCCCGCTCCGCGCTGGGAGATTTATGCGCGGCGCTGGGATGCGGGAAACGCAGGCAGTGACAATACCCTTGTTTGGCAGGGCGGGGAGAGGAGCTGGGTGTGGTAAGGGCCTTTTACTGCCCCATTCTCAGCAGCACATGGTGCCAAAGGGCGGCGGGCTTCCCGGTTCTGCAGCCCTGCTGCATGGCCCTTGTATGGCTGTCCCCTCCCAGGGTTCAGTGCACCCCCTCCCCGTGAGGCAGGGCCATGCGGGGAGGGGCCGGTCTGGGCAGATCCAAGGAGCTGGGGGGTTATTTGCACTCGGGCTGAATTGCTGTGGGGTGGGGCAGTAAAGGGAGAACAGCCGGGTAAACAGAGGCAGGGCAGTCGGGGCGCGATGCTGCCTTTATGAGGCGTTTTACAGCTAGCACAAGGGATTAAGTAAACGTCCAGGTGCCATCTGAGCTCAGTTTTATGCCACGTCCCTGCCTAGGCCCCCCGGCTGAGGGGCTAAGTCCAAATCACAGGTTTCCTCTTCAACCACAGAAGCGGGAATTCTGGCCTTGCCTTTGTGGTTGGGGGGAAAGGCGAAAACCTGGGTAGGATCTGCATTGGCGCCCGGGCCCCTTGCCGTGGAGGGAGGAGCTGCTCGGTTCCTCTCAGCAGGGGGTTAACTCCCAGTCCGATGAGGTGTAGGACCCGCCAACAGGCTCCAGGTGGCCCAGGCGTGCGTGGGAGGCCTGGACAGATGGAGATGGGCGCGCTTGGGGATGGAGAGACCGGCAGCTGGTCTTGCTAGGTCTGGCCACATTACACAGCCCCTGCGCCCAAAGCTTCCCAGTGAGCGCTGACAGTGAGCAGGTGGGGAAACTGAGGCACGGAGGGGGTTCTAGCCTTTGGCGATACCGAGAGGAGGGCGAAATCGCTTGGCGCACAGAGCGGCAGCTGTTGCAAGCGTCCACTTGATCCCATAACACAG
Organism: Pelodiscus sinensis; assembly: GCF_049634645.1. NCBI lineage: Eukaryota > Metazoa > Chordata > Testudines > Trionychidae > Pelodiscus > Pelodiscus sinensis. The sequence continues at coordinate 111,366 of NC_134734.1, forward strand.
AACTACCGAGAACCAGCCACAACCGGCGGGGCTGAGCCTTAACAACCTAACTCAGTTACTATAGCAACACGATCAATCACGGCCCCCCCAAGAGTGTCCCTTAAATCAAACACACACTGCCCCGGGGAGGAGGGCAGACTGCCCCAGCCCCCGCGACCCCGGGGCTAGTTTGCCCCGCCTGTGGGTTCGCCTGATCTAAAGGTCTGGCCGCTGAGGAGCCGCCATTCTGGAGGGGAGTTACGGCGGGCGTCTGGCGTTCTGGCCCCGAAGGGGTTGGGGGTGCGGGCGTCTGGTGTTCTGGCCCCGAAGGGATTGGGGGTGCGGGCGTCTGGCGTTCTGGCCCCCAAAGGGGTTGGGGGTGCGGGCGTCTGGCCCCGAAGGGGTTGGGGGTGCGGGCATCTGGCGTTCTGGCCCCGAAGGGGTTGGGGGTGCGGGCCGGGCAGTGGGCTCGGGGCTCAAAGCACAACCAGGTGAGGCTGTGGGATCGGCAGCTCAGGGAGGGGTTTGTTTGCCCAGGCGGGGATGGAGCAGGTGTCGTGACTCGGTAGCTCCCCGGCAGTGCAGAGTCAGGCAACTCCGCCGGAGACGTGTCCTGGGGGCAGGCAGAACCTGGCAACAGCTGATCCATGTGTGAGAGCCCGAGGAGGCCCTCTGCAGCCTGGACAGCCCCTTACAGCTGCCATCAGGCGTCCCCCATCGGTTGGCGCCCTGGGCAGCTGCCCGGCTCACCCCTGCCTCCGCCGGCCCTGTGCACAATGACCCTGGTTAAATGCAACGGCGCAGGCGTCAGCCCACGTCCCAGCCCCGCTCTGGCCAAGGAGCTCACACCGTGGCTTTAGCAGTGTGGCGAACTGTAGGAGAAACGTTCCATTGTAGTTCAATGGTCCTAGGAACAAGCGAAGCCGACTGACGGGACTCGTGGGCCGTGCTCTCCCTGTCTTTGTAGGGGAGCCTCCAAGTTCTCGAGGCGATCCGCCTCCTTCCTGCCCGTGAGCGGGATGTCGTCAAGATCGCGCTGGACCCCTGGCAAGCCCCAGAAGCCCTGGCCCGGCGCCCTCGGGGACACAGCCGGGCAGCCGTTATTCCGAGGGGAGCGACGGTCACGACGGTCACGTGTACGCGTCACAATAGTCGACAGCTCCTGGGACTTCTCGACGGTGTCGGGGACTCGAACCCAGACGGCGTCCGTTCGTTGTCTGACCGCAAAGAGACAGGCAACACCAGCAAGGTCCAATCACGCGCTCTTTATTGAAGAGTGCACACGCCAATAGAGGGCAGCCCGTCTCTCTGAGACCCAGCCCCCGATTTCTATAGCAAGTGGGGTTATATAGACAGTTCCGTCGCGTCATCGACTATTCACTGAAGCAACCCAGCCCCCTTTGTTAGTTAGGAACGTCCAGCGTGGATGCACACCTTGCCAACGGTACACGGTGCCTTGATACATCAGCACCTTTCTTAGTCAGACAGAAAGCAAGGACCGGACGAGGAGACAGGAAGTTTTCTTAGCAGTGTCTTAAGCAAGCTGTTCAGCTCAGGAAGTACAAAACTGCAGCTGGTCGCTTCTCTCATGCCCTTGCTCAACTCATGTCTCCAATGCTGTTCAGGGACTCCCCAGAACCCTTTGCTGGACTCTTCTCGGTCTGTCTTAGCATAACCGCCCTAGGCCCAATTTTCTGTGGCCTCACAAGGGGCATCTGTAACCACGCTCTGAACCTGTGTCCCCGCCAGGCGCGCAGAGACGCCATCGATGCGGGGAAGGGGGATTGCTCGGCAGGCAACACCGGGCAAGCAGCAACCTTCCGATCTCCGCAAGTCCGCCTGGAACCGACTGCCTTCAGCATTGGAGGGGTCGGCGAGGGCCCTGGCGGCGGGTGTCCGGCTTTAGGACTAACGCTCCAGGCCCGCTTCAGCTCGTGGCCTGATGGCCCACGGCACCGTCCTGGCCTTCGGGGAGCGTGGCTGCCTGCCAGCTTCATGCTCGGTTTCATGGTGCTGCCCCTCGTACTTCCCAGAGCCGCTCCGAAGAGCGGCGCGTTGCTCTAATACGTCGGCGAGACCCGTGTCTTCTGTAGCCACCACGGTAGGAGGGGACGGAGGAGCAGCCGGGTGGGCTGAGCTCTAACCACTAGCCCCCGCTCCCCTGGCTCCCCGCTGCTGGGTGGGCAGGTTCGTGGGACACACGGAGGTATCGTGCCCCCCGTGGGGCCAGTTCCATGGAGATCGCAATAGCAACGGCCTTTGGGAGGGCGAGCAGGGCCTCCGTTAATAGAGGTGTCAGTAGCGTCGCTGGGCAGGCCGCGGGGCGCCAGGGAACAGCCCCTGAAATTCAGAGTCCGCCAGCTCCTTCCAAGCTGCTGCGACGGGCTCGTCTTCGCTTCCCTCTGGGCTGCGGTGCGGAGCCGGGGTCCCTGCAGCTACCGGCGGGTTTGGGGCCCCGCGGGCCCCGGATTCCCACACGGCCCCGGCCAGGTTCGCTCCCTGGCTTAACAGGCAGCAGCAAACCGCGGAGCGGGGAGGCGGGCCCGTCCCCTCCGGCCCGTCAGACTGTCGGCGCCTTCTTCTCTGCCCTCGCGTGGCCGGCAACCGCCAGGGCTGGAACCGCTCCGTTCCCGCCGGCCACCGCTCTGCCCCCCGCACAGAGACCCCCCCCCTCCCCTGGTGCGAGGTGCCGTTTGCCCATCAGTGTAACAGGCAGTTCTCCCCCCCCCCAAACATCAGCTCCTGCCCCTTGTGTGGCTGGACCCCGTCCTCCGCTGGGCACTGCACACGCACACACACACAGACACGCACACACAGACACACAAGCACGCACAGAGACACTCACACACACAGACACACACACGCAGAGACACAGACACGCACACACAGACACACGCACACACAGAGACACACATGCACATACGCGCACACACAGTCAGACATGCACACACACACACACACAGACACACACACGCAGAGACAGGCATGCACACACAGACACACGCACACAGACACACACACGCAGAGACACAGGCATGCACACACAGACACACACACGCAGAGACACAGGCATGCACACACAGACACGCACACAGACACACGCACGCACAGAGACACTCACACACTGTGGGAGAAAAAAATCAAGTAACTCCAATTGTGTCTAAGGGGGGACTGTGCAGAAATCAAAACTCTCCGAAAGAAAACTGCTGTCAGGGTTAAAAGTTTTCCAGGCCTCTCTCCCTGTAACAGAGAGAAATCAAATTAACTCTAATCAAAGACCCTTCCAATGCCTCCTACCTCAACTTCATGGAGACTCCTAGTCTGTCACAATGTGTCATGTAAACTCTGATCTTTGTCACAGTTTGCTTTGTAGACTCCTCCACTCAAGTTCTCATGTGGCTTTGTGTACTGTAAAAACTTACTTCTAGCTCTCCTGGGGTGAACAGAAGTCTCAAAGTACTTCTGCTGAGACTTTGAGATGTTAAAGAAGAACAATCCACAACTGAGCTGTCTAAGCATCCTGTGTATAGGATCCCTGAATCTGTCTCTCATGGCTGCTGCTTCACTCTTGGTGTGCCAGCCTGCATGCAGGCATCATAAAGTTTTTCCTTCTAGGTTTCTCTCCTGCCTCACTGATTTGATTTGACCTCCGGCCTCGAACCCTTCTGGGGGCTCTGTACCCCAGGGGAGTGAGATTTCCCCCTCAACACACACACAGACACACACATGCAGAGACACAGGCATGCACACAGACACACGCACACACAGAGACACACATGCACATACGCGCGCACACAGACATGCACACACACACACAGAGACACACGCACGCACACACAGACACACATGCTCATGCATGCACACACACAGACACACGCACGCGCACACACACACAGACACACACAGAGACACACGCATGCACACACACACACACAGACACACACACACAGACACACACAGAGACACACGCATGCACACACACACACAGACACACACACACAGACACACACACACACACACACACACAGAGTCACTGCAGAGCAGCCCAGGTGCGCAGGAGTCACGTGAAGCACAACAAAGAGACCAGTGGATGCACAAGGGTGAACACAGGCCCCCCCCAGAACCAGCCAAAAACACGGGGGCAGAGCCCTAGCGCCCTCCCTCCGGTCCGAGAGCCCCGCGATCTCTCCCTGCGCCAACCCACTAAACAACGGGGGGATGTGGTTGCCCCAAGGTCACCCGGCCAGGCTGGGACGGTTCTCCCAGCGGGACCCTGGCACCAGGCTCCGAGCCACCAGCCTGCCGGCTCCTCGCTACTGGCCAACCCTGCTTTGTTCCGGCCCCTCCCGGGCGGGGAGCTGCGGGCGAGGCCTCGGGGGCTGGAGAGCCAGTCGGGCGCTCGGTGCGGCTCCAGCCAGCGGGGCAGCGTGCCGAGGGCGCGGGCAGCCTGGGGGCGTCGTTCCAAGAGGCCACGAACCAGGACGGCAGGTTTGCCCGGTCGGCTGCAGGCTCTCGTCCCTGGGGTCTCTGGGGGGCAGCAGAGGGGCCGTGGCGAGGCCCGGGGGGGGCAAAGAGCCACTGACTAGCTGGCCGGGCAACCCACAAAGCCACGGACAGGCCAGGCAGCCGGCTCAGCCCCCCAGTGTTTGCAAACCTGCCCCGCTCAGGGGCTGCTGAAATAGGTGGCAGGCGCCAGGCCAGACCACCTGGGACCGTCTCCAAAGCCCCCCCCCCCCCGCCAGCTGCCCCCTTCCCTGATGAGGGGCGATCCCCAGGGGCCAGCTTTGTATCCGGTGTAAACAGGAGCAGCAGTCCAGGGGAGTGACTCTGGATTTACCCTGGGGGCAGTAAATGAGTCCAGTGACCTGGCCACTCCTCTGTGTAGAGGGGGGGGGACTCCGAGTGAGCGGGGCGGAGCCCCAGAGAAGGGGCGGGGCAAGGCAAGGATGGGGGGGAGATCCAGGAGCGCAGGGGGAGGGGCTTAGTGGGGGGGTTCTGGGTCTGGGGAGAGATAGGAATGCGGGGGGGGGGCAGTGGGCAGCTCCCCATTGAGTGACCCCTCCTCCCGCAGCTGAGGAGTGAGGGGGCAGGCAGAGGGGGGTGGGGCGGAGGCCTGGCCCCAGCTGCTCCCTGGGAAGGGGAAGCCCTGGCCAAGCTGAGCCGGGTGAATTCCAGTCCCCCCACGAGTCCCTCCCGTCCCCTGGGCTGTACGGGGCACGGACACTTGGGAAGCAGGCGGCCTGCCTGGCTCTCAGAGCACCCGGCCGTGCTGCTCGCCCAGCCCCCACCCCCAGCAGGGAGAAATCTGGGGCACGTCTGCGACGTAGCCTTGCCCCTCCCCCGCCCACAGTTGCCGTTTGAGGGGGGTCCGGACCAGGCAGCGGAGGAAGCTCCCCCAGGGGCGGGGCACAACGCACCGCATCCCCCCCCCCAGACTCGCTAGCCCCACCCTTGCTGCTTCCTCCCGGCACACAAGGCAGGGCTGCTAGCTCTGTTGTCCAGATGGGGAAACTGAGGCAGGGGCAGGATGGGTGATTTACCGAAAGGGGTCTGGGCAAAGCAGGAAGTTGAACCGGGGCTCTTGAGTCCTGGGAAAGTGCACTAACCACTGGACTGCATTGCCACGGCCTCCCTCGCAGCGGGGAGTCGGAGCAGAGAGCCTGGGGGTTTGCCTCTCTTCCTAGGGTCCAGCTGAAAGAGCGGGCAGCTGCCCAGCCCTACACAAGACTGGGCCCCTCCTTGTGCCTGGCACGGCCCAGACCCCTGTGATCAGAGCCCCCTTGTGCCGTGCACGGCCCAGACCCCTGTGATCAGAGCCCCCTTGTGTCCGGCACGGCCCAGACCCCTGTGATCAGAGCCCCCTTGTGCCATGCATGGCCCAGACCCCTGTGATCAGAGCCCCCTTGTGCCGTGCACGGCCCAGACCCTTGTGATCAGAGCCCCCTTGTGCCGTGCACGGCACAGACCCTTGTGATCAGAGCCCCCTTGTGCCGTGCACGGCCCAGACCCTTGTGATCAGAGCCCCCTTGTGCCGTGCACGGCCCAGACCCCTGTGATCAGAGCCCCCTTGTGTCCGGCACGGCCCAGACCCTTGTGATCAGAGCCCCCTTGTGCCCGGTACGGCCCAGACCCCCGTGATCAGAGCCCCCTTGTGCCATGCACAGCCCAGACCCCAGTGATCAGAGCCCCCTTGTGCTGTGCACGGCCCAGACCCCCGTGATCAGAGCCCCCTTGTGCCGTGCACGGCCCAGTCCCCCGTGATCAGAGCCCCCTTGTGCCATGCACAGCCCAGACTCCCGTGATCAGAGCCCCCTTGTGCCATGCACGGCCCAGACCCTTGTGATCAGAGCCCCCTTGTGCCGTGCACAGCCCAGACCCCCGTGATCAGAGCCCCCTTGTGCCATGCACAGCCCAGACTCCCGTGATCAGAGCCCCCTTGTGCCATGCACAGCCCAGACCCTTGTGATCAGAGCCCCCTTGTGCCCAGCACAGCCCAGACCCCCGTGATCAGAGCCCCCTTGTGCCATGCACGGCCCAGACCCTTGTGATCAGAGCCCCCTTGTGCCATGCACGGCCCAGACCCGTGATCAGAGCCCCCTTGTGCCCAGCACAGCCCAGACCCCTGTGATCAGAGCCCCCTTGTGCCCGGCACGGCCCAGACCCCTGTGATCAGAGCCCCCTTGTGCCATGCATGGCCCAGACCCCCGTGATCAGAGCCCCCTTGTGCCATGCATGGCCCAGACCCTTGTGATCAGAGCCCCCTTGTGCCCGGCATGGCCCAGACCCCCGTGATCAGAGCCCCCTTGTGCCCGGCACGGCCCAGACCCTTGTGATCAGAGCCCCCTTGTGCCCGGCACGGCCCAGACCCTTGTGATCAGAGCCCCCTTGTGCCCAGCACAGCCCAGACCCCCGTGATCAGAGCCCCCTTGTGCCCGGCACGGCCCAGACCCTTGTGATCAGAGCCCCCTTGTGCCCGGCACGGCCCAGACCCCCGTGATCAGAGCCCCCTTGTGCCCGGCACAGCCCAGACCCTTGTGATCAGAGCCCCCTTGTGCCCGGCACGGCCCAGACCCCCGTGATCAGAACCCCCTTGTGCCCGGCACGGCCCAGACCCTTGTGATCAGAGCCCCCTTGTGCCCGGCACGGCCCAGACCCCCGTGATCAGAGCCCCCTTGTGCCCGGCACGGCCCAGACCCCCGTGATCAGAGCCCCCTTGTGTCCAGCACGGCCCAGACCCTTGTGATCAGAGCCCCCTTGTGCCCGGCACGGCCCAGACCCCCGTGATCAGAGCCCCCTTGTGCCATGCATGGCCCAGACCCCCGTGATCAGAGCCCCCTTGTGCCATGCATGGCCCAGACCCTTGTGATCAGAGCCCCCTTGTGCCCGGCATGGCCCAGACCCCCGTGATCAGAGCCCCCTTGTGCCCGGCACGGCCCAGACCCTTGTGATCAGAGCCCCCTTGTGCCCGGCACGGCCCAGACCCTTGTGATCAGAGCCCCCTTGTGCCCAGCACAGCCCAGACCCCCGTGATCAGAGCCCCCTTGTGCCCGGCACGGCCCAGACCCTTGTGATCAGAGCCCCCTTGTGCCCGGCACGGCCCAGACCCCCGTGATCAGAGCCCCCTTGTGCCCGGCACGGCCCAGACCCTTGTGATCAGAGCCCCCTTGTGCCCGGCACAGCCCAGACCCCCGTGATCAGAGCCCCCTTGTGCCCGGCACGGCCCAGACCCCCGTGATCAGAGCCCCCTTGTGCCCGGCACGGCCCAGACCCCCGTGATCAGAGCCCCCTTGTGCCCGGCACGGCCCAGACCCCCGTGATCAGAGCCCCCTTGTGCCCGGCACGGCCCAGACCCCCGTGATCAGAGCCCCCTTGTGTCCAGCACGGCCCAGACCCTTGTGATCAGAGCCCCCTTGTGCCCGGCACAGCCCAGACCCCCGTGATCAGAGCCCCCTTGTGCCCGGCACGGCCCAGACCCCCGTGATCAGAGCCCCCTTGTGCCCGGCACGGCCCACACCCCCGTGATCAGAGCCCCCTTGTGCCCGGCACGGCCCAGACCCCCGTGATCAGAGCCCCCTTGTGCCCGGCACGGCCCAGACCCCCGTGATCAGAGCCCCCTTGTGTCCAGCACGGCCCAGACCCTTGTGATCAGAGCCCCCTTGTGCCCGGCACAGCCCAGACCCCCGTGATCAGAGCCCCCTTGTGCCCGGCACGGCCCAGACCCCCGTGATCAGAGCCCCCTTGTGCCCGGCACGGCCCAGACCCCCGTGATCAGAGCCCCCTTGTGCCCGGCACGGCCCAGACCCCCGTGATCAGAGCCCCCTTGTGCCCGGCACGGCCCACCCCCGCCCCAGGCTGGGCCCTGTTAAAACCCCCAGGCGTGTTTCCTGTCACCCTTGGGGGATGCTTTATTCAGTGACTTCTCACGGGACACAAACCCCCCGGCCCCGGGAGTTGGCGGCGTGCGCCTGTGGCCGGCACTCTCGGCCCGCGAGGACCCAGCCGGCTCCCTGGGCCCCGGCCGGGCTGGGCGGCGCCGGGGGCTAGTTCTCCGGCGTGGGGGCGGGGCTGGGGCTGGGGCTGGGGGTGGGGGTGCGGGCCGGGTTGCACTCGGACGTGATGACGACGTCGGTGAAGACCCCCGGCAGCCTGTAGACCCCCACCCTGCTGATACAGGAGCTCTTGGTGGCGCAGCCCCGCACGGCGTAGGTGTAATTCCGGGTGCCTGGGAGAGAGCGGAGACAGCGTCACGGGGGGGGGGGCGAGCCGCAGAGACCCCCCAGCAGCCCCCCGAGACGGAGAGATTGTGACAATCCAACGGGCGCCCGACCCCGACCCGGCCCCCCGGGCCCCGCGGCTCAGCGCCTGGGAAGCCCGGCGGGTGCCAGGGACCGTGCTGCCCCCCCCGTGTGCCCGGGGGGGGTTCCAGGGACCGCGCTGCCACCCCCGTGTGCCCGGGGGGGGGGTCCAGGGACCGTGCTGCCCCCCCCGTGTGCCCGGGGGGGGGTCCAGGGACCGTGCTGCCACCCCCGTGTGCCCGGGGGGAGGGGAGCCAGGGACCGTGCTGCCCCCCCCGTGTGCCCGGGGGGAGGGGTGCCAGGGACCGCGCTGCCACCCCCGTGTGCCCGGGGGGGGGGGGAGCCAGGGACCGTGCTGCCCCCCCGTGTGCCCGGGGGGGGGGTTCCAGGGACCGTGCTGCCCCCCCCGTGTGCCCGGGGGGGGTCCAGGGACCGCGCTGCCACCCCCGTGTGCCCGGGGGGGGTCCAGGGACCGCGCTGCCACCCCCGTGTGCCCGGGGGGGGTGTTCCAGGGACCGCGCTGCCACCCCCGTCTGCCCGGGGGGGGTCCAGGGACCGCGCTGCCACCCCCGTGTGCCCGGGGGGGGTTCCAGGGACCGCGCTGCCCCCCCGTGTGCCCGGGGGGGGTTCCAGGGACCGCGCTGCCCCCCCGTGTGCCCGGGGGGGGTCCAGGGACCGCGCTGCCACCCCCGTCTGCCCGGGGGGGGTCCAGGGACCGTGCTGCCACCCCCGTCTGCCCGGGGGGGGTTCCAGGGACCGTGCTGCCACCCCCGTGTGCCGGGGGGGGGGGTCCAGGGACCGCGCTGCCACCCCCGTGTGCCGGGGGGGGGGGGTCCAGGGACCGCGCTGCCACCCCCGTGTGCCGGGGGGGGGGGGTCCAGGGACCGCGCTGCCACCCCCGTGTGCCCGGGGGGGGGGTCCAGGGACCGTGCTGCCACCCCCGTGTGCCCGGGGGGGGGGTCCAGGGACCGTGCTGCCCCCCCCATGTGCCCGGGGGGGGGGGTCCAGGGACCGCGCTGCCACCCCCGTCTGCCCGGGGGGGGTCCAGGGACCGCGCTGCCCCCCCGTGTGCCCGGGGGGGGTCCAGGGACCGCGCTGCCACCCCCGTCTGCCCGGGGGGGGTCCAGGGACCGCGCTGCCCCCCCCGTGTGCCCGGGGGGGGGTCCAGGGACCGCGCTGCCACCCCCGTGTGCCCGGGGGGGGGGTCCAGGGACCGTGCTGCCACCCCCGTGTGCCCGGGGGGGGGTCCAGGGACCGCGCTGCCACCCCCGTGTGCCCGGGGGGGGGGGTCCAGGGACCGCGCTGCCACCCCCGTCTGCCCGGGGGGGGTCCAGGGACCGTGCTGCCCCCCCCGTGTGCCCGGGGGGGGGTCCAGGGACCGCGCTGCCCCCCCCGTGTGCCCGGGGGGGGGGTCCAGGGACCGTGCTGCCCCCCCCGTGTGCCCGGGGGGGGGGTCCAGGGACCGCGCTGCCACCCCCGTGTGCCCGGGGGGGGGGTCCAGGGACCGCGCTGCCACCCCCGTGTGCCCGGGGGGGGGTTCCAGGGACTGCGCTGCCACCCCCGTGTTCCCCGGGGGGGGGGTTCCAGGGACTGCGCTGCCACCCCCGTGTGCCCGGGGGGGGGGGTCCAGGGACCGTGCTGCCACCCCCGTGTGCCCGGGGGGGGGGGTCCAGGGACCGTGCTGCCACCCCCGTGTGCCCGGGGGGGGGGTCCAGGGACCGTGCTGCCACCCCCGTGTGCCCAGGGGGGGGGGAGCCAGGGACCGCGCCCTCTGTGGGTGCAGCTGCCCGGCTTTCCCCAGCCTGCCTGTCGGGGTCGCTGCTGTGACCGGTCCCTGCATTGATCTCCACAGGGCTCCCAGCTCCTGTCCCTGTGGGCAAGGGGGATGGGGGGCCCATGGGGCTGCCTGCGGGGGGCGCTCGGTACCTGGGGGTACTGGGGTGGGGGGGGAGTTTGTCCTTGCAGAGAACAGCCCAGAACTGGAGAAGATGACGGGGGGGGGGGCCCTGGGGGCTTGGGGGGCCCGGCGGGGGGGAGGCCAAGGGGCTGTGGAGGGGAGACCTCGGGGAGGGGGGAGCAATGGCCAGAGGAGGGGAGGGGAGGAGAGGGGCCCAGGCCACCATGTTACCTGGGCACAGACACAGGCCAGGGGAGGGGCTGGGGGGGGTCGGAGGCTGGGCCGGGGGGGGCGCGGGGAGCCCGGGGGGATCGGGGGGGCCGGAGGCTGAGCCAGGGAGGCGCGGGGAGCCCGGGGGGATCGGGGGGGTCGGAGGCTGGGCCGGGGAGGGGCGGGGAGCCCGGGGCGATCGGGGGGGGGTCGGAGGCTGGGCCGGGGGGGCGCGGGGAGCCCGGGGGGATCGGGGGGGTCGGAGGCTGGGCCGGGGAGGGGCGGGGAGCCCGGGGGGATCGGGGGGGTCGGAGGCTGGGCCGGGGGGGCGCGGGGAGCCCGGGGGATCGGGGGGGTCGGAGGCTGGGCCGGGGGGGCGCGGGGAGCCCGGGGGGATCGGGGGGGTCGGAGGCTGGGCCGGGGAGGGGCGGGGAGCCCGGGGGGATCGGGGGGGTCGGAGGCTGGGCCGGGGGGGCGCGGGGAGCCCGGGGGGATCGGGGGGGGTCAGAGGCTGGGCCGGGGGGGCGCGGGGAGCCCGGGAGGATCAGGGGGGTTCGGAGGCTGGGCCGGGGGGGCACGGGGAGCCCGGGGGGGTCGGGGGGGTCGGAGGCTGGGCCGGGGGGGCACGGGGAGCCCGGGGGGATCGGGGGGGGTCGGAGGCTGGGCCGGGGGGGCACGGGGAGCCCGGGGGATCGGGGGGGTCGGAGGCTGGGCCGGGGGGGGGCGCGGGGAGCCCGGGGGATCGGGGGGGTCGGAGGCTGGGCCGGGGGGGCACGGGGAGCCCGGGGGATCGGGGGGGTCGGAGGCTGGGCCGGGGGGGGCGCGGGGAGCCCGGGGGATCGGGGGGGTCGGAGGCTGGGCCGGGGGGGCACGGGGAGCCCGGGGGGATCGGGGGGGTCGGAGGCTGGGCCGGGGGGGCGTGGGGAGCCCGGGGGGGTCGGAGGCTGGGCCGGGGGGGGCGCGGGGAGCCCGGGGGGATCGGGGGGGTCGGAGGCTGGGCCGGGGGGGCACGGGGAGCCCGGGGGGATCGGGGGGGTCGGAGGCTGGGCCGGGGGGGCGCGGGGAGCCCGGGGGGATCGGGGGGGTCGGAGGCTGGGCCGGGGGGGCGCGGGGAGCCCGGGGGGATCTGGAGGGGGGGTCGGAGGCTGCCGGCGGTACCGGTGCTGATGGCGCCGGCGAAGTAGACGCAGTGGGTCTCGGGGCCCAGGCAGCGGACGGTCTCGTTGGCCTCGCACTCGGCGCCCTCCGACACGCAGCCCGGGCACTGCAGCAGGTTGGGCTTCGGCTGGGCCCGCGGCACTGGACAGACAGACGGACGGACGGACAGTCAGCCGCGGGGGCGGGGGCTCTGCCCAGAGCAGCAGCCCCTCGAGCTGAGTCGGGGCGGGGGTGTCCCGGGCTGGAAGGGGACGCGCAGGTGGAGGCTGGGAGCCAGGACGCCTGGCGAGGGCAGTGCGGTGCAGTGGTTAGCGCAGGGGCTGGGCGCCAGGACGCCTGGGCTCTGGGCCCAGTCCCAGGAGGGCAGCGGGGTGCAGTGGTTAGCGCAGGGGCTGGGCGCCAGGATGCCTGGGCTCTGGGCCCAGTCCCAGGAGGGCAGCGGGGTGCAGTGGTTAGCGCAGGGGCTGGGCGCCAGGATGCCTGGGCTCTGGGCCCGGTCCCAGGAGGGCAGCGGGGTGCAGTGGTTAGCGTAGGGGCTGGGCGCCAGGATGCCTGGGCTCTGGGCCTGGTCCCAGGAGGGCAGCGGGGTGCAGTGGTTAGCGCAGGGCCGGCCAGGGGGCTGGTTCGTACACTTCAAGGCCCCCTTGTTGCACAGGTCGCGCTGGCAGCACTTGGCGGCGCTCCGCACGCGCAGGCCGAAGGCGGAGCTGAGGCTGGAGGAGCGCGGGGGGCAGAACTTGGCCTCCGTGCAGCCCTTGTACGTGCCGATTTTCCGCTCCTTGCCTGCGGGCGAGACGGGAAGAAGAATCCCTGGGGCTGGACGGGCAGAGCCGGGACCCAGCCCCCCGCGAAGGCTGCCCGGGGGCCCCAGGGGGATACCAGCCCAGGCTAATAGCCATGGATGGACCCAACCTCCATGAATTTATCTCGCTCTCTTTGGAACTCTGTTAAAGTCCTGGCCGTCACAACATCCCCTGGCGAGGAGTTCCACAGGTTGATGCCAGAGCACCTCGCACGACAGGGCCCCGATCTCAGCCGGGGTCTGGGCAGCGCCCGGCGTGCTGGGGACCCCGCTGGCTGGCTAGCAGCTGTGCCCAGCCCCTCCCCACCAGGCTGGCGGACACGCAGCCACTCACCGACTGTGGTCTCGGAGGTCAGGATGAGGCAGGAGGTGTGGGAGGGCTCGCAGTCCTGCGGCTCTCCGGAGCACGCCTTGTCAGCGCTGGTGCAGCGTTCGCACTGAAGGCAGCATCCTGGGGAGGGAGGGGGTTGGGGGGGTAACCTGTAGGGTCGCCAACTTCTCCCCCCCCCCCCCAGATCATTCCAGTGCGGCAGCCTGGCCTGGTCTCCCGCAGCGCTCCTTCCAGGCACTAGCAGAGCCTGGCTTGCAGCAGCTGTTCTGGGAGCCAGGACTCCTGGGTTCCTTGGTTAGGGAGTGGAGTCTAATGGTTAGAGCAGGAGGGTGAGTGAAATGGAGCTGCCAGAAGGCCTGGGTTCTCTCCCTGGCTCTATGGGGGCAATGGGGGGGGTAGTGGTTAGAGAGGGAGCTCTGGGGAGTCAGCGGGGGGCAGTGGTTAGAGCAGGGCCAGTGCCGAGGGCAGCGGGGGGTAGTGGTTAGAGAGGGAGCTCTGGGGAGTCAGCGGGGGGCAGTGGTTAGAGCAGGGGCAGTGCCGAGGGCAGCGGGGGCAGTGGTTAGAGCAGGGGCAGTGCCGAGGGCAGCGGGGGCAGTGGTTAGAGCAGGGGCAGTGCCGAGGGCAGCAGGGGCAGTGGTTAGAGCAGGGGCAGTGCCGAGGGCAGCGGGGGCAGTGGTTAGAGCAGGGGCAGTGCTGAGGGCAGTGAGGGGCAGTGGTTAGAGCAGGGGCAGTGCCGAGGGCAGCGGGGGCAGTGGTTAGAGCAGGGGCAGTGCCAAGGGCAGCGGGGGCAGTGCCGAGGGCAGCGGGGGCAGTGCCGAGGGCAGTGAGGGGTAGTGGTTAGAGCTGGGGCAGCGGGGGGCAGTGGTGAGCGTGGGGGCAGCCCCTGGGGCAGCGGGGGGCAGTGGTTAGAGGGAGGGCAGCCCCAAGGGTGGGGGCGGTGGTTGGCGCCAGACTCCCACTCACCGGTGGCCAGCAGCGCCGCGAGCAGGCAGAGGGCGAGGCGGGCGGCCATGGTGCCGAGCCGAGCGCCGGGCAGGAGGGCAGCTGACCGTTGGATGCAGCCAGCCCTGCATCCGTGGGGATTTATAGCTGCGGGGCCTGGGAACAGCCAGTTCCTGGAGGGATCCGGCTGCGGGGCCATCAATTACCTGGCCTGGCCCTCTCACAGGTGGCCACGTCTGCCTTTCCTGCCAGCCGGACCCGCCTGGGGACGTGGCACCACAGCCCAGGGCCGCCCCTGCCAGGCCGGGGGGATCTGGGGCGGGGAGAGGCCGGGGCTGGGACATGGGGCGCCTGAGAGCATCCTCATCCCCCGTTGCCCCAGCCCAGACCCCCCCCACGGGCCTTCTGCCCCTAGCGCAGGGTTCCCGGAGGGGGGAGCCCAGCAGGGACACGGCCGGCCGGTGCCCAATGTGGGCAGGGTCTGAGCTCTAGGGGGGACACAGCCCCAATGCCAGGGAGACGGGCTCCGAGCACCCCACACGCTCAACAGCCACCAGCAAGATTCCCACGCTGGAGCACGGGCTGCCGGCCGGCTGGTCCGCAAACCCCGGGCGTGCGAGGCGCTGCCACGGGCACAGACAGGCTCCTGCAGGCCGGGCCAGAGCCCCCGGAGCCGGGTTAGGGGGAAACTCCCTCCGAAGAGGCTCTGGGGCACCTACCCCCACCCCAGGCTGGGCCCAGAATGGCGCGGTCCCAGGGCAGTAAGGAGCCCTGAGAGGCCACACGATGCTGCTTGTATCACTGCCCAAAGGAGGGGTCCACTCTGGGTGGGGACTGGGGCCTAGTGGTTAGAGCGAGAGGCGGTGGGGGCCAGGACTCCTGCGTTCTAGCCCCAGATCCTGGAGAGCAGTGGTGTTGAGCGGTGAGAGGGGGCAGGCAGGGAACCAGGACTCCTGGGTTCTTACCCCACATCTGGGAAAGCAGTGGGGTCTAGTGGTTAGAGGGGCTGGCGGGGCGCCCAGGTTTCTGTCCCAGCCCTGGGAGGCCAGCAGGGGTCAGTGGTTGGAACAGGCTGGCCAGCTGTCAAACAATGGCCTTTTGTTTCCCGCACTGATTTATTGGGGACTGGCTGCAGGGAAGGAACCAGAATTGCCCCCACCCAGGAGTGGCAGGAGGGGGGTTCACGGCCCCACATGGGGGAACCTCCTGGGGGGCTGGAGCACAGACCCAGCCGCAAGGAGGGCGCAGTGTTGGGGACCAAAGGGGGGGTCTGGAGCAATGGGCACCTTGGGACCACCCCACTCCCGGGTGATGCTGGTGTCAGGGTGGGGGGCAGGTGGCCTCATGTGAGTGTGAGGGGGCCCGGCCAGCTGTCTGGTGGGACGGAGAGCAGCCTCTTGGGGGTCTGGCCCTGGGCCCGGAGGGGATCAGCCAAACCTCTCTGGCCCCCGCGTCTGCGCTGTGGCTGATCCCTGCCCCCAGGGCAGGGGGGCAGATGGTAAGTGGTAGCTGCCGCAGGCGGCTCTAGGTGACACGGGGAGCTGGCCGGGCTGGGGACAGCGGCGGGGGCTGGAGAACCCCCCCCGCCAGCCTCCCGCCCTGCCCAAGTGCAGCGAATGCCCCAGCTCGGCACGACATCTTCTCCCAGGCCCGGTGGGTCTCGGCCCTGGGGCAGCTCAAGCCAGGGCCCCCCTGGCTGGCATTTCAGCACGGGGGGGGGGGCAGTTCAGCATGGGGGGCATCTGCTGGAGGCCCTAGGAACCGAGTGTGGGGCAGGGATTGTTACAGACTATGGTGGGCTCAGCCCAGGGCCGGGAACCCTGTCCCACGCCCCGCGGGGGCTGGGACTCCAGGGTTGGATCTGTGGGGAGTGGGGGCTAATGGTTAGAGGGGACCCGGGAGCCAGGACTCCTGGGTTCTCTCCCAGCTCTGATCCCTGGCGGAGGCCCGGGGCCCAGGGTGCTGAGGGAGGCCTGGCTGGGCTGGCTGGGGGCCGGCCTGTGCAGCACAGAGAGTTTCTGGCCCAGGCCCCAGAGAGGCCCGGGACAGGCAGGCAGAACGGCAGCAAAGGCTGAAGCTGGAGTGACAGCCCCGGGCCCCCCTCGCGGGCTCTCCCGGGCTCTGATGCCTGGCTGGAGGGGCAGGCCTGGGTGCTAATTAGGGTGACCCTTTTTAAAGGGACAGCGCCATATTTAAGCCCTCCCAGGGGAGTCCCAATTTTTTCTTAAAAATGGATGCAGCTCCCGTCCCTCCTGCATGGTGCCGAAAGGGCTCCTGCTGGCCTCCTGGTATGACCCTGCCCCTGCCTGCCCCCCACCCGCTGCCTCAAGAAGGCGCAGCACTTGGTACCAGGAGAGGCGGGTCCATCCTGGCATCCCAGCCAGGCATGGGGGGTGCAGAACACTGGGCAGGGTGGGTTGGGTCAGGCTGATTGGCCACACTCACCCCTGTGCGAGAGAATGTGGGAAAGTGTGGGTGTGCCCTGTCCCCTTGCAAGAGAGTGTATAGGAATGAGTGTGTCCCCTGTCCCTATGTGAGAGAGTGTATAGGAATGTGTGTGCCCTTTCCCTGTGCAGGAGAGTGTGCAGGAATGTGTGCGCCCTGTCCCCGTGCGAGAGTGTGCACAGGTGTGAGCGTGTCCCCGTGCAGGAGAGTGTGCAGGAATGTGTGCGCCCTGTCCCCGTGCGAGAGTGTGCACAGGTGTGAGTGTGTCCCCGTGCAGGAGAGTGTGCAGGAATGTGTGCGCCCTGTCCCCGTGCGAGAGTGTGCACAGGTGTGAGTGTGTCCCCGTGCAGGAGAGTGTGCAGGAATGTGTGCGCCCTGTCCCCGTGCGAGTGTGCACAGGTGTGAGCGTGTCCCCTGTCCTTGTGCAAACCTGGCAGCCAAGAGGGTGACTACAGGCCCCAGCTGGTAGGGTTCTGGTGAGCAGGGGCTCGGTGACCGAGCTGTGATTTGCACGTGTGCACGGTTGTGGTGAGCTGTTGGTGAGCTCGCGTGCGCACGAAGCGCGGCACCAGCGATCGCCCCGAGCCCCGGCAGAGAGGAAGGGGGCACGTGCTCCATGACGTCATGACGGCCTTAGAGGCGACTTTCCTTCTGTGCCGCCAGGGGGGGCAGCACCGGTGGCAAGGCGCATGCGCCGCGATCGAGCGGGGAACGCGGGAAAGAGGCGCGAAGGGGCCACCGGCGCGCGCCGCTTCAGGCGACGCCGGGCGCTGCGCATGCGCATAGCCTCTCGCTGCGCAGCGGCGCCTGCGCAGAGCGCTCGGAGGACCGGGCGCACACAGAGCCGGAGGCGCAGAGCGGTTCTGCTTCCGGCGGGCGGCGGAGTTTTGCTCCCGGGTCGGGGCGGCGCGGAGCGCGGCGATGCCGGAGATCGGGATCCGTCATGTGGTGTCCGCGAGCAGCGCCGACCCGGTGCGGGGCAGACCATTCCGGGGGGGGGGCTGGGAGAGACCATTAGGGAGTGGGGGGGTCCCGGGGAGGCGGGAGGGGCATTCCCCGTGGAGCGCGGGGGAGCAGGGCGGGAGAGTCCATTCCGCGCGGGGGTGCGCGGCCCCCTGACAGTCTCCCCCCCCCCCAGACTCACTGCGCCGAGAACCTGCTCAAGGGCGACACCTACCGCAAGTGGCGGGCGGCGCAGCCCGGCGAGAAGCAGCTGTCAGTCATCCTGCAGGTGGGGGCGGGGCGCCCGGACCCCTGGGCTCTGGGGGGGGGGAGGGGCGGGGAGCCCGGACCCCTGGGCTCTGGGGGGGGGGGAGGGGCGGGGAGCCCGGACCCCTGGGCTCTGGGGGGGGGGAGGGGCGGGGAGCCCGGACCCCTGGGCTCTGGGGGGGGGAGGGGCGGGGAGCCCGGACCCCTGGGCTCTGGGGGGGGGGAGGGGCGGGGAGCCCGGACCCCTGGGCTCTGGGGGGGGGAGGGGCGGGGAGCCCGGACCCCTGGGCTCTGGGGGGGGGAGCCCGGACCCCTGGGCTCTGGAGGGGGGTGGGGGGGGGAGCCCGGACCCCTGGGCTCTGGGGGGGGGGTGGGGGGGGGGAGCCCGGACCCCTGGGCTCTGGGGGGGGGAGGGGCGGGGAGCCCGGACCCCTGGGCTCTGGGGGGGGGAGGGGCGGGGAGCCCGGACCCCTTGGGCTCTGGGGGGGGGGAGGAGCGGGGAGCCCGGACCCCTGGGCTCTGGGGGGGGGAGGGGCGGGGAGCCCGGACCCCTGGGCTCTGGGGGGGGCTCGTCCCCGGCCGTGACTGTCCCCTCCCCGGCGGCAGTTCGAGAAGGAGGAGCGGATCCACAGCATCGACGTGGGCAACGAGGGCTCGGCCTTCGTGGAGGTGCTGGCCGGCAGCTCCGCCTCGCCCAGCGAGCAGGACTACGAGGTGAGAGGAGGGAGCCGCCCGTGCTGGGCTCCGGGCGCCCCCAGGCCTGGGTGGGGGGCGGGAGGGCCGAGGGTGGATCGGGTTCAGCGACCCCTGGGGGGTTGGGTCAGGTCCATCGGCCACTCTCATCCGTCTGTGAAAGAATGCGGGAAAGTGTGTGTGTCCCCTGTCCCCGTGCGAGACAATGTGCAGGAATGTGTGTGTCTCCTGTCCCCGTGCGAGACAATGTGCAGGAATGTGTGTGTCTCCTGTCCCCGTGCGAGACAATGTGCAGGAATGTGTGTGTCTCCTGTCCCCGTGCGAGACAATGTGCAGGAATGTGTGTGTCTCCTGTCCCCGTGCGAGACAATGTGCAGGAATGTGTGTGTCTCCTGTCCCCGTGCGAGACAATGTGCAGGAATGTGTGTGTCTCCTGTCCCCGTGCGAGACAATGTGCAGGAATGTGTGTGTCTCCTGTCCCCGTGCGAGACAATGTGCAGGAATGTGTGTCCCCTGTCCCCGTGCGAGACAATGTGCAGGAATGTGTGTGTCCCCTGTCCCCGTGCGAGACAATGTGCAGGAATGTGTGTCCCCTGTCCCCGTGCGAGACAATGTGCAGGAATGTGTGTCCCCTGTCCCCGTGCGAGACAATGTGCAGGAACGTGTGTGTCTCCTGTCTCCGTGAAGGAGAGTGTGTAGGGATGAGTGTGCCCTGTCCCCGTGCCAGAGAGTGTGCGGGAATGTTCCCAGAGGTCTTGGTCCCTTTGGACTGGGGTGGTGACGGGATTTGGGGCGGGGGACACCGGAGGGTTAGGGAGCCTTCTCTACACCAGGGTCCCTCCTCCCCAGGTGCTGCTGGTCACCTCGTCCTTCATGTCGCCCTCGGAGAGCAAGGCCGGCACCAACCTCAACCGGGTCCGGATGTTTGGCCCAGACAAGCTGGTGAAGGCCGCGGCTGAGAAGAAATGGGACCGAGTGAAAATTGTCTGCACTCAGCCCTACACCAAGGTGGGGCCCCTCGCACGCTGGCCAGGGTGGAAGGGATTCCGCGGGGGTGAGCCAAAGGGGCAGTGCGGATCAGTGGCCATTTTCACTACACCCTGCTGAGGTGGGGCAGGGGTGACGTGCTCCAGGGACAGTCCGGACTGGGGAGTAGCTGTGTCGCTGGGACACTCGAACCCGACTGCCTCTGGGTCCAAAGAAAAATTATCAGAGAGAAAGACACAAGCCAGACCTTCCTTTACCATGCTCAGTGACTGGAGAGCAAGGAGGGCTTTTCTCTTTCGCAGGCTGAATTTCCTTTCAAGCTGGGACTCTCCCCTTTGGTTCAATCCATCCAGCGTTCACTGATAACATGAAATGGGAGAGGTGAGGTAGAAGCCCCTGGTATCCTTCTCCCCCATTGCCTCTCATCTTATGTACATGCGGCTTGAACTCTCTCTTGTATACAATGAACATTTCTTATTCACGCATTTCCCCTGTTGGAGACTGGCTGCCAGAGCACGTAATGCCTGGTGGGGTATTGAGCTGGTCTCTGTCTACCCAGGAGGTAGTCTGGGGGTATTCCCCACAGTAACTTCAGAGTAGAAGGTTATAGCTTTATACACAGAGTTGTTCCACATTTTAACAGGACAATGATGTTCTGCAGATTATGAGTTTTCACATGATACTTCCCGAGGCAGACTTTGTACCAAATGTATGATAACAGTGTGAAAGTGGACACAGTGGGTAAGTGGAGGAAGGATGAGGTCTAGTGGTTAGACCGGGGACAGGGGCTGTGAGCCAGGACTTCTGGATTCTCTCTCCAGCTCTGCCAGTGAGTCACTTTCTTTCTGGCTGATCTCCTGTAGACCTTGGCTTATGGGCTGTCCTTCGTGAAGTTCCACTCGCCGCCCGAAAACAATGAAACCCCATCAAAATCTGCCTCTCCGGTGAGTAGAGCTTTCCTGTGCCCCTCGTCCCTGACCCGCAGCCTGATAACCCGGCCTACCTCTCCCCGCAGAAGGTGACCAAACTGGGCCAGTTTAAGGTAAAGGACGAGGATGGCAGCTCTGCCTCATTGAGACCTGGGGCCCTGTTCTTCAGCCGAGCTAGCAAACCGCTGCTCACGCCGCCAAAAGGTACCGGAAACTTCTGGAGGGGGAGGGGGAGGGGGTGTGGGCGTTAGACTGGGAGTTGGGAGCCAGGACTCCTGGGGTCTCTCCCGGGCTCATGGAGGGCAGTGGGGGCTAGTGGTGAGAGCTGGGTGTGCTGCCCGCCCGCCTAGTTTACCCGGAGGTGCCGGTTTCCAGGGGCTGTCCCCTGCCCTGGGGTGGCTCTGGTGAGCTCCGCGTGCTGCTGCTGAGCCTCGTGGCCGTGACGTCTCTTCTCTGCTCCCGTGCAGCCTCGCCCACAGAGGACCCGTCCCCCAGCTACGCCGTGGCCACCCTCCAGGCCAGCACGCCCCACGCCGCCTCCCCATCCCCACCCGCCGTGGGGAAACCCACCGCCAGGACCTCCCCCAGCTGTGCTGCAGCCTCCCCCAAGGTATGGCGCCTGTGGGGCCGGCCCTCCCTTGCAATGGCAGGGGCTGCGGAGCCGGGGGGCAGGGCAGAGCCTCGCGGAACGGCTTCAAATTGTCACTGCAGAGTGAGTGACACCAGGCGCTGGCCTGCTCGCCTTGCCCCGGGCTCCCGGGCCCCGTGCGGGAGCGGAGATGTGCACCGTGCTGCGCAGTCTGGCAGAGTAAGCGTTCGCCCTGGGAACCGGGGGCTGCAGGAGATTCCCTGTCCGGGGCCATTTCTCAGTGCTGGCAGGTGGCTGCATGTCGGGGTCGGGCAGGGGAGCCCTGTCGATGTCCCTGTGCCCCGCCCCAGAGGTGGCTGCATGTCGGGGCCGGGCAGGGGAGCCCTGTCGATGTCCCTGTGCCCCGCCCCAGAGGTGGCTGCATGTCGGGGTCGGGCAGGGGAGCCCTGTCGATGTCCCTGTGCCCCGCCCCAGAGGTGGCTGCATGTCGGGGCCGGGCAGGGGAGCCCTGTCGATGTCCCTGTGCCCCACCCCAGAGGTGGCTGCATGTCGGGGCCGGTCAGGGGAGCCCTGTCGACGGTCCCTGTGCCCCGCCCCGGAGGTGGCTGCATGTCGGGGCCGGTCAGGGGAACCCTGTCGATGTCCCTGTGCCCCGCCCCAGAGGTGGCTGCATGTCGGGGTTGGTCAGGGGAGCCCTGTCGACGGTCCCTGTGCCCCGCCCCAGAGGTGGCTGCACGTCGGGGCCGGGCAGGGGAGCCCTGTCGACGGCCCTGTGCCCCGCCCCAGAGGTGGCTGCATGTCGGGGCTGGTCAGGGGAGCCCTGTCGACGGCCCCGTGCCCCGCCCCAGAGGTGGCTGCATGTCGGGGCTGGTCAGGGGAGCCCTGTCGACGGCCCTGTGCCCCGCCCCAGAGGTGGCTGCATGTCGGGGCTGGTCAGGGGAGCCCTGTCGACGGCCCCGTGCCCCGCCCCAGAGGTGGCTGCATGTCGGGGCCGGTCAGGGGAACCCTGTCGATGTCCCTGTGCCCCGCCCCAGAGGTGGCTGCATGTCGGGGCCGGTCAGGGGAACCCTGTCGATGTCCCTGTGCCCCGCCCCAGAGGTGGCTGCATGTCGGGGCCGGGCAGGGGAGCCCTGTCGACGGTCCCTGTGCCCCGCCCCAGAGGTGGCTGCACGTCGGGGCCGGGCAGGGGAGCCCTGTCGATGTCCCTGTGCCCCGCCCCAGAGGTGGCTGCATGTCGGGGCCGGTCAGGGGAACCCTGTCGATGTCCCTGTGCCCCGCCCCAGAGGTGGCTGCATGTCGGGGCCGGGCAGGGGAGCCCTGTCGATGTCCCTCTGCCCTGCCCCAGAGGTGGCTGCATGTCGGGGCCGGGCAGGGGAGCCCTGTCGATGTCCCTGTGCCCCGCCCCAGAGGTGGCTGCATGTCGGGGCCGGTCAGGGGAGCCCTGTCGATGTCCCTGTGCCCCGCCCCAGAGGTGGCTGCATGTCGGGGCCGGGCAGGGGAGCCCTGTCGATGTCCCTGTGCCCCGCCCCAGAGGTGGCTGCATGTCGGGGCTGGTCAGGGGAGCCCTGTCGACGGCCCTGTGCCCCGCCCCAGAGGTGGCTGCACGTCGGGGCCGGGCAGGGGAGCCCTGTCGACGGTCCCTGTGCCCCGCCCCAGAGGTGGCTGCATGTCGGGGCTGGTCAGGGGAGCCCTGTCGACGGTCCCTGTGCCCCGCCCCAGAGGTGGCTGCATGTCGGGGCCGGGCAGGGGAGCCCTGTCGACGGTCCCTGTGCCCCGCCCCAGAGGTGGCTGCATGTCGGGGCTGGTCAGGGGAGCCCTGTCGACGGTCCCTGTGCCCCGCCCCAGAGGTGGCTGCATGTCGGGGCCGGGCAGGGGAGCCCTGTCGACAGCCCTGTGCCCCACCCCAGAGGTGGCTCCACGTAGGAATCCCGTGCGGTTTGGGCCAGTGACTGACCTCTTGTCCCTGACCCATTTGCTTCCTCCTCAGGACCCTGCTCCCACCAAGAGGAAGTTTGAGTTCAGCAAGGAGAACGCAGCCCCTGCTCGGAAACCGGACCCCAAGGCCTCTCATCCCGCCCAGCCGACCCCCAAGAAGCCCAAAGGTGAGAGGGGGCTGGGTGCCAGGGCTCTGTGGTTCTGCCCTTGGCTCTGGGAGGGGAGCGGGGGCTAGTGGTTGGAGCGGCAGGGCTGGGCGCCAGGGCTCTGTGGATCTGCCCTTGGCTCTGGGAGGGGAGCGGGCGCTAGTGGTTAGAGCGGTGGGGCTGGGCGCCAGGGCTCTGTGGTTCTGCCCTTGGCTCTGGGAGGGGAGCGGGGGCTAGTGGTTGGAGCGGCGGGGCTGGGCGCCAGGGCTCTGTGGTTCTGCCCTTGGCTCTGGGAGGGGAGCGGGGGCTAGTGGTTAGAGCGGTGGGGCTGGGCGCCAGGGCTCTTTGGATCTGCCCTTGGCTCTGGGAGGGGAGCGGGGGCTAGTGGTTGGAGCGGCAAGGCTGGGCGCCAGGGCTCTGTGGATCTGCCCTTGGCTCTGGGAGGGGAGCGGGGGCTAGTGGTTGGAGCGGCAGGGCTCGGTGTCCCAGGCTGTCTCTGCCTTGGGGGCCGTGGGAGGCCGGGTGGGGGGTGAGACGTGGGGCAGAGGGCTCTGTCGCTCCTTTGGCTGGGCGTTGGGGTTGGCTCACGACGGTTCCCCCCATCCTCCTGCCAGCCCCTGCGCCGGCTCCCCCCTCCGGGCCGCCCCCCCGCAAGCCGCCTGCCTCCAAGAAGCAGCCGAAGGCGGAGGGGGCGGCGGGGGATTTTCATCACCTCCTGCAGGGGACGGTCTTCGTGCTGAGCGGCTTCCAGAACCCCTTCCGCTCCCAGCTGCGGGACAAGGCGCTGGAGATGGGCGCCAAGTACCGGCCCGACTGGACCCCCGACTGCACCCACCTCATGTAGGTACCGGCCCCTCCCCCGCCAGGGCCCCCGACTGCACCCACCTCATGTAGGCACCGGCCCCTCCCCCGCCAGGGCCCCCGACTGCCCCCACCTCGTGTAGGCACCGGCCCCTCCCCCGCCAGGGCCCCCGACTGCCCCCACCTCGTGTAGGTACCGGCCCCTCCCCCGCCAGGGCCCCCGACTGCCCCCACCTCGTGTAGGTACCGGCCCCTCCCCCGCCAGGCCCCCCGACTGCCCCCACCTCGTGTAGGCACCGGCCCCTCCCCCGCCAGGGCCCCCGACTGCCCCCACCTCGTGTAGGCACCGGCCCCTCCCCCGCCAGGGCCCCCGACTGCCCCCACCTCGTGTAGGTACCGGCCCCTCCCCCGCCAGGGCCCCCGACTGCCCCCACCTCGTGTAGGTACCGGCCCCTCCCCCGCCAGGGCCCCCCGACTGCCCCCACCTCGTGTAGGTACCGGCCCCTCCCCCGCCAGGGCCCCCGACTGCCCGCACCTCGTGTAGGTACCGGCCCCTCCCCCGCAGGGCCCCCCGACTGCCCCCACCTCGTGTAGGTACCGGCCCCTCCCCCGCCAGGGCCCCCGACTGCCCCCACCTCGTGTAGGTACCGGCCCCTCCCCTGCCAGGGCCCCCGACTGCCCCCACCTCGTGTCGGTACCGGCCCCTCCCCCGCCAGGGCCCCCCGACTGCCCCCACCTCGTGTAGGCACCGGCCCCTCCCCCGCCAGGGCCCCCCGACTGCCCCCACCTCGTGTCGGTACCGGCCCCTCCCCCGCCAGGGCCCCCCGACTGCCCCCACCTCGTGTCGGTACCGGCCCCTCCCCCGCCAGGGCCCCCGACTGCACCCACCTCGTGTCGGTACCGGCCCAGCCGGCCCCTCTGGACCCAGGTACCGACCTTCCCATCGGCTGCCCTGCTGCGTGTGCCCTGCCCCCTGCCCCCTGGGGTAGCTGCCAGGAGTTGGGCCCCCAGCCCAGACCCTGCACACGAGGTGGCACCACCTCACCCTGCAGATTCAGGGCAGTGGGTGCATCAGCGATCCCGCCGGAGCCGCAGTGACCGACCCTGCGCCCCTGACCCCAGCCGTGGGGCGCCCCCTAGCGCAGCCCCACCTCCCCCGTGCCCCAGAGCCTTTTCTCCCCCAGTGTCTCTGGGGCCGTGCTGTGGCCCTTCCTCGCCCTCTGGGGGGTCCTGGGCCCCTCCCTGCGGAGCCGGGTCTCCTGCAGGAGTAACCCCAGGGGCACCCTCCCAGCGGTGTGCTGTGCAAAGAACCCAGGAGTCCTGGCTCCCCGCCCCCAGAGCTGTGGGGGGGTCTCTCCCCAGCCTCTCTGATCTCCGTCTGCTTCCCCCCCAGCTGCGCCTTCGCCAACACCCCCAAGTACAGCCAGGTGAAGGGGCGCGGGGGCACCATCGTGCGCAAGGAGTGGGTGCTGGACTGCCACCGGACCCGCCGGCGCCTGCCCTGCAAGCGGTGAGGGGGCCCCGCCAGCGGGCTGGGAATGGGCGATGGCTGAAGCGGGGGGACTCCGGGGGCCGGGGAGCGGCGCCAGGCCCGGGGGTAACCCAAGGGTGTCCCTGGGCAGGTACCTGATGGACGGGCCGCCCGCCTCGGCCAGCGAGGAGGAGAGTGAGGAGGAGTCGCCCACGCAGCCCCGCGAGACCCCCTCCCCCCAACAGGTAGGGGGCCTGGCTGGGGATGGGGAGGGGAGGGAAATCTAGTGGTTAGAGCAGGGGGCCTGCGACCTCAGACTCCTGGGTGCTCCCTGGATCTGGGATGGGGGGGTTGGGTCTAGCTCCCCAAACCCTGCCCCTGTTGACCCCGGCACCGACCCCCCCTCCACGGCCCTTTGTCTTGCAGAGAGCCGGGCAGCCCAGCTCCAACCACCAGGCCCCGCTGCCTGCCAGGGCCCAGCCGCAGGGCGAGTCCTCGGGGGAGGAGACGGAGCCCGGCACCTCCTGGGCCAACGCCAGCACCTCGCGGGCCCGGGGGGAGAGCTCCCCGGCCTCCATGGATAGTGGGGAGCCCACAGGTAGGAGGAGGACCCGGGAGTCCTGCCCCCCCCCCCCACCCTGGCGTATCCCACAATGCCGTGCGGCGGCAGGGACTGACATGCTGCTGTTCCCCAGGGGCGAGAGGCAGCGGGGAGGGCGACTCCGGTGACACGGACGACGAGCTGAGGAGGTGGGTACCGCAGCCGGCGCTGGCAGGGGCGGGGCTCCTGGGTTCTCCGCCCGCCTCGGGGAGTGGGGTGTGACAACATGGGGGTCGTATTCGTTCTGCTGCCCTCTAGGACCCCCGGGAGCGTGCCTCAGTTTCCCCAGGCGCTGCGCCAGTAGCGAGCTGGGGATTTCGGTGCGATAGCCTCCCCCACGTAGGTCTGGGGCGGGCAGCTGGGTTGTGGGTTGGTCTGGCTGGCTTGGGGGGCAGGCCCTTGGCTCTGGGCCCCTCTCCCCCGGCTGGGCTGCCCTGGCTGCTGGTCCCTGTGCTGACCACTGTGTGCCACGCTGGGAACCGAGAACCCTCCTGCTCTCCCTGCCGGCTGTGGGCGGGGGCAGGGCTCCGGGGCTCCCCACCTCTGGGGGACGAGGGGTCAGAGCTAGGAGCCAGCACTGCTGGGTTCTGTCCCGGCTCGGGGAGGGCGTGGGATGCAGGGGTTGGAGGGGAGCCCCAAGGGAGGGTGTCGCCCCCCGGTCCCCAGCTGACCCACGCTCCCTGCTGCAGGGTGGAGGAGGAGCACCGCAAGAAGCAGCAGGCAGGTCGGGAGGTGGCATCGGACCCCGACGACGACCCCTACGGTGGCTCCACAGACGAGAACACGGATGTGGAAGTGGAGCCGGATCTGCCCATCCCGGAGCTGCCTGGTGCGTGGGCCGGGACAGGCTTTTCCCCTGGCGGGGAGAGGTGCCTAGCCTCTGTTCACAGTGCCTGAGCAGAACACAGGAGGGAGGCGTTGAAATCATGTGGCAGTGAGTTCCACCGGGGAACACCGTTTGAATCCAGCGGGGAGACGCCCAAGCGGTTTTCCGGCTCTTTGCCTCAACCCTTCCCTTTGCTCCTTCTTCCCAGATTTCTTCGTGGGCAAACGCTTCTTCCTGTACGGCGAGTTCCCCGCCGCGGAGCGACGCCTCCTGCATCGTTACATCACGGCGTTCAACGGGTGAGAGGCGGGGTGGGGCCTCGGGCCGTCACAGCGGCCGCTCCCTCCACCCAGACGTGGATATGGGAACCCGGTTTCAGTTCTGCTGGGTGGGGGGTCAGATTCTTCCCCCGTCGCTGTCCTAGGCGTGATCTGACACTGGCAGGCTGTTAAAACGCCTCCCCATACCACCCCAGAGGCAGCTGCATCCTTCAGCCTGGGGAAGTGCTTTTCTAATTGATGGGCGGATGGGAGTCTGGGGCGGGGGTAGCAGGAGCTGCAGGTCAGGGGTGAGGGGCCGGGGGGGAGCCGGGGGCCTCTGGCCGGGGGGAGCGGGTCTCACGCTGCCGTCTCCGCACAGGGAGGTGGAGGGCTACATGAACGAGCGGGTGAACTACGTCGTCACGGCCCAGGAGTGGGACGACGCCTTTGAGGAGGTGAGCGGCTGCGGCTGTGGTGCTGCTAGGGGCAAGGGCCGAGTAGCGCCCCCTCCTGGATGAGGTCCACGTGTCCTCCCTGGTGTGGGCAGGGGACACGGGGCTTGTCACCTGTTTATGCAATTTGGGTGTTTTTAATTCAGGGTTTGGAGTCTTTGAAGCCAGGACTATGGGAGGGGAGTTGGGTCTAGGGGTTAAAGCGGGGAATGGGGAGCCAGAATTGCTGGGTTCTGCCCCAGCTCTGAGAGCGGAGCGGGGTCTAGTGGTTAGAGCGGCAAGGGGCAGGGCTGCTGGGTTCTGCCCCGGCTCTGAGAGCGGAGCGGGGTCTAGTGGTTAGAGCGGCGGGGGGCAGGGCTGCTGGGTTCTGCCCCAGCTCTGAGAGCGGAGCGGGGTCTAGTGGTTAGAGCGGCAAGGGGCAGGGCTGCTGGGTTCTGCCCCGGCTCTGGGAGGGGAGCAGGGTCTAGTGGTTAGAGCGGCGGGGGGCAGGGCTGCTGGGTTCTGCCCCGGCTCTGGGAGGGGAGCGGGGTCTAGTGGTTAGAGCGGCGGGGGGCAGGGCTGCTGGGTTCTGCCCCGGCTCTGGGAGGGGAGCGGGGTCTAGTGGTTAGAGCGGCGGGGGGCAGGGCTGCTGGGTTCGGCCCCGGCTCTGGGAGGGGAGCGGGGTCTACTGGTTAGAGCGGCGGGGGCCAGGGCTGCTGGGTTCGGCCCCGGCTCTGGGAGGGGAGCGGGGTCTAGTGGTTAGAGTGGCGGGGGCCAGGGCTGCTGGGTTCGGCCCCGGCTCTGGGAGGGGAGCGGGGTCTAGTGGTTAGAGCGGCGGGGGCCAGGGCTGCTGGGTTCGGCCCCGGCTCTGGGAGGGGAGCGGGGTCTAGTGGTTAGAGCGGCGGGGGGCAGGGCTGCTGGGTTCTGCCCCAGCTCTGGGAGGGGAGCGGGGTCTAGTGGTTAGAGCGGCGGGGGGCAGGGCTGCTGGGTTCTGCCCCGGCTCTGGGAGGGGAGCGGGGTCTAGTGGTTAGAGCGGTGGGGGCCAGGGCTGCTGGATTCGGCCCCAGCTCTGGGAGGACAGTGGGGGGCCGGGACTGCTGGGTTCTGCCGTGGCTCTGGCTGCCCTGGGGGTGCTGCGCTCACCGCCCGGCCCTCGTCCCTGCAGGCTCTGACCGCCAACGCCAACCTCTCCTTCGTCCGCCCCCGCTGGATCCACGCGTGCAGCGAGCGCCAGCGGCTCGTCCCACACCAGCCGTACGTGGTGGTGCCCCGCGCGTAGCCTGGTGCTCGGAGACCCCGCCCGCCAGCGGCACAGCCGGGGGCTCCCGGGACGACACGCCTGGCAGGGGTGGCTCCCGGCCTCGCCTGAGCCTCCTCTTCTCGTCAGCTTCCAGGGGGTGGATGCAGGGGCTGTCCTGGAGCAGCCCCCCAGCCTCCCTCATCACCCCCCCCGGTCAGCGCTGTCGGCTTAATCCCGGATTGACTCTGCTGCCGACGCCCCAAAGGGCTTTGAACCCGGCTTCTTCCGTTCCCTTGGACTGCGAGCACGTCCTTCGGGCCGGCGGCTTCTCGCCCCACCAGGAGGGGAGCCCGAGGAACCCCCCCCCCCCATTCCCACCCTGGCCATGGGGCCCCCCTGCACTGTGAACTTCCACCCGGCCACAGATGTGTGGGGAGGGGGTAAAATCAGTTACAGGCTGGGGGGAGTGGTTAGGGTGTCTGTATGTGGTCAGTTTCAGTCCCACTTCCTGGTCAGTTTCACAGGTTGGAGTGTTTGTGTGGTTCCCCTCCCATCACTTCTCCTGCCATCCCTGTCCCCGTGGGGGGGCTGTTTGTATTTGTGGGTTGGGGGTGAGGCTCTTTTTTTACACAATTTTTTGTGAGTGAAATAAACAACTTTCCAGTGCAGCTCGGCTTAACCCCCCCTTTAGCACAGGGCTGCGGCTGCTCTCCCCATCAGGCTGCTGATCCTGGGCCCCCTGCTTCTCGCCGCTGCTGGGGCATGGCTTTGTCCATGTGGGGCAGGGGGTCGGGGTGTTCTGCCCCAGGGGGTTGTGTTGAAAGGGGCCCACAGCCCCTCAGAAGGAGCTGTGCTGCCAAGCTCCCTGCCCTGGGCAGAGCACGTGTGCCCGGATCTTGCCGTTCTTCGGAGGGCTGCCCTCCCCTTTCCAGTAGCAGGTTGGGGCCGTCAGCGTATTGAGGGGCTGCAGGGTGGGAGTGAGGGGCACTGGCATAGCTTGGGGGGCAGCCCAGGGCTGGGATAACAGGCCTGCAGGTCAGAAGTGGGGGGCAGGTCCGGAGTGACTTTTGAATTAAAATCTCTCAGCCCCCCAGTCAAATGGACCTTTAACTCCATGGGTTAATTTCCCATCACTGAAAAGTTGGGCCCTCCGCTACATTGCTTTCACCTGCTCCGAATTTCTATCCAGTGAATTATCCCCCTCCAGGATCATTCACTCCGTCGTTCCGCATTTTCTCTCCCTTCCCGTCACAATCTGGGCCAAGTTATCTTTCACTTTTTCTAACTGGCCACAGAACTTTCCCCGTTCACGGTTTATCTTTGTTGTTTCTGTTAGTTCGTCTCTGCTGCATTCGTTCATCTGGTTCATTTTGCTTAACCCACCAAGCACCTACCGATTTTTACCCAGCCTGCTTTCACCAGGCTATAACCGTTGACCAACTACCATCCAGGAGCCACAACTAGGTTCTACAGTCAGGAGAATGCATAGCACTAATTAACACTCACTCATTCCCCAAGCAGCATTGGCTTCCCTTTGCCCATCTGGGCATTTCAGTTATCGGCAGGTATGCGTGTGTGTATGAGAAATGGACATTCACTGATCAAAACCGACTCCTTCCAAGGAGCACGGCTCATTGCAGTTCGTTACGTGCGCAATCCGTGCGCGACAACAGAGCATTAATAATTAACAGCCGAGCAGCAATTGATCGCTTTGGCAAAGGCGAACAGCCAGTGGCCAGCCTGACGCCGGCGCCCCAGCAGGAAAGGGGGAGCTCAGTGAGGCTCAGAGCCAGAGCACGGCAAGAGGAGGGAGAAGCGTGAGCCGTGGTCGGAGGCCGGCTCCTGGCGACAAGTCAGAACTGCAGGGCAGTAATCAGGCCTGCACAGGTAGGGCTGCGAATGTAGGGGCAGAGCAGCGGATCTCGCCGGGATCGGAAAGAAAAGGGGAGTCTAGGGGTGCTGGGGCCTGGAGGGAACGAATCGGGGAAGGGTGGGGGCACCAGTTCTAGAGGCGAGGAGGGGATCTTGGCCTGGCCGGGCAGTGCAGATGGGAAACGGTGCCCCTGTGAGCCGTGGAGGCTGACCCGGGCTGGATGGGCCTACGCGGGCTGGGGCCTGGCCCACGAGAGGGTCTGATGGGCAGCGGGGCGAGGAAAAGCTCCCGGAGGGACAGGTGTGGAGACCAGCCAACGGCAGCGAGACCAGACTCAGGCAAGTGACAAATGGGTCATTTCTCTGCCATAGGAAGTGGCGGGGGGGGGGGGGGGGTATTTTGTCCTCTACTGTTAGAACTGACACGGCTGCTGTTTACCAGGTGCAGCCTCTAATTCCTAGTAACTAATTATTATAATCCACTGTCCAATCTCATTTAAAATATTACTCAGTTCATCACTTACACTGCTCCGTTGGTTAACATTATAAATTAGAGCTTGTGCAGCAAACACCCTTCCTGGCCCAGACTAGGCCCTGCTGTGCCAGGCGCTGCCCCGATCCTGACAAAGATCAGGGCCCATCGGGGGGGGGGGGCCACTGCTTCCACCCCACCCAAACTGCCCAGACCCACATTACTGCCTGGCCCTGCAATTAAGTATTGTGTTCAACCACCACCAGCTGCAGCACTGGCATCCTAGTCCCAGCCCATCCACACACTCTGGCCGTCGGGTCTCGCGCTGGCGTCACCTCCGGGCCATGCACCTGTTAGTCAGCCCGGCCGGCCTCTCCCCAGCAAGGGCTGCACTTCTGTCCGCTGGTGGGATCTGGGCGAGTGGAACCGGGCTGGGCTTCTCACCGGGCAGATACCCAGGGGGGAGTGAGCAGAAAGCCCAGAGAGCTACGGCTGCTTCCCCCTGCTGGGGCTTTGGCCCCACCGCCCCCAGCCAAAATACAAACGGGCCCAAACCAACCGATGTTTAATAGTCCCTCTGCCCCCCATAAGCCCCATGTCTCCCACCATCACCCACATCCATCCTCTGTCTGACCCTATCCCCCTACCTGCATCCATCCCCTACCCCATCCTCATCCCCCTACCCCCATATCTGTCCCCCACCCACAACCCCACCCATCCCCCTGCACCTGCATCCATCCCCTACCCCATCCTCATCCCCCTACCCCCATATCCATCCCCCACCCACAACCCCACCCATCCCCCTGCACCCATCCCCTACCCCATCCTCATCCCCCTACCCCCATATCCGTCCCCCACCCACAACCCCACCCATCCCCCTGCACCTGCATCCATCCCCTACCCCATCCTCATCCCCCTACCCCCATATCCATCCTCCACCCACAACCCCACCCATCCCCCTGCACCTGCATCCATCCCCTACCCCATCCTCATCCCCCTACCCCCATATCCGTCCCCCACCCACAACCCCACCCATCCCCCTGCACCCATCCCCTACCCCCATCCTCATCCCCCTACCCCCATATCCGTCCCCCACCCACAACCCCACCCATCCCCCTGCACCTGCATCCATCCCCTACCCCATCCTCATCCCCCTACCCCCATATCCGTCCTCCACCCACAACCCCACCCATCCCCCTGCACCTGCATCCATCCCCTACCCCATCCTCATCCCCCTACCCCCATATCCATCCCCCACCCACAACCCCACCCATCCCCCTGCACCCATCCCCTACCCCCATCCTCATCCCCCTACCCCCATATCCGTCCCCCACCCACAACCCCACCCATCCCCCTGCACCTGTATCCATCCCCTACCCCCATCCTCATCCCCCTACCCCCATATCCGTCCTCCACCCACAACCCCACCCATCCCCCTGCACCTGCATCCATCCCCTACCCCATCCTCATCCCCCTACCCCCATATCCGTCCCCCACCCACAACCCCACCCATCCCCCTGCACCTGCATCCATCCCCTACCCCCATCCTCATCCCCCTACCCCCATATCCGTCCTCCACCCACAACCCCACCCATCCCCCTGCACCCATCCCCTACCCCATCCTCATCCCCCTACCCCCATATCCGTCCCCCACCCACAACCCCACCCATCCCCCTGCACCTGCATCCATCCCCTACCCCCATCCTCATCCCCCTACCCCCATATCCGTCCCCCACCCACAACCCCACCCATCCCCCTGCACCTGCATCCACCCCCTACCGAAATCCCCCCCCCCCCCGCTCCCCGAAGAGGTGGCTGAGCCCGGTTTGCAAGCGGGGAGGTTGCCCCTTAGCCCAGGCGCTCCGGGTTCGGTTCCCGGCGGCAGGGGAGTCTGGACTCCTGGGTTCCAGCCCTGCCCCTGCTCTAACCACCAGACCCCACTGCCCTCCCCGAGCTGGGGGGAGCCCAGGGCCCTGCAGAGCAGGGGGAGGGGATGATGCAAGAGGCCCCGAGGGGGGGCAAATCCCAGCGCGAAGGGGGTAAATAGCGCGGGGGGGGGGCAGAGTCCATGGGGGAATCCCCAGAGCAGGGGCGGACGCAACAGAATCCACCACGGCGGGAGGACGGGCCAGTGGCAAGGAGCGAGCCTGGACTGTACCAAGTGCCCGCGCAGGGGTGTGTCAAGGCTTCCCCCTCATTCGTCCATCTGGTTTCTCTCACCAGGTCCGGCTGCTGTCGATGGCGAGGCGCGAGGGACAAAATTCACAGTGCAAACGCGCTGTGGCTGTTCTATCTGTGCGGTGTCCCCCCCCCCTCGCCCCGCAGTGGCTCTTCCAGGTTTGGTCTCCCCCTCCAGTCACACGGGGTTGATTTGTTGTCGCAGGGCCTCTCAGGAGTTTGCAGCAGGAGAGCTTGTAGATTATCCGGGCATCCTAGTTTGTTTATTGTAGGGTCTCCTGTGAGCTCCGGGCCTGCCTAGGCTGGTGTTTACTGTAGGGTCTCTCGGGGTGCTGGGGCTGTACACACTGGCTTGTTTACGACAGGGCAAGGAGGCACTGTAGTGTGTTCACTAGGGTCTCCTGTGAGCACTGGTGCTGCAGCGACATGCTTGTTTATTGTAGGGTCTCTCATTTGCACTGGGACCACAGGCAGTTTGGCGGCTCTCTCCAAGAGGGCTGGGGCTACGCTCGCTCGCTTGTTTACTGTAGGGTCTCTGGGGATCTCGGCCTGGGGTTATTGCAGTGGGGTTGCCTAGGAACTCAGCATGCTGGGTTTGCCCTGAGCCCCGCCCCGACGCTCCTGGGTTTATTGTTGCAGGCTCTCCCTGAACTCAGTGGGGCAGGTTCCACATTTGACTATTTTCTGTAGAGCGTAGAATGGATGGAGCAGATAAATACAGACAATGCTCTGTAACAACTGGGGTGGGGGCGGGGGGGAGAAGGCTTGAGCTCTAACCGCTAGATCCCGCTGCCCTCCCAGAGCTGGGGATAGGCCTGGCCCCAGCTCTGACCCAGCACAGCTGCTACTCGGCCACTCTGCAAGCCCCTCAGTTGCTTCCTGAAAAGCAAAACCCCACAGGATGGGCAGCAGGGGGGCAATTAGGTGAAACCCTAGAGATCTGGCCGGTGGCTGGAGAGCCCCCTGGCTGGACCGTGACCAGGGCTGCTTAGAGGGCAGGGGGACTCTCCTGGGGGTCAGCATGGCCCAGAGATGGCAGGGGAACGAGAATTCTGCCTGTGGCGGCTGTCACTGCCCAAAACAGCGTTCAGTGCTATTACACTGCAAGGACAAAGGGGGAGGGGGGGCGGTTTAGACTGGTTGGGAGCCGGGACTCTAAGAGGGGAGTGAGGTCTAGTGGTTAGAGCAGGGGGGGCTGGGAGCCAGGACTCTGTGGTTGTAGCCCCAGCTCTGAGAAGGGAGTGGTGTCTAGCAGTTAGAGCAGGAGGCTGGGACCCAGGAATCCCAGGTTCTACTCCTGTCCCTCCCCCGTGCCCCATGGCATCAGTTTCTGGGTGGTCAGTCCCCCCTTCCCTGCTACAGTGACCCCGACAGCCCAGCAGGAGTTTCTGCCTCTTCACACCCAGCCGCCCCAGCTCTGTTATTGTCACTGCACGTTCCCAGCCTGCTCCCTGGGGCCCACAATCATCCCGCCGGGAGCCGGCCCAGGCCTGGTAACCACAGCGCTGCCGGGAAGGAGTGAGGGTGTCACACTCCTGGGCCTGGCCCCAGCCCATCCCTAGAGAACCCAGGCGTCCTGGCTCCCAGCCCCTTGCTCTGACCACTAGGCCCTCCTCTCTGAGCTGGGGAGAGAACCCGGGCGTCCTGGCTCCCAGCCTGCCATGCCTAGAGCTGTGACTTGTGCCCTGGGACCCAAAGTCCATAGGGCCCAGGTTATAAACAATGACGTCACCCCCTTAGCCTCTTGCATCTGGCCCAGGCGCTGAGCAGCTGGGGGGGGGAGGGGCTGTTCCAAGGGAAAGGTGGCAGCTGAAGGGTTAATCTCAGCTGCTCCTTGGGCAAAGGGCAGAGACCAGCCACACAAGAATAATCCCCCGCTGCTGACACAGCCAGGGACCGAACCCAGGAGTCCTGCCCCTCCCCACCCCCAGAGGTTCTAACCACTAGACCCCACTCTCCTCCTAGAGCTGGGGCCCGAACCCCGGACTCCTGGCTCCAACCACTAGGTGATGCTGCCTCCCCTAGAGCTGTGGTATTTGTGGGGTTAATAGGACAAACAGGAAATGAAACTTCCAGCCCCGGAGCCGTCCTGCAGAATGGACCAATCAGGGTAGGGTGTGTGGGGGAATGCGACCTTCATTTGCATATTTAAAGGGGGCTCGCTGAGTAGCTGTGGGCCCAGTGTTGTGTTTCCTATCCTAAGGGGAGACCTCTGTAGTGTGCGACTTTCCAAAGAGGCGGCCTGCGAGTGTGTCTGGCTCTCGCGGCACCGTGTGTGTGTGTGTACACGTACGTGTAACCCGTTGTGGGACAGAGGGGACCTTGGGATGGGGTGTTAATTGTGTCCCTGCGTGTGTGTCGGGGCTGCTGCCTGTGTCTGTGTGCGCTGTATTCCAGGGAGTGTGTGTCGGAACCCTGTGTGTACCCCCGTGGCTCGGTGCTGTGCACACCCGCGTGTCACTCTTCCCGTGTGTGTGTGTATCTGTGTGTGAGGTCTTTCCCTACAGCGTGTGTGTGTGTGTATCTGTGATCTTTCCCTACAGTGAGTGTGTATCTGTGTGTGTGTGTGTGTGTGTGTGATCTTTCCCTACAGTGTGTGTATCTCTGTGATCTTTCCCTACAGTGTGTGTGTATCTGTGTGTGTGTGTGTGTGTGTGTGTGTGTGTATCTCTGTGATCTTTCCCTACGGTGTGTGTGTGTATCTGTGTGTGTGTGTATCTGTGTGGGTGTGTTACTCGGGGGTGTGCCGGGGGTGTCTGTTTCCACGGTCCGAGCCCCCCCCCCCCCCCCCAAGGTGCAGCTGGCCCCTTACGGGCTCCCGATCCCGGCCCCGCCCCCTTCCGTCCGCCCCGCCGCCCGTCCCTGGCATTTAAAGGGCCCGAGCCCGCGGCGGGTACCAGCGCAGCGCCCGCTCCCGGCCATGTGGCTGTCCCGGAGCGGCCCGGTAGCGGCCGCCGCCCGCCGCGCCCTGCCCCTGAGACCCTACTGCACCCGCCGCGCCCAGCGCCAGGGGCTGCTCTTCCGCCAGGTGAGACCCGCCGGCCCGGGACGCCTGGGAGGGGAGTAGGGCTAATGGTTAGAGCAGGGGGGCTGGGACCAAGGGGGGCTGGGTTCTCTCCCCAGCTCTGGGACGGGGGGCGGGGCTGGGAGCCAAGACGCCTGGGTCCCTTGTCCGGCTCTGGGAGGGGAGTAGGGGCTAGTGGTTAGAGCAGGGGGGCTGGGAGACAGGATGCCTGGGTTCCCTGCCCGGCTCTGGCAGGGGAGTAGGGGCTAGTGGTTAGAGTGGGGGCGGGGCTACAGGAAGCCTGGGTTCCCTGTCCGGCTCTGGGAGGGGAGTAGGGGCTAGTAGTTATAGTGGGGGCAGGGTGACAGGATGCCTGGGTTCCCTGCCCGGCTCTGGCAGGGGAGTAGGGGCTAGTGGTTAGAGTGGGGGCAGGGCGACAGGATGCCTGGGTTCCCTGCCCGGCTCTGGCAGGGGAGTAGGGGCTAGTAGTTATAGTGGGGGCAGGGTGACAGGATGCCTGGGTTCCCTGCCCGGCTCTGGGAGGGGAGTAGGGGCTAGTGGTTAGAGTGGGGGCAGGGCGACAGGATGCCTGGGTTCCCTGCCCGGCTCTGGCAGGGGAGTAGGGGCTAGTGGTTAGAGCAGGGGGGCTGGGAGACAGGATGCCTGGGTTCCCTGCCCGGCTCTGGCAGGGGAGTAGGGGCTAGTGGTTAGAGCAGGGGGGCTGGGAGACAGGATGCCTGGGTTCCCTGCCCGGCTCTGGCAGGGGGGTAGGGGCTAGTGGTTAGAGGGGGTGGAGCTTGGGAGTCATGCTGCTTGGGTCCTTGCCTGGCTCTGGGAGGGAAGGGGGCTAGTGGTTAGAGCAGGGGGGGCGGGGATACAGGATGCCTGGGTCCCTGCCTGGCTCAGGGAGGGGAGTGGGGTCTGGTGGTTAGAGCTGGGAGCCAGGCCTCCAAGGTTCTCCCTCCAGCAGGAAGTCCTGGCAGGCAGGCGCGCCCAGGCCGGGTTATGGCTGGCGTGAGCTGATCATTACCCCGGGAGGGGCTGTAACTCCCCCTGGCTGCCTGCTGGGTCCCTATCAGCCCTTTCCCATCCCATCCCACCCACCAGGCACGGGGGGGCGGGCGGGCAGGAGGCGTTGCCAGTCACCTGGCTCCTTTGGCATGCAGCCGGCTCAGCAGCTTGCACGCAGCCCCTGGCAGGGCGCCCGGCACGGCGGGTGGGGACGGAGGAGCAGCAGGATGAGCTGAGCGAATGGATTGCTCCAGCGCTGGTGGCCTGGCGCCCAGCCTGCTCTAACCACTAGCCCCCACTGCCCTGGCGCTGCTAACTGCATCTCCCTCCCAGCTCTTTGAGCCCGAGAGCTGCACCTACACCTACCTGCTGGCCGACCTGAAGAGCAAGGAGGCCGTTCTGATCGACCCCGTGCTGGAGACGGCCAAGCGGGATGCGGGGCTGGTGCAGGAGCTGGGCCTCAACTTGCTGTTCGCAGGTGAGAGCCGCCCTGGGCCGGGGAACGGGTCCAGGGCCTTTCCCCTCCAGGGGGCGCCGGCCCCGATGCAGCCCCGGGGGGCACTGGCAGGCTCAGGGGGGCCGGGCCAGGTTCCCGTCACTCAGTCCCTGGTTGTGTCCCCGCAGCCAACACGCACTGCCACGCCGACCACATCACGGGCACCGGGCTGCTGAAGAAGATGCTGCCGGGCTGCCGCAGCGTCATCGCCAAGGACAGCGGCGCCTCGGCCGACATCCACATCCAGGAGGGCCACGCCCTGGAATTCGGGGCCTTCGTAAGTCACCTGGGCACCCCGACTGCTGGGTTCCCTGCCGCTCTGGGAGAGGAGTGGGGGGGTCTAGTGGTTAGAGCAGGAGGGCTGGGCGCCCCAACTCCTGGGTTCCCTGCCGCTCTGGGGGGGACGTGGGGTCTAGTGGTTAGAGCAGGAGGGCTGGGCGCCCAACTCCTGGGTTCCCTGCCGCTCTGGGAGGAGAGTGGGGTCTAGTGGTTAGAGCAGGAGGGCTGGGCGCCCACACTCCTGGGTTCCCTGCCGCTCTGGGGGGGACGTGGGGTCTAGTGGTTAGAGCCCGGGGCTAGGAGCCAGCACTCCTGGGTCCCATGGAGGGTCATGTCGCTGTCCCCCCGTCTGCAGGCCCTAGAAGCCCGAGCCACGCCCGGACACACGGACGGCTGCCTGACCTACGTGCTGAATGACAGGACCATGGCCTTCACCGGGGACACACTGCTGATCCGGGGCTGCGGCCGCACCGACTTCCAGCAGGGTGCGGCGAGCTGGGGGGCTGGGCGGAGGGGGGGGTGTTGCTGGGGGGAGGGGATCTCGGGGGTGGGGTGAATGGTAACATGGGGGGAGGATGGTGGTTGCCACGGCAATGGGGGATATCTCCAGGTCATGTCCAGCCTTTCCCATGGGGATGGGGGTTATCTCTAGGGTGTGATTGGCAGTTGCCATGGTGACGGAGGGGGTCTCTGGCTCTACCATAGTGATGAGGAACATGGGGGCTGGTTGCCATGGCGCTGGCAGGGTGTGTGGGGCTCGGGCAGGGGGTGCTATGGGGCGTGCCGGGGGCTCGGGGTGTGCGAGTCCCCCAGCCCACGGTAACCAGCCCCCCCGTCTGGCTCCAGGCTCCCCGGAGACCCTGTACCGCTCCGTGCACGAGAAAATCTTCACGCTGCCCGGAGACTGTCTGATCTACCCCGCCCACGACTACACGGGTGAGGCGGCGCGGGGGGCTGGGGCGGGAGTCAGCGGGCGGCGGTGCTGGCCCTGGGGCCCTAGGGGGCGCTGTGGCAGGGGGGCTGGGGCAGGAGTCAGCGGGGCGGCGGCGCTGGCCCTGGGGCCCTAGGGGGCGCTGTGGCGGGGGGGGCTGGGGCAGGAGTCAGCGGGCAGCGGTGCTGGCCCTGGGGCCCTAGGGGGCGCTGTGGCGGGGGGTGGGGCCGCAGGGCGCGGGCTCCCCCTGCTGGTGCGGAGTCTCACCCGCCCCGCTGCCCCCTGCAGGCCAGACGGTGTCCACGGTGGAGGAAGAGCGGACCCTGAACCCCCGCCTGACCCAGAGCCTCGAGACCTTCGTCCAGCTGATGAACAACCTGAATCTGCCGAAACCCCAGCAGATTGGTGAGGCTGGGAGGGGAGTGGGGCCTAGTGGTCAGAGCAGGGTGGGGTGGCTGGGAGCCAGGACTCCTGGGTTCTCTGCCCAGGCTACAGGCGAGGCCGGTGCCCCTCCTTGCTCTGCCTAACGTGTCTCCGTTTTTTCCATCCGCAGACTTTGCCGTCCCGGCGAATCTCAAGTGCGGGATACAGGATGTCATGACTTAGCCCCGCCCCTCGTGCTAAGCTCCACCCACGCGTCATAAGACACGCCCCCTCAATGACCCTTGTGTGGGTGGCCGGTCCTTTGGCCTGGCTTCTCCCTGGCTCTCACGCTGGTCCCTGCCGGGGTCTCCTGCAGTGTGGCCCTGGCACAAGGGCAAATCCCTTAACTGGGGGTTAAGCTCCCAGAGTTGGAAATCATTCCCACGGGGATCCCCCCCACTCTGGCTTCGGGGACTCTGCACCTTCCTCTGCACTAGCTGGGGGCAGCGGGCTGGCCTCCCCTGAGAGCAACCCCCCATAGCTGGAGTGGGGCTAGCAGCAAGGAGCCCTGGCCTCCGGGGGGGGGTTTGTCCAAGAGGCCTCAGCCCCCCATACTGTGCTGGACTAAGTGGGGAGGGGGCTCCCCCTTCCCATGCCCTGGCTGGCTTTCCCCTGCACGCTGCAAGGTTCCCGGCACTGGCTGTTGGCACGGGCGGGTCTCCCCCTCTCTGCTGTGGGGGTCGGCGGGGCCTCTGGACCTGGAGCTGGGCGGGGGACTCCCCGGG
Organism: Pelodiscus sinensis; assembly: GCF_049634645.1. NCBI lineage: Eukaryota > Metazoa > Chordata > Testudines > Trionychidae > Pelodiscus > Pelodiscus sinensis. Next base: position 151,434 of record NC_134734.1, read on the forward strand.
GCCCCTGTCTGGGAACGGGGCTCAGTGTGGGGGTGGGGGTTGGGAGCGACCCGTGCTGCTGCCAAGAATAAAGGTGTTGGACCCTCCCTGGCGAGTTTGTGGTGGGAAGCTGGGCCGATGAGCCGGGATGGAGGGAAGGGGGGGGCCTGAGTTGGGGGGGCTGAAGGACCCTGGGGGCCAAGCTGGGGGGCAGGCAAGGGTGGAGAGAGTGTTACTGCAGTTGGACACTAGAGAGCACTGCTGCCTCAGTTTCCCCAGCCTGGTTCCTGGGTCTGCTCTTCACCGGGGGGCCCAGATCCCCTGAGCCCGCCACCCCGAACAGCAGCAGGAACCTGCATGGGGCCTGGCCCACTGGGGCAACAAGAGGGGAGGAGACTTGATGTCCAGCCTCGCCCCTCCTGGAGAGCTGAACTGACCCCCCCAAGGCCTACTAGTTCTTCCCTCTTTCTCCCCCCCCCCCCCCCCCGTGAGCCCTGACCACAGCACCCCCCCACACACTAAAGAAGGGACCCCCCCCTTGGTCTGTCCCTTGTCCACCCTCATGCCTGGAAACCACCCCAGAGACAGGTGCAAGGCTGGGGGAGGGGAATCTTTCTGCCCCCTGAACTCCATGGAGCTCGGCTAGAACTCGCCCTCGGGACACGGACCAGCAGGGGGAGCCCTCGCCCTGCTCCCGCCCACGTGGGACGCTGCCCCTTTAAGGCTGCAGCCCTGGAAGGAAGGATGGAATTGTGGGAGATGGAGTCCCCGGGGTTGATGGGTGCTGTAGGCTGGCCCACAAGGCATGCTGGGAAGGGGGCAGGGCTATAAAAGGGCTCCCTTGGCCATTGCCAAGTGGAGGTTGTGGCTGGTTGTAGGGCTGTGTCCCTCTGGGAGGCAGCCCCATGTGTCCTCCCTGCAGGGGGCTGGGAGACGCAGCTGGGGGCCAGGGGGCACTTTGCCCCTAGATCCTCCCCCCCCCCCCCCGATCTGGGGTTCTTGGGCTCCTGCTGTCAGGTCCCTTCGCTGTGCTTGGGCTGCGGGAGGCAGGAAGGGGTCAGTGGGGGTGTGAGGTGGGAGCAGAGCCCCCCCCCCGTGGGTCTGTGGGAGGCTGCTGGGGCTGGGAGGCGGGGGGGGGGGGGGGAGGTGGTAGTGAATGTGTGAGGAGCAGCGGAGGGGGAGAGTCCCTGTGGTGGGGAGGGGGGCTGCCCTCCAAGAAGCAGGGACACCCCCCTTTGCTCTGCCTCTCCCCAGCCCTGGGGTGCCCGGGAAGCGCCCCGCCTGCAGCGAGGAGCCAGGGGGCTGCCTGCCCCTCTCTGCCGCGGGGGCTCACTCGGGGTTCACCGACCGGCCTTGGCACGCGGTTGCCAGCGCTGCGGAGAGCGGCGCGAGGGGGCGGGCCACTGTGACAAATCGAATTCGGGGCTTTTGTGGGGCTGTGGCGCCGGATCGGCCCCCGGGGGAGGGAGCGTGGCACCGTCTTGCGGGGCAGCCTACGCTGCAGGTGCTCCCAGACCTGGATCTCAAAGCTGTGAACCCAGGTTAAGGAGTGAAACCGGCCCAACCTTTCCTGGGGAAACTGAGTCAAGCGCCTCACTCTGCGCTACAGGGAGGGAAACTGAGGCACGAAGCAGGCACATCTGTGGAGGACAGCTGGGAGTGAGACCCAAGAGTCCTGGCTCCTAGGCCCCCCTGCTCTGACCACTAGACCCCCCTGTCCTCTCCCAGAACTGGGGCTGGCCTGCAGGAGTCCTGGTTTCCAGCCCCTGCCCTCACCCACTAGAGTCCCCAAAGCTGAGGAGAGAACCTGGGAGTCCCGGCTCCCAGCCACCCTGGTGTCTAACCACAAAACTCCCCTCCCAACGCAGACCGAGGTTTCCCCTGCGCTCGCCCCTGAGCTGCGAAATTCAGGGTGGGGCTGATACTGCACTTCCCACCCACCTGCCCCACGTTTCTCCAGCTCCCGGCCCAGCAGGCCCCATAGCAGTTGAGTGGGGGAGGGGGGACATGCCAGAGGTGGCCCCATGCCACAGAAGAGGGCCCCGGGGACGTGGGCAGGGACGGGGCGCGGCCCAGGGCACGTTCAGCGCTCGCCCCCGGTACCTGCGTGCTGGGCGAGGAAGCAGGACGTGCTGGAGATCTATGCTCATCATCCCGCTTGTGCAACCTGGTGCCTCACGATGACTTGCCAGATGAAGTCACGCGGCCGCGGGGCAGGTGCCAAAGGGCCCGGTTTAGGCAGGGAGAAAGGGGCACGGGGGGGCGCCTGCTCTGAGGCTGAGGCGGGCATAGGAGCCGGCCTTGGGGCGGTCTCCCCCCAAGAGACACAAATCCAGGGGCCCGGGGGCCGAGCTGGCTCTTGGCTAAGCAGGAAGATGGGGCGGGTGAGACTTTTAAAACCCACTGACACAAACAGCCAGAGCCCAGTCTGGGGAGACAAGGGGCTCCCCCCAGCTGGGCATGGGTCAGCCAGCGCTCGGAGGGCACTGGAGACAGCTTGCAGAGGCGGGGCTGGATCTGGGCCCCCCAGGGAGGCTGCGAGCCTGCGGGTGGGAGGCCGCGGGGGGAAGGGCATCGGGGCGGGACAGAGCCCACGGGGAGGAGGGGACCCAGCCGCGTGGAGGCCGAGGGCCCAGCCCCGAGAGCTGTGCGAGGGTCCCGCGGGAAGCAAATCGTGGGGGCAGGGCAAGGCCGTTGTCAAGAGGTGGTTTAAGGACACGGGAGCAAACTGCCCTGCCAGGGACGGAGGCAGGAGAGGCCCTGCGGTACCCGGGGGGCTTCCGTGGGCTGAAACTCCGGAGCGAAACTCACCCGCCGTGGGCGCCAGCTCGGCCTGGGGAGGGTGGATGCTAACACGGATGTCGGGGCTGAGTTAGGAAGGCCAATCCCAAGAGGAGCGAGGGACACAAAGGCCACTAGTGCCTGCGAGGGAGGGGGTACGGGGCGGGCCACCCAGGGGAATGGGAGGGGACCACGAGGGAGCACCCCATTTAGCCACGGGGGGGGGGGGATGGACCACAGGCATCCTGGTTTCCAGCCCCTGCCCCTCACCTGCGAGGCTCCCCAAAGCTGGGGAGAGAACCCAGGAGTCCTGGCTCCCAGCCACCCCCGCGTCTAACCACAACCCCCCCCCCCAGCAGAACCCCCGAGTCCTGCGCTCGTGCCGGTGGCCGGCGAAAGGGACCGGTGGCTCTGAGTCTAGGAGCCGTGCGACGGCGGAGGAGGGGCAAGGCCGGGGCAGCCCCATGGCTGGGCGGCGGGGCAGAGGCAGCGGGGCGAAGGGCTCCGCGCCGGTTTCTGTTCCCCCCACAGAGGAGCGTGAGCAGCGCTCCGCCGGCGCCCGGGAACGGCAGGGGAAACGGGGCAGGAACGTGCCGGGGGTACTTTCCGGCTCCTGCCGGCGGCCGGGCCCGAGAACATCCGTCCGTGGAGGGACTCGGCCGAAGAGCCCGGCCCAGCGCGCCCTGTTATCCGCCCAGCTCGGGAGAGACCCCGAGGGCCAGGTGGGGCCAAGCCTGCACCTAGGTCCTGAGACCAAGCCGGGGAGTCGAGCCCAGGCGGCTGAAGTGGGCCAGACAAGGGGCGGCATCACACCGTCTGGCTGTGAGCGGGTTTGCGGAGCCGCGCCCGGCAATGCAGCCCCAGCCCGTCTCGCAGGGCGAGGCCCCTGGCGGCGGGGAAGCGGTAGACGTGCTGCACAGGGCCAGCCCACCACAGTTTGGCACCTGAGGCGGGGAGCTCAAGTGACGCCCCCAGGCCCCTCCCTTGGGTCTCGATTCTGCCTCCTTCCTGGTCGACTCTACCCCCATCTCCGTGCATCGGGGCGGCCCGTCCATACGGGCGAACTAGGCAGTCACCTAGCGCGCCAAGCGAAATGGCGCCAAATGGTGGTGCAAGATCACTGAGGGGTGGAGGTGGGGGCCTGGTTGCCTGGTTCGCCTCGGGCAGCTGGCAGCTCGTCTAGGGCGGCTCCTGCAGAGACAACATCCGCACCAGCAGCAGACACGGTTTTCTCCACTCTGGGGCCTAGTGGCCCCCCCGCAGTCTGGCACCTGAAGCAGCTGCCTCAGTTCCCCTCATGGCAGGGCCGGCCCTGGCTGCGCCTACACCCAGCGTGGCCTGGATCGGCTTCTGCATAGGAGAGGAGCCAGTGAACACACCTCAGATGGGCTCTTCACTGCGCGACGCACAGAACAGCAAAGGAGCCGTGCACGGTGCCCGAGATCCATTTCCACACCCGGGTCGTTAGCACAGCCCGTCGGGTACACCTCCACCTGAGGCAACACCCACGACGCTCGATTGGAAGGGTACTTATTTCTGTAACTCACACCCGCCCACCCACCCCCAGCTCCGCCGCTAAGACCTCACCATTCTCAGATGATTGTCCGACGGGAGGTCGTGGCCTCGTCGGGTACGTCCGGACTGCGGCCCTCTGCCGGGAGAGGATGCAGATGAGGCAGGTCGACATTGCGAATGAGGCGGGGATTTAAATATCCGGTGCCTAATTTGCATAAAAATGGCCACCATGCTTTGCTGACTCCGCACTTTGTCGACAGGCAGCGGGAGTCTAGAGGGGGCCCTGTGGAGGAAAAGCCTTTTCCACGGATCCCTTATGTCTCCTGCAAGGAGGTTGACAGGATCCGTGGAAAAGGCTTTTCCTCCTCAGAGCCCCCTCTAGACTCCCGCTGCCTGTCGGCAAAGTGCTGAGTCGGCAAAACGCGGCGGCCATTTTTATGCAAATTAGGCACGGGATATTTAAATCCCCGCCTCATTCGCAATGTCGACCTGCCTCATCTGCATCCTCTCCCGGCAGAGGGCCGCAGTCCGGACGTACCCGTTGGGTCCCCACAATGCAGCAGTCGGCAGGAGCAGGCCCGGGTCTAGCGGCAGCGAGGACGGTCGTGGGGACGGTCCCTGCCCCCGATTACCTTTGCGACCCCGATTTGGAGAACAAAGTGAGACTTGCCCAGGTCGGGCTAGTGACCCCCCAGTTCATTCCGTGCGGCGCGGGCCCCCCCTGTGCACACCCCCTGCCAATCCAGCTGCCTCCACTTCCCTGGGGGGTCCGGGCTGCCTCAGGGGTTTGGCTCTGAGCACGGCCAGGCTGCCGTCGCTAGCCCGAAGGCAGGGCCGGCCACCACGACATTGCTATTCTGGTGAAGACGGGTTCTCCAGCTCCCCTGCCACCCGGCCGGGCACTGCATGCCCTTCCCAATGCCTAGGGCACCGCAGGGGGGCACCGGGAGGCGGGTGCACAGCGGGCTGGAGAGCCATTCCGGAGAGCGGGGATCCCGGCTCACGGTCCTGGGGGAAGGCCCCGTCGAGGGGGGCCCTGGAGGGGTCTGCCCGGAGTCTGGGTCTGGTTTGGAGAATGGCCTAGCAAGGCTATGGGCAGTGCCCAGCTGCCAGGGATGCCCAGGCCTTCTCGGCCCCCTCGGGGCATCCCCTCGCTCTGGGCCCCGGACCCCTGATCTCCAGCGTCAGGACTTCCAGCCGAGTCACATTCTGGGGCATCTGAGCCAGGCCGGGCTCAGCCCTGGCCAGCTGGCTCTGTCCCATTCCCATGGCCCCGGCTGCTCCTTGTCCCCAGCCCAGCCCCCTATATCCCCTGCCCCCAAACCCCTCTTCCACCTCCTGGGCCCCTCTCCTCCAGCTGGTGGGGTCCCCGGGCCCCTCTCTACTCGGCCCTTTGTCCATCCACCCCAGCCAGAACCAGCTGGCTCCCACGCTGGGCCGGGCCCCTTGGGCCTCAGTCTATGGGTCCCCCATATCCGCTGTGGTCCAGGTCTGCGAGGCGAGGTCACCGCTGGGCCTCTGCAACAACAAGCCCCTTTGTTGCACGCACAGCACACAGGGAAACTGAGGCACGCACAACGGCCGTGCAAACACGCAGGACATTCCTCCCTTTGTCACAAGCACGTCGGGGGAGGGAGAGAAGGGGCCAGGGTTCCTTCCCCGGAAGCTGCAGGAATGGGCGCAGTGAAGAGGATGGAAACTGGGACAAACGCAGCCTCCTCGGTATGGGGCGGAGCAGCCAGGGGCCCGGCAGCCACCCGGGAGCAGGGCTCGGCTGACACCGACTGAGTCACCTGGTGACGCGCTGGCGAGCCCTGAGGCCGCCTGCCTGGGTGCCCTCTTGGGGCGCGTTGTAAACAAGCCAGCAGGGGGGCTTTCTCGGCTCCACCCGGCTGGGACCCTGCCCGGAGAGGAGCCAGGAGAGGTCTAGGGCCTGCCCGGGCAGGGGGAAGAAACTGGGTTTATTTAGTCCGGGGAAGAGGGGGAAGGGCCTGCGAGATGCCCCTTCATGGGACTCCGGAGTCCTGGCCCCCAGCCGTGCTCTAACCACTAGACCTCATTCCCCTCGCAGAGCAGAGCTGACTCGTGACCCCCTCGGCCCCCACCCACCCTGCACGTGCCTAGACGGCGAAGGGGAGGGTGACGAATTGTTCGCGCTGCGGACAGGGCAAGAAGCAGAGGGGTCGGGCTGGACACCAGGACGAGGGGTAAATGCCCCGGCAGCCTGTCCCTCACTGGGTGGCTTTGAGACCAGGCGTGAGAAACACCTGCCGGTAGGGCCCAGCTCTGCCTCTGGGCCTGGAGGGCCGAGCAAGGTCCCTTCCAGGCTAACCTGTCCCCCCGCCCCCCGAGTGGAGGATCAGCGCCCCCTAGAGGAGAAGGGCCCTGTGCCCAGGAAAGGCCCCAGGAGGGCAGGAGCAGCTGGCAGGGGGGGATTGGGGGCTGGGGGGCCTGTCTGTAGCTCTGTGGATCCCCCACCCCGCAGGGGGACTCCCTGAACATCCGCCTCCGTTGAACTGAACTGGCCTTCCTGGGGCAGAACACTCGGCTTGCTCCTAGGCGGGGAAACTGAGGCACAAAGGGGGAAAGGGTCCACCTGCCATGCAGAAAGAACCCAGGTGTCCTGCCTCTCCTACGCGAAGCCCCCAGACACCTCCTGCCCCTTCCTGGAGAGTGCTGGCTCCAGGCCCCCCTGCTCTAACCACTAGACCCCACTCCCTTCCCAGAGCTGGGGAGAGAACCCAGGAGTGCTGGCTCCCGGCCCTGCCCCCAGGCCCAATCACTGTACATCTGCAACCTGCCCTGTGCCCTCTCCGCCCCCTTTCTCCCTTCCTCCCTCCTCCCCCACCACCAGCATTTAAAGGCTCCTCCCGGCCAGCCTGGCATCGCCAAGGCCCAGGCATGGCCCGGAGAACCCCCTGCACCTGCCGTGCCCAGGGCCAGCGGCTGCTGTTCCGGCAGGTGAGTGAGGGCGGGGAGCCAGGAGCCTGGTTCTCCAGGGATGGGCACAGGTGGCTGGCAGGCTGGGGGCGTGCCCGGATCAGTCCCTCCTGGCAGCGCCGTGGTTACCGGCTCCGTGCTGCCGCAAGGGCAGGGGGTGAGTTGGGGATCCGGGGGCAGGTTGCAAGTGTGCCGGGGGTTAACGGGACTGGGTGCACGGCCGCTGGGTGCGAGGACACAGGGCCTGGGCTCGGCAGCTGGGCATTAGCACCCACCAGCGCATGCCGGGGGCCTGGCGCCCAGCCTGCTCTAACCACTAGCCCCCACTCCCCTGGCGCTGCTCACTACATCTCCCTTCCCAGCTCTTTGAGCCCGAGAGCTGCACCTACACCTACCTGCTGGCCGACCGGGAGAGCAAGGAGGCCGTTCTGATCGACCCCGTGCTGGAGACGGCCAAGCGGGATGCAAAACTGGTGCGGGAGCTGGGCCTCAACTTGCTGTTCGCAGGTGAGAGCCGCCCTGGGAGGCTCCCTGGGCCAGGGAACGGGTCCGGGGCCTTTCCCCTCCAGGGGCATCGACCCTGATGCAGCCCCAGCCCGGGGGGAGGGGCAGCCGGCTCTAGGGCCAGGGGATGAGACCAGGGAACTTTCCCCTCCGGCCCCAGGGCGGGCACTGGCTGGTTTCTGGTGGGGGCTGGAAAAAGGGGGCACAGGCCTTTCCCCTCCAGGGAGCGCCGGCCCCGATGCAGCCCAGGGCGGGCACTGGCTGGTTTCTGGTGGGGGCTGGAAAAAGGGGGCACAGGCCTTTCCCCTCCAGGGGGCGCCGGCCCCGATGCAGCCCAGGGGGGCACTGGCTGGCTCAGGGGGGCCGGGCCAGGTTCCCGTCACTCAGTCCCTGGTTGTGTCCCCGCAGCCAACACGCACTGCCACGCCGACCACATCACGGGCACCGGGCTGCTGAAGAAGATGCTGCCGGGCTGCCGCAGCGTCATCGCCAAGGACAGCGGCGCCTCGGCCGACATCCACATCCAGGAGGGCCACGCCCTGGAATTCGGGGCCTTCGTAAGTCACCTGGGCGCCCCGACTGCTGGGTTCCCTGCCGCTCTGGGGGGGACGTGGGGTCTAGTGGTTAGAGCAGGAGGGCTGGACGCCCCGACTGCTGGGTTCCCTGCCACTCTGGGAGGAGAGTGGGGTCTAGTGGTTAGAGCAGGAGGGCTGGGCGCCCACACTCCTGGGTTCCCTGTCGCTCTGGGAGGAGAGTGGGGTCTAGTGGTTAGAGCAGGAGGGCTGGGCGCCCCGACTGCTGGGTTCCCTGACGCTCTGGGAGGAGAGTGGGGTCTAGTGGTTAGAGCAGGAGGGCTGGACGCCCCGACTGCTGGGTTCCCTGACGCTCTGGGAGGAGAGTGGGGTCTAGTGGTTAGAGCAGGAGGGCTGGGCGCCCACACTCCTGGGTTCCCTGTCGCTCTGGGAGGAGAGTGGGGTCTAGTGGTTAGAGCAGGAGGGCTGGGCGCCCCGACTGCTGGGTTCCCTGACGCTCTGGGAGGAGAGTGGGGTCTAGTGGTTAGAGCAGGAGGGCTGGGCGCCCACACTCCTGGGTTCCCTGTCGCTCTGGGAGGAGAGTGGGGTCTAGTGGTTAGAGCAGGAGGGCTGGGCGCCCACACTCCTGGGTTCCCTGCCGCTCTGGGGGGGACGTGGGGTCTAGTGGTTAGAGCCCGGGGCTAGGAGCCAGCACTCCTGGGTCCCATGGAGGGTCATGTCGCTGTCCCCCCGTCTGCAGGCCCTAGAAGCCCGAGCCACGCCCGGACACACGGACGGCTGCCTGACCTACGTGCTGAATGACAGGACCATGGCCTTCACCGGGGACGCACTGCTGATCCGGGGCTGCGGCCGCACGGACTTCCAGCAGGGTGCGGCGAGCTGGGGGGCTGGGCGGAGGGGGGGCGTTGCCGGGGGGAGGGGATCTCAGGGGTGGGGTGAATGGTAACATGGGGGGAGGATGGTGGTTGCCACGGCAATGGGGGATATCTCCAGGTCATGTCCAGCCTTTCCTATGGGGATAGGGGTTATCTCTAGGGTGTGATTGGCAGTTCCCATGGTGACGGAGGGGGTCTCTGGCTCTACCATAGTGATGAGGAACACGGGGGCTGGTTGCCATGGCGCTGGCAGGGTGTGTGGGGCTCGGGCAGGGGGTGCTATGGGGCGTGCCGGGGGCTCGGGCTGTGCGAGTCCCCCAGCCCACGGTAACCAGCCCCCCCGTCTGGCCCCAGGCTCCCCGGAGACCCTGTACCGCTCCGTGCACGAGAAAATCTTCACGCTGCCCGGAGACTGTCTGATCTACCCCGCCCACGACTACACGGGTGAGGCGGCGCGGGGGGCTGGGGCGGGAGTCAGCGGGGCGGCGGCCCTGGGGCCCTAGGGGGCGCTGTGGCGGGGGGGCTGGGGCGGGAGTCAGCGGGGCGGCGGCGCTGGCCCTAGGGCCCTAGGGGCGCTGTGGCGGGGGGGGCTGGGGCAGGAGTCAGCAGGCGGCGGCGCTGGCCCTGGGGCCCTAGGGGGCGCTGTGGCGGGGGGGGCTGGGGCAGGAGTCAGCAGGCGGCGGCGCTGGCCCTGGGGCCCTAGGGGGCGCTGTGGCGGGGGGGGCTGGGGCAGGAGTCAGCAGGCGGTGGTGCTGGCCCTGGGGCCCTAGGGGGCGCTGTGGCGGGGGGGGCTGGGGCAGGAGTCAGCAGGCGGCGGCGCTGGCCCTGGGGCCCTAGGGGGCGCTGTGGCGGGGGGGCTGGGGCAGGAGTCAGCGGGGCGGCGGCGCTGGCCCTGGGGCCCTAGGGGGCGCTGTGGCGGGGGGCTGGGGCAGGAGTCAGCGGGGCGGCGGCGCTGGCCCTGGGGCCCTAGGGGGCGCTGTGGCAGGGGGGCTGGGGCAGGAGTCAGCAGGCGGCGGCGCTGGCCCTAGGGGGCGCTGTGGCGGGGGGGGCTGGGGCAGGAGTCAGCGGGGCGGCGGCGCTGGCCCTGGGGCCCTAGGGGGCGCTGTGGCAGGGGGGCGGGGCCGCAGGGCGCGGGCTCCCCCTGCTGGTGCCGAGTCTCACCCGCCCCGCTGCCCCCTGCAGGCCAGACGGTGTCCACGGTGGAGGAAGAGCGGACCCTGAACCCCCGCCTGACCCAGAGCCTCGAGGCCTTCGTCCAGCTGATGAACAACCTGAATCTGCCGAAACCAAAAAAAATGGGTGAGACTGGGGGCCCGGATCCCTGGGGTCCCTCCTCGGGCTGGGCTGGGGGCTCGGCGCAGTGGGGGGAGGGGCCCGGACCCCTGGGGTCCTTCCTCAAGGCCGGGCTGGATTGGGGTCAAGGCGTAGTGGGGGGAAGGTGCCCGGACCCCTGGTTTCCCTCCTCAGGCCAGGCTGGGTTGGGGGCTCAGGGCAGTGGGGGCGGGGAGTCCGGCTGGGTTGGGGCTTAGGGGCACTGAGGGGGGGCGGAGCCCAGCTGGGTTGGGGGCCCGGCTGGGTTGGGGGCTGGGCGCAGCGGGGGGCGGGGCCCGGCTGGGTTGGGGGCTCGGGGCACTGGGGGGGCGGGGCCCAGCTGGGTTGGGGGCTGGGCGCAGCGGGGGGCGGGGCCCGGCTGGGTTGGGGGCTCGGGGCACTGGGGGGGCGGGGCCCAGCTGGGTTGGGGGCTGGGCGCAGCGGGGGGCGGGGCCCGGCTGGGTTGGGGGCTCGGGGCACTGGGAGGGCGGGGCCCAGCTGGGTTGGGGGCTGGGCGCAGCGGGGGGCGGGGCCCGGCTGGGTTGGGGGCTCGGGGCACTGGGGGGGCGGGGCCCGGCTGGGTTGGGGGCTGGGCGCAGCGGGGGGCGGGGCCCGGCTGGGTTGGGGGCTCGGGGCACTGGGGGGGCGGGGCCCGGCTGGGTTGGGGGCTGGGCGCAGCGGGGGGCGGGGCCCGGCTGGGTTGGGGGCTGGGCGCAGCAGGGGGCGGAGCCCGGCTGGGTTGGGGGCTCGGGGCACTGGGAGGGCGGGGCCCAGCTGGGTTGGGGGCTGGGCGCAGCGGGGGGCGGGGCCCGGCTGGGTTGGGGGCTCGGGGCACTGGGGGGGCGGGGCCCGGCTGGGTTGGGGGCTGGGCGCAGCAGGGGGCGGAGCCCGGCTGGGTTGGGGGCTCGGGGGCACTGGGAGGGCGGGGCCCAGCTGGGTTGGGGGCTGGGCGCAGCGGGGGGCGGGGCCCGGCTGGGTTGGGGGCTGGGCGCAGCGGGGTGCGGGGCCCGGTTGGGTTGGGGGCTCGGGGCACTGGGGGGGCGGGGCCCGGCTGGGTTGGGGGCTCGGGGCACTGGGGGGGCGGGGCCCGGCTGGGTTGGGGGCGGGGCGCAGCGGGGGGGCGGGGCCCGGCTGGGTTGGGGGCAGGACGCAGCGGGGGGCGGGGCCCGGCTGGGTTGGGGGCGGGGCGCTGTGTGGACGCGGTCCGGACCCCGTCACATGGGCCTCGTGTCTGTTTCGCTCCCTGCAGACTTCGCCGTCCCGGCCAACCTGAAGTGTGGGATCCAGGACGTGGAGACTTAGCCCCGCCCTGCGTCCTGTGAGGCCACGCCCTCCCCAGAGGCCACGCCCTCTCATTGGTGTGTCCCTGACTGTCACCCCAGTCCCCACCCTTCGGTGAGATCTGGGAGCCCCCCCCTTTCGATCCTCCCTAGGTGGGGGATTAACGATCTTCGGGCACCGCTGCTTCCCTCCCCCCCGCCCCTCATTCCTCCAACCCCCCCAGCATTACGGAGTCTGCACCTTCCTGTGTGGGGGGGCATCTGCTGGCCTCCCCTGGGGAGCAAAGACCCCCCCCCGCTCCCTGAGCCTGGAGTGCAGAGCGCAGGGACCCCTCTGGGTCTGTCAGGCCCCCTCCCCCCGCTGCTGCCCAGGGGTAACCCCGGGGGCTGGGCTGTGGGGCAGCGCTGTTTGCTCTAGTGGGACTCTCCCTAGGTCTGCCCCGGGGAGCCCAGCCCAGGCCCCCCCCTCCCTGGGGAGTGGGAGGTGGGACAGGCTCCTGTGCGGGGGGTTGGGAATAAAGTGCAGTGGGCCTCATTTGGACTGGAGTTTGCTTCACAAGGCGGGAGGCCGGGCTAGATGGGCCCGTGGGGCCAGGCCGGGGCGGGTGGGATACCAGGCTAGAGGGGCTCTGGCCCGTGGTCCCTCATGTTCAATGTCCCCTGAGGGGACTTGCATTCTGTGCCCCCTCCCAGACACCATTCTGCACTGGGTTGTGTGGGGCAGGGTTTGGGGTGCAGCAGGGGGCTCATGGGGCGGAGAGTCGGGGTGAGGGCTCTGGAGTGGGGGGGGCCGAGGGGTAGGGGTGCAGCAGGGGGCTCATGGGGCGGAGAGTCGCGGTGAGGGCTCTGGAGTGGGGGGGGCCGAGGGGTAGGGGTGCGGCAGGGGGCTCATGGGGTGGAGAGTCGCGGTGAGGGCTCTGGAGTGGGGGGGCCGAGGGGTAGGGGTGTGGCAGGGGGCTCATGGGGTGGAGAGTCGCGGTGAGGGCTCTGGGGTGGGGGGTGAGGGGTTGGGGTGCGGCAGGGGGCTCATGGGGTGGAGAGTCGGGTGAGGGCTCTGGGGTGGGGACAGGGCTGAGGGGTTGGGGTGCAGCAGGGGGCTCATGGGGCGGAGAGTCGGGTGAGGGCTCTGGGGTAGGGGGGGTGAGGGGTTGGGGTGCGGCAGGGGGCTCATGGGGCGGAGAGTCGGGTGAGGGCTCTGGGGTGGGGACAGGGCTGAGGGGTTGGGGTGCAGCAGGGGGCTCATGGGGCGGAGAGTCGGGTGAGGGCTCTGGAGTGGGGGGCCGAGGGGTAGGGGTGCGGCAGGGGGCTCATGGGGCGGAGAGTCGGGTGAGGGCTCTGGAGTGGGGGGCCGAGGGGTAGGGGTGCGGCAGGGGGCTCATGGGGCGGAGAGTCGGGATGAGGGCTCTGGAGTGGGGGGCCGAGGGGTAGGGGTGCAGCAGGGGGCTCATGGGGTGGAGAGTCGGGTGAGGGCTCTGGGGTGGGGGGGCCCAAGGGGTGGGGTGCAGGCTGCCCCAGCAGAGGGAAGTATCCCAGCCCTCTCCCATGGGGCCATTTGGGGCCAGTTGTGAGGGGCCTTCCCAGGGCCGCCGCAGCCCCAGGGGGCACAGCCGGGACGGGGCGCGTGTCCCCCTGCCGGGGCAGGCCTGGGCTAGGCTGGGTGGGGACCGGGGAAGGGGCCATGCGGCTTAGAGGGAACCGGGGCTGAGTTTGGGGAGCAGGGCCCAGGCGGCCCGTGTGTTACTTCACTTGCCCCCCAGGGGGCGCTGCGCCATCACGCTTTCCCCAGCCTGCTCCCTGGCTGTGCAGCTGGGGGTTCCTGGGGGCTCTCCCCACACCTGCCCCGAGCAGGCCCCCGCCTCTGTAACCGGCCCCGCCCCCCCCCGCCCAGCAGCCCGCAGAGCTCCAACCCTCGCACCCCCAGAGCCAAACTGCGCCCCCCCCAGTCCCGCTGGTTCTGCCTTCTTGCCTTTTCCTGCCCCCCCCAGGGAGGGGGGAGTCCCAGCTGTGCCTCCCACCCTGCTCCCAAAAGGGACCCTCCCCTCTTGGTCTGTGTCCCCCCCTCCCCGCAAACAGGCCCAGCCAGCCGGAGCCAAGCACCGTGCTGGCGTGGTTCTGCCCCAGTGGGGGGGGGGGGGGAGGTCTGGGCTTCGTACCCAGCGAGCACCATGGGGCTGGGAGAGGTCACCCCCAGCCCCCCCACAACAGTGAGGGGCGCTGCCCCTTTAATGCTGCAGCCCTGGAAGAGAGGCCTGGTGGGAGATGTAGTCCCCAGGGTTGGAGAGAGGCATGCTGGGAAGGGGGCAGGGCTATAAAAGGGCTCCCTGAGGCCCTGCAAGAGGAGCTAGGCAGAAATGGGGGTGGACCCTAGTGCTGTGGGGCTCAGTGCCAGCCCCTCTCTCCCCCCTCCCCCTGCTCTGGTGCCCCCTCACAGAAGACATTCAGCACAGGGTTGTGTGGGGTGGGGGCAGGGCCAATGGGTTGGGGTGCAGCAGGGGGGTTGGGGTGAGGGCTCTGGGGCTGAGGGGTTTGGGGTGCAGGCTGCCCCGGCAGAGAGAAGTACCCCAGCCCTCTGCTGCGTCCAGCCTGGATGGCAAAGCAAGTCCTGTAATTCGCTGGGCCTTGTAAATGCCTTTGCCCCGGGAACTGAGCCTTGGTCCTCCTCGCGGTTATGGGGTGAGGGAAACTGAGGCACCACGGCGAGACATGCGCAGGACACAGCTGGGGTTAGGCCCCAGCTCCCAGCCAGTCCTGCTGTAACCATTAGACCCCCCCCCCCGCCTTGCCCAAGCTGGGAGGAGACTCCCCCCCTCACCCTTGCCCCACAGCGTCCTGGCTCCCAGCCCGCTGCTGGCCTGTGGGGACGGCTCCCAGGGCAGCTGGCGCCCAGAGGCCGGTGAGGGGTTGGAACAAGCCCCCGAGGCGTTCTGCAGCCGTGAAGGGGGGGGGGAACTGGGGATTATTAACCCTTCGAGGCCTGCCTGCCCTGCCCCCATGCCTGCCCTGTGCTGACCCCAGGGAGCAGCTCTCCTTATCCGGGCCGGGGAACTTTGCACCCAGCTCTGGGGTGTGTTAGGGCGGGTACAGCGCTGGCGTCCAGTCCCTCTCCCGCAAGGGCCTGGGGGTGCAGGGAGAGGGAGGGAGAGCCCCGGCCGAGGGGCTGGCTGGCTCGGAGCAGGGAATGGGGCCTTTCCCTTTTGGGGCGCTGGCTCCCTCCGGCCCCAGGGCCGGGCCTGGCTGGGTCCAGGGCGCAGGATGGGGACCCGGGGCCTTGGGATCCAGCCCTGTAATTGTTCGTTTTTCAAAGCCGGCCTGGCGGGGCGGCGCCCTGCCCCCGGCCCGGCTCTCCTGGGACCAGGTTCCCAAGGGAAACTCCTGCCTTGGAACGCTGGGCGTCAGCTGGCAGGCCCCGGCCTGTCCCGACCCGCCGGCGGGGAAGCCAAACGGGTTTCTCTCACGGATGTCGGACTCCTCCCTGGGTGCCTGGTCCCAGAGTCAGGGCGGGGACCCAGGAGCCCCCACCCCGCACTGCACCTCTGAAATCCCTGCTGTGGCTACCCCCCGCCCCCGCCTGTGTTTCTGTGGGGGCGGTTGTGTCACCCCTGTGGCTGTCCGAGGCCTGGAGGAGGGGAGAGCCCTGTTCCCGGGGAAAGGCTCCCAAAGGGGGCAAGCGCAGAGTGGGGCAGGGGAGGTGTTGGGGTTGGGGGGCAGGGCTCTTTCTGATCCCCCTGCCCCCCTTTGCTGACTGGCTCCCTGAACAGGCCCTGTGCTGAGAGTTTCCCCTGCCTGGCAGAGACTGCTGGGGGGCGGGCTATTTGCCCTGCTCCTAGGCAGGGAAACTGAGGCACGGAGAGGCAAAAGAACCTGTGTCAAGTGGTTCCTGGCTCCCCCCCCCCCAGCCAGGGGCAGGATCCATGTGATTTCTCCGGCCCGGGGAGGGGGGGGGGGGGTTGTGCTTACATAAGGGCAGAAAGTCCCGGCCCAGGCCTCGTGCCTCGTGCGGGCTGCTCTCGGTTTAACTGTTCAACTTCCCCTCCTCCAGGTTCCCCTGCCCAGCCTGCCTCTGGGGGGGCTAGCGGTCGGGGGGCAGGATGCCTGCTCTGAGAAGGGAGTGGGGGCTAGTGGTTAGAGTGTGGGGGGGGGCGGGACGCCTGGGTTTCCCCCCCCCCGGCTCTGGGAGGGGAGTGGGGGCTAGTGGTTAGAGGGGGGGGCGGGACGCCTGGGTTCCCCCCCCGGCTCTGGGGGGGAGTGGGGGCTAGTGGTTAGGTCGGGGGGGGGACGGGATGCCTGGGTTCTCCCCCCGGCTCTGGGGGGGAGTGGGGGCTAGTGGTTAGGTCGGGGGGGGACGGGACGCCTGGGTTCTCCCCCCGGCTCTGGGGGGGAGTGGGGGCTAGTGGTTAGAGCGGGGGGGGGAACCCTGGGTTCTCCCCCCGGCTCTGGGGGGGGAGTGGGGGCTAGTGGTTAGGTCGGGGGGGGGGACGGGACGGGACGCCTGGGTTCCCCCCCCCTGGCTCTGGGGGGGGAGTGGGGGCTAGTGGTTAGAGCGGGGGGGGACGCCTGGGTTCTCCCTCCGGCTCTGGGGGGGAGTGGGGGCTAGTGGTTAGAGCGGGGGGGGGGACGCCTTGGTTTCTCCCTCCGGCTCTGGGGGGGAGTGGGGGCCAGTGGTTAGAGCGGGGGGGGGGGCGCCTGGGTTCTCCCTCCGGCTCTGGGGGGGAGTGGGGGCCAGTGGTTAGAGCGGGGGGGGGGCGCCTGGGTTCTCCCTCCGGCTCTGGGGGGGAGTGGGGGCCAGTGGTTAGAGCGGGGGGGGACGCCTGGGTTCTCCCTCCGGCTCTGGGGGGGAGTGGGGGCCAGTGGTTAGAGCGGGGGGGGGGCGCCTGGGTTCTCCCCCCGGCTGGGGGGGGGGCGGGGAGGACGCCTGGGTTCTCCCCCCGGCTCGGGGGGGGGGGGGGGCGGGGAGGACGCCTGGGTTCCCGGGGCTGAGGCTGCCCGGACGTGCCCTGCGCTCCGGGCGCTGATGTCACAGGTGTTGTGTTTCCAAGCCGGGCTGCAAACCGAGCCGGAGCCGCCGCTGCCCCCCAGCCGGGCGGGGAGCGGAGCGGGGCGGGGCGGGGGGCCCAAGGAGGAAGAGAAACAGAAAGAGCCGGCGCGGGGGGGATCGTGACCCCCCCGTGACTCGCCTGACCCGGGTCCCAGAGCAGCTCCCGGACGCCTGGGTCCCTCCTGCGCCTCTGGAGGGGGAGCGGCCCCATAGCAGCTTGCGGGGTGAGTGGGGGGGCAGGACTCCTGGGGGCCTTCCCTGCTCCGGGAGGGGTGCGGGCTCCAGTGGGGGGGCAGGTTCTCTCCCTATTTTGCCCCCCAGCGGTAAGTGCTCCCCATGGCTGTGGGACCAGACTGGTCCCCATGGCGCTTTGAGATCCTGGGACCCACCAGCTGGAAACGCCCCCCGGGTAGTGACCCGCCCGCAGGTTCCCCTCCCATCCCCCGCACCCGCTGTGCCCCCCAGCTCGGGAAAATTCTACCCCCCCCCCGCTCTTCCCGGGCTCGGCCCAGGTTCTGTTGGGACAATCCGGCGCCAGAGATAGAGAGGACGGTGCCAAGGGCGGGGCGACCCAGAGCCAAGGTGATTTTC
Source organism: Pelodiscus sinensis (assembly GCF_049634645.1). NCBI lineage: Eukaryota > Metazoa > Chordata > Testudines > Trionychidae > Pelodiscus > Pelodiscus sinensis. The sequence continues at coordinate 168,778 of NC_134734.1, forward strand.
CCTCTCTGAAGAGCCTGCCCAAGGCACACGGCCCAGAGATGCAGCCACCTCTGGGGTGGGGTCCGGGGCTGGTTATACCGGCACAGCACTGAGAGGCGGCCACCTCTGGGGTGGGATCTGTGGCTGGTTATATCGGCACAGGGCGGAGAGGCGGCCACCTCTGGGGTGGGGTCTGGGGCTGGTTATACCGGCACAGCGCCGAGAGGCGGCCACCTCTGGGGTGGGGTCTGAGGCTGGTTATATCGGCACAGCGTGGAGAGGCGGCCACCTCTGGGGTGGGGTCTGGGGCTGGTTATATCAGCACAGCGTGGAGAGGCGGCCACCTCTGGGGTGGGGTCTGGGGCTGGTTATACCGGCACAGCGCGGAGAGGCGGCCACCTCTGGGGTGGGGTCTGGGGCTGGTTATACCGGCACAGCGCGGAGAGGCGGCCACCTCTGGGGTGGGGTCTGAGGCTGGTTATATCGGCACAGCGCGGAGAGGCGGCCACCTCTGGGGTGGGGTCTGGGGCTGGTTATACCGGCACAGCGCGGAGAGGCGGCCACCTCTGGGGTGGGGTCTGGGGCTGGTTATACCGGCACAGCGCGGAGAGGCGGCCACCTCTGGGGTGGGGTCTGGGGCTGGTTATACCGGCACAGCGCCGAGAGACGGCCAATGCAGGGAAGACTCATGGGATCTGGGGAACAGCCCAGCAGCAGGTTTTGGGACAGGAAGAGAAGGAGAATTTCTGTGTCCCGCGTGAGGGGGTGGGGGTTACTAATTGGGAGCTGCTGGGTAAGTGACAATTAACAATCCCAGGCCCCACCCCAGAGGCGGCTGCATCTCTGCACCTGGGGAAGGATCCCTGTCTAAACGATATCCGCGCCCCACCCCAGAGGTGGCTGCATCCCAAGGCTGGGAAGGGGCCGGGAGAGGAAGCAGGGCCAGCAAAGAAAGCCCTCTTCCCCTGCCCATCCTTGGGCTCCCCAGGCCAGGCATCCTTCCCTGGCCCCCCCACCCAGAGATCCGGGGGTGCCGCCTCCAGGGAGGGAATAGCCCATGGAGCCCGGGCCCCCTGCCTGACACAGGCCATGGGGTCCGTTTGCTTGCCAGGGCTGTGCTGGGGGTGGGAGCTTCACTTTCAGGCTGCATTCAGCTTCCTCCCAGGGGCAGGACACAGGAAATGACCAAGGCTGGACCCTGCAAGGGCCACGCTCTGTATCATCCAGTGGCAGGGAGTCCCGGGGATGAACACTAATAATGGGGGATGCTGATGCCCAGCATGGCAATGCGGCCACCTCTGGGGTGAGGCTGTTCGTACAGGAACCCTGCCTGGTGCTGAGTGGTGGCTATTTCTGGGATCTTGTGTGGGAGCCCCCCCACTCTGTGCTGAGCTGCAGCCACCTCTGGGGTGGGGCAGTTATATGGGGAGATTCAGGGAAGCAGGGAGGAGTGACCTGGGCTGGGGCATTGGGGCAGGTCCTGGGGGCCCGAGCAGAGACCCCCCCACAGCCCAGCGCCCCCACTGTCTCCTCTCGCTTGCGCCACAGGACTGGCCATGACTCTGCAGGAGCTGGAGCCCCCGGTGGCGCTGAGTCAGCCCCCGCGGTGCCCCGGCTCAGCCCCCCCAGGGCAGGACAGGCTGAGCGGGGCCCAGAGCCCAGAGGCAGCCCAGGCCCAGCCGGGGGGGGACGCCAACTCGCTCTCCTCCGGCCCCGGGGGAGCCACAAGTGACAGCACCGAGGAGGACGAGGTCAGCAGCACCGAGAGCGCCCAGAATGGGGTGAGTGGCAGAGGCCAGGCCCTGCAGGGGGCGCCGGCTCCCACCCGGCCCGGGGCAGGGAATGGGGCAGGGGCCTGGCCCTGCAGGGGGCGCCGGCTCCCACCCGGCCCGGGGCAGGGAATGGGGCAGGGGCCTGGCCCTGCAGGGGGCGCCGGCTCCCACCCGGCCCGGGGCAGGGAATGGGGCAGGGGCCTGGCCCTGCAGGGGGCGCCGGCTCCCACCTGGCCCGGGGCAGGGAATGGGGCAGGGGCCAGTCCCTGCAGGGGGCGCCGGCTCCCACCCGGCCCGGGGCAGGGAATGGGGCAGGGGCCAGGCCCTGCAGGGGGCGCTGGCTCCCACCCGGCCCGGGGCAGGGAATGGGGCAGGGGCCAGGCCCTGCAGGGGGCGCTGGCTCCCACCCGGCCCGGGGCAGGGAATGGGGCAGGGGCTTGCCCCCTCTAGGGGGCCGGCTCCCTCCAGACACTGGCTGGCTGGGGGGCAGGGCCTGGGTCCCCTTGCGGACAGGCCGGTTCCCTCCTGCTCTGCCCCGGCGCAGGAGGAGAGTCCCCGGGACGGCGCGGAGGGGCCCCGGCTGCGGGGGGAGCAGGAGGAGGTGCTGGGCTGGGCGGCGGAGCCGGAGACCTACAGCAAGGAGATGAGCATGGAGGTGCATCCGGCTGGGCTCCCCCTCCCTGAGTCACGGGGTGGGGGGGTGGGGGGGGGCGTTGCCATCCGCAGGCACCTGGCAAACCTGTCTGGCCGGGCACCGCGCCTGCCGGGGGAGGGGCTGGGGTGGGTCCCAGCCACGATCCCAGCAGCTGAGCTGCGTTTGGGGAAAGGAAAACACTGAGCTGCCGAGCCAGGACGTCAGGGCTCTCCCGCGCTGGGAGGGCAGTGGGGTATGTGGGTTGGGGGGGCTGGGAGCCAGGACACCTGGGTTCCGGCTATGGCTGGGCAGTGGGCTGTGGCGGGGCAGCGGGGCAGGAGGACACCTGGGTTCTGGCCGTGGCGGGGCAGTGGGGTTGGAGGACGCCCAGGTTCTGGCCCTGGCCGGGCAGCGGGGCAGGAGGATGCCTGGGTTCCGGCCGTGGCGAGGCAGGGGGCCGTGGCCGGGCAGTGGGGTAGGAGGACGCCCGGGTTCCGGTCGTGGCGGGGCAGGAGGACGCCCGGGTTCTGGCCGTGGCGGGGCAGGGGGCCGTGGCCGGGCAGTGGGGTAGGAGGACGCCCGGGTTCCGGTCGTGGCGGAGCAGGAGGACGCCCGGGTTCTGGTCGTGGCGAGGCAGGGGGCCGTGGCCGGGCAGCGGGGCAGGAGGACGCCCGGGTTCCGGTCGTGGCGGGGCAGGAGGACGCCCGGGTTCTGGTCGTGGCGGGGTGGCGGGCCGTGGCCGGGCAGCGGGGCAGGAGGATGCCTGGGTTCTGGCCATGGCGGGGCAGGGGGCCGTGGCCGGGCAGTGGGGTAGGAGGACGCCCGGGTTCCGGTCGTGGCGGGGCAGGAGGACGCCCGGGTTCTGGTCGTGGCGGGGTGGCGGGCCGTGGCCGGGCAGCGGGGCAGGAGGACGCCCGGGTTCCGGTCGTGGCGGGGCAGGGGGCCATGGCCGGGCAGTGGGGCAGGAGGACGCCCGGGTTCCGGTCGTGGCGGAGTGGCGGGCCGTGGCTGCCGGTCCCCGTGGCACCGGGGCTAACCCGCCCTCGCCCTGCAGATGAAGCTGGAGGGGTCGCTGCTGGAGGGGTCGCTGCTGGAGGGGTCGCTGCTGGAGGGGGAGCTGGCGGCGGCGCGGCAGGAGGTGCAGCGTGAGGAGCGCCTGCTCTTGCAGCTGCAGAGGAGGGTGGCGGAGACGGTGAGCCGGTGCCACGCCGAGAGAGACAAGGTCAGGCCCCTGCCCTCTTCCCAGCAGCCTTTGCGGGGCTCCTCTTTTCCCAGAATCCTTTGGGCTCCCTGCCTATTGCCTGCTTTCCCCCGGAATCCTTTGCCACCTTTTCATCAGCATCCTAGTTTGTTCCCAGCATCCTTTGCCAGCCTCGCTGCCCTCTTCCCCCAGAATCCTTTGTGCTCCCTCCCTGTTCCCCCCATGATCCTCTGCCCCTCCCCCCACTGGATCCCCGAATCCTTTGCTCCTGTCTGAGGGCGCCCACCTTTCCCAGCGCCCTTTGCCGGGTCTGGCTCTGGGGGGTGGGGGAGGGGGACCGTGGGACCCAGGTGTCCCGGCTCCTGACCCTGCCCCCCTGCGGCAGGAGAAGGCTCGGCTGGGAAGGAGCGGCGCAAGGTGGAAGAGCTGCAGAGGCAACACGCCGAGTCCCAGACCCACCTGGAGAGCCAGCCCGAGAGCATGCGGGAGCGGCTGCAGAGCCAGCTGCAGCAGGTAAGGGCTGGGCAGGCGGCTGGGGGTTCACATGGACGGGATACGTGGACGGTGAGGTGGATAGAAAGCCGGCTAGACTGTCGGGCCCAGCGGGTCGTGGTCAACGGCTCCATGGCAGGATGGCCGTCGCTTCCTAGCCAAGTGCCCCAAGGGTCGGTTCTGGGACCGGTTTTGTTCAGCATCTTTATGAATGACCTGGAGGAGGGGATGGGTTGCACCCTCAGCAAGTTTGCGATGACACTAAGCTGGGGGAGAGGTGGATACGCTGGAGGGCAGGGAAGGGTCCAGAGTGACCTGGACAGATTAGAGGGTTGGGCCACAAGAAATCTGATGAGGTTCAACAAGGACAAGTGCAGAGTCCTGCCCTGGGGAGGGAAGAATCCCGAGTATTGGTGCAGGCTGGGGACCGACTGGCTAAGCAGCAGTCCTGCAGAGAGGGTCTGTCTGCACTACCCCCGACTTCGAACTAGGGTGGTTAATGTAGGCAACCGAAGTTGCAAATGAAGCCTGGGATTTAAATATCCCGGGCTTCATTTGCATCTTGCCGGGCGCCGCCTTTTTTAAAGCCCCGGTAGTGCGGACGCCGTGCCCGCGGCTACACGCGGCACGGAGTAGGTAGTTCGGATTAGGCTCTCTATTCCGAACTACCGGTACACCTCGTTCCACGAGAGCCTAATTCGAACTGCCTACTCCGTGCTGCGTGTAGCCGCGGGCACGGCGTCCGAACTACCGGGGCTTTAAAAATGGCGGCGCCTGGCAAGATGCAAATGAAGCCCAGGATATTTAAATCCCGGGCTTCATTTGCAACTTCGGTTGCCTACATTAACCACCCTAGTTCGAAGTCGGGGGTAGTGCAGACAGACCCAAAAGGACCTGGGGGTTCCAGTGGATGAGAAGCTGGATGTGAGTCACCAGGGCGCCCTTGTACCAAGAAGGCTAATGGCAGATTAGGGGCATTAGGAGGAGCATTGCCAGCAGATCCAGAGATGTCATCATTCCCCTTTATTCAGCTTTGGTGAGGCCGCATCTGGAGTATTGTGTCCAGTTCTGGGCCCCCATTACAGAAACAATGTGGGTGCATTGGAGAGGGTGCAGCGGAGGGCGACCAAAATGATTCGGGGGCTGGAGCACATGACCTATGAGGAGAGGCTGAGGGATTGGGGCTTGTTTAGTCGCAGAAGAGCAGAGTGAGGGGGGATTTGAGAGCAGCCTGCAACTCCCTGAAGGGGGGTTCCAGAGAGGCTGGAGAGAGGCTGTTCTCAGTGGGGGCAGATGCAGAACCAGAAGCAATGGGCTCAAGTTGCGGTGGGGGAGGTCCAGGTTGGATATTAGGAAAAACTATTTCCCTAGCCGGGGGGGGGGGGGGGGGGAGGAAGCCCTGGGCTGGGTTCCCCAGGGAGGGGGTGGAATCTCCATCCCTAGAGGTGTTTAAGTCTCGGCTGGACAAAGCCCTGGCCGGGTTGATTTAGTCGGGATTGGTCCTGCCTAGAACAGGGGGCGGGACTTGACCTTCTGAGGTCTCTTCCAGCTCTATGGTTCTATGATATGGCCCAGCAGCAGGGGCCCTATGGGGTCATATGGCCCAGCAGGGGCTGCTATGGACTCATATGGCCCAGTGGGGGCTGCTGGGGCCCAGCAGGGGCCATTGGGGAAAGAGGCCCCGAAGTGGCCCATGTGCATTGCTATGGCCCAGAGCCGACCCGTATAGGGGAATAAAGACCAACAGCGGCGTGTGTGTAGGGACATGCCCGATGCGGTCTCCTGTGAGGGGGCAGCAGCTCTGGCCGGGGGGGGGGGGGGGGGGACAGGACAGGGTGTTTCTGGGAAGCCTGGGACGAGGTCTGTCGCCAACGGTCTGGGGCAAAGGACGTGGTTGTGGACTAGGCAGGAAGGTCTGTCCTGGATCAGAGACGGGGTCAAAGACAGGCAGGAGTCAGGGTCCGTGTCTGGACTGGGGCGCGGTGACTCACGGTGCCCCCGGAGGTCTGTGCTGGGATGGATCCTACTCGACCTGTTCCTAGATGATCTGGGGAAAGGGGTGAAGAGCGAGGTGGCAAAATTTGCAGCAGATCGGAAATGACTCCAGATAGTTAAGTCCAACGCAGCTGGGAGGGGTTAAAAGGGACCTCACCTGGGCCACGCAAGACGGGGAATTCGGGGTCGGTAAATGCAAAGTAATGCAGATTGGAAAACAGGGTCCCAGCTAGCCTGATGGAAGGGTGGGGACTAAATCAGCTGTTGCCTCTCGAGAGACAGATCTCAGAGTCCTGTGGGGAGGTCTCTGAAAACAGCCAGTCTGTGCGCAGCAGCAGCCAGCAAAGAAACCCGAACGTTGAGGAGCCTTAAAAAGGGGGCAGAGAATAAGACAGAGACGATCTTATCGCCTGTGTAAATCCACACTGGAACCCGCATGCCGATGTCACCTCATCCCAGCAGAGATCTCTTGGCGCTGGAAAAGTTTCAGAAAAGGGCAACAAAAAATGAGGGGTCTGAAACGGCTGCCATGTGAGGAGAGATTTCAAAGACGGGGACTTCTCAGCGTGGGAAAGGGGAGACTAAAAGGGGATAGGAGAGAGTTCTATAAAATCATGCTTGGAGGGGAGAAAGTGAATAAAGAAAAGTTATTTGCTCTTTCCCAGCACACAAGAACTAGAGGTCACCTAATGAAACGAACAGGCAGCGGGTTGAGATCAAACCAAAGGGAGTGTTTTTTCATGCAGCGCACAGTCAACCTGTGGAACTCCCTGCCAGAGGATGTTGTGAAACCCAAAACTATAAATGGACTAAAAAAAGAGTTAAAGACCTGGAGGGTTGGTCCATGATGGTTATTAGTCAAGGCCACAACCCCCGGCTAAACCTCGCCCTGTTCTGTTCGCTCCCTCTGGGGCACCTGGCGCTGGCTGCTGTCTGGCCATTCTCATCTGTAGCCCTGACGTACCAGCCCCCACCCCCTGCTGTAACCCACTAGATCCCCCTCCCCGGCCACAGCTGGGCTAGAACCCAGGAGTCCTGACCAGTCTCCCTCCCTGCAGACCTCGGAGATGCTGGAGGGGGCGCTGAGGAGCTACGAGGACCTGGAGTTCCAGCAGCTGGAGCGTGAGAGCCGCCTGGAGGAGGAGAAGGAGGAGGCCTGCCAGGCCTTGTCCCTCCAGATAGCCCAGGTCCAGGAGAACCTCAAAGAGAGGAGGGTGAGTGGGGCCGATCCTCAGGAATCCACTCCAGGTCTTACCCACCTGTGACTCCATTCCAGGGGCCCTGGGATCTGGCTCCAGGTCGTGACCTGACAGTCCTGTTCCAGGTCTTCTGGCAACTGGAGTTCCATCCAGAGAGGGAGGGGACCCAGGGACCGGGATCCGGGTCTTGCCTTCCTCCAGGACAAGGACTCCCAGAATCCATTCCAGGGGATCCGGGATCCGGGTCTTGAGTGGCAAGTTCATTCCAGGGGGATCCTGCTCCAGGCCTTGCCTACACCCGGAGCCCATTCCAGGGGGGAAGGAGGATCCAGAACCGGGTCTTACCCTCCTCAGTGGTTTTGGAGGGTGGGGGCTGGGCCCTGGACTCCATTCCAGGTGGGTGTTTGGATCCGGTGCCAAGTCTTACCTGCCTCTGGGGAGGAGGGGCTGCCCCCACAGCTCAATCCAGAGGGAACCCCGGGGGTGGGAGGGTCTCCTTGCTGGCTCTTGGGTGGGGGATGCCCCCGCGCAGGAGTCTCACCCCCCTGTCCCCCCCAGTGGAAGGTGCGCAGGCTGGAGGCCCAGGTGAGCTCGGTGCAGGAGCACCTGGCGGGCGAGTCCTGCAGGGTGGCGCAGAAGGGAGAGGCTGCCCAGAGCCTCAGCTCGGTGAGAAACCCCCTCCCAGTGCTCTAACCACTAGACCCCACTCCTCTCCCACAGTCTGAGTGGGGCCATGGATCTGCGGGTGGGGGGATCACGTGGGGCAGAGTGGGAGTGAGGCATGACACGGGTCCATGGGTTGGAGCAGAGGGCCGGTCAGCAGCTGGGGCGCTGAGCGAGGGAGGACAGGGCAGGACCCAGGGACTACACTGGGTGCGTTGGGGGCAGGGCTGGGAGTGGGGGGAGCAGGGCCGGGGAGCAGGGGGTCAGGGCAGAGCCAGGGCACAGTGCTGGGAGCAGGGGGGGACAAGGCCGGGGGCAGTGCTAGGAGTAGCGGGGGGGGGGGGAAGGGAGGGAGAGAGCAGGGCCGGGGGACAGCGCTGGGAGCCGGGGTGGGGGGGAGGGCAAAGCCCGGGGGCAGTGCTGGGAGTGGGGGGGAGCCCGTGAGGTGACCCCGGCCCTGCCTGTGTCCCAGGAGCAGCGCGAGCTGGAGGGGCTGGGTCAGGCCTGCATGGACGGGAGTGGGGACGACTCGCCCGTCAGCAACCAGGAGCTCACCAAGGTAACCTCGCTGTGTCCCCCACTCTCCCCTCCCCCACCCTGTGTCCTCCAATCTCCCCCCCCACCCACTGGCATCCCCCCCACCTGCTGAGTCCCCCGTGTCTCCCTTGTGTCCCTCCTCCTGCCAGTGTCCCCTCCCTCCCTGCTCCGTACAGTTCAGATTAAAGTGTCTCTCTGTCCCCAGACTGTGACCCCACTTACCCGCCCCCAGCGCCTGGTCCCTCCAGTGGGGGGCGGGGAGCCGCTGGTTAAGAAACGCCTGGGACAGCCTGGTGCCAGCCAGCACTCGGGGGTGGCGCTATCCCCCAGGGGCCTCTGCCCCTACCCTTCCCCCCCCCACAGCTACTGGAGTGACACTTGGGGAAACTGAGGCACACACAGAGGGCTTGGAGAAAACCTAAAGGTTCTCGCTGCCCCGCACCTGCGCAGGTGGGCTCATGTTGCCACCTGCTGGTGAGTTTCAGGCACTGCAGGCAGCTGGCAAAGAACTAGGAGTCAGGAGGCCTGGGTTCTGGGAGGGGGGTCTAGTGGTTAGAGCGGGGGGGAGGGGGCTGAAAGCCAGGATTCTGGAGCACTCTCTCCAACCTTAGGAGGGCCGTAGGGGTCCGCCGGCTGAGAGCCCGGGGGGACGGGGCTGGGAGTCAGGACCCCTGGGTCCCCACCCCCGCTGTGTCTGTGTGTCTGTCCCTCCGTCCACGTCTCCGTCTCTCTGCAGCTCATGTTCACCCAAAAGACGGACCGGAAGGTCGTGGTGCTGGGCTGCGACCAGCGCGACCCGGCCTGTGTGTTCTCCGTCCGCAGCTCTGTCCAGGTGTGTCTGTCTGTCCTGCGCCCCTCCCGCCGCCTCTGCTCTGTGTCTGCGCCCCTCCTCGCCCCCGGGATGGAGAGAGGGGGGAGGAGCCTGGGGCCGGGGGAGGTTCTGGGGTACAGCACTGGGGTACCTGCGGTGGGGAGGGGGGGACTTAATTTGCCGACCCCCTTGTTTTCTCTCTCCAGAGCTCCTTTGGGTTGCAGAGGTCGGGGAGCCTGCCCCGAAGGCGGGGGGACCGGCCGGCCCCCCGCACCACCCAGCGCCCCCTGTCACTCAATGCCAAAGGTAGGGGGGATGGGCGTATTTAGGGGGCTGGCTCTTCTCCCAGGGCATGGTGTGGGGGCCAGGGGGACCAGAGGGTTTTGGGGGGGTTCTCTGTGCCTGGGGGGTGCTGAGCCCCCTTCTCTGCCTCTCTCAGAGGATCTGAACCCAGACGTCCTGGCGCTGCAGCTGTCGGCAGGGGGCGACCGGCGCTGTGTGCCCCTCACACACCTCAATGCGCCCCGGTACCCACAGGACAGGCCAAACAGGTGAGACTCCCCCGGCCCCCCCTCTTCCTGAGGAGCCCCCTTGGGCTCCCCTTCGTGCCTTTCCCAGACCCCCAGGCGTCTCCGGGGCTCCCACTCCTTGGCACTGCCCCGTCCTTGGCTCCCTGGACACGGGCCCCTCTGAACTCCCTCGCATGGAGCCCCCCCATCCTGACCTGCCCCACTGCGGGGGACCCTGGTGTCTCCCTGGGTCCCCCCAGCCTCCTCGTGTCCCCTCCCCCCTCAGCGTGGATGCCTGCGTCATCAGACTGGCTGAAATGGAGCGGATGGTGCGAGAGGCCATGGCGGAGAGAGAGCGGCTGCTGCAGGCTCGGGTAAGGAGTCCCGCCCCCCCACTGTCTCCTGCTCTGACCACTAGGCCCCACTCCCCTCCCACGCGGCTGTCCCATGCGCTCCCAGGCCAGAAGAGGGAAGTTGGGGTTTTGCTGCATCAGCTGCCCGCTTCCTCCCCCGGCCCCTGCACCAGAGCGGCTGGGACCAGCCATGCTTCGGGCTGGGGGAGGTCTGAGCCTGCAGCGGGGGGAGGGGGGTCAGCAAGGGGAGGGAGCTGCTTTGAATTGGGGCGGGGCCAGGGTGGAGGCGGGGCCAGCATTGGGCGGGGTTTAGACACAGGAGGCTGGAGTAGGGTGTTCAGCAAGGGGCGAAGCCAGGCTCAGGATAGAGGTGAGGGAAGGGGGTGGGGCCAAGTGGCCTGGGGTGGGCGGGGCTAAGGGTGGAGGTGGAGCCATGAAGAAGGGGAGGGTCTAGGAGGGGAGATGTTGGGGTGGGGTCAGAGGTGGAGGTGGGGGGGTAGGGTGGGGACTAAGGTCCTGGGGGAGGGGGACCTCCATCACTGGGGTTCCCCCGGAGGCTGGGGTGGGGCGGCGGGGTAGGGGGCCAGTCTGGGGTCCAGTGGGGGGTATGTCCCTCTGGCTACTGGGTCCTGAACCCCCTTTGTCCCTGCAGGACGTGAGGCGAGTGGCCCAGGGGGAGACACAGCTCATGGAGTCACCCGCCCCTGCCCAGGTGAGACCCCGCGACCCAGCCAGTGCCCCCAGAATTGGATCGGGACCAGAGCTCATGCCCCCCATTGACCCCTGCGTTGCCCCCCCAGGCCCGGACCCCAGGGCTGGTGCGGGAGCCCCCTGAGCCTGCCCCCCTGGACCTGCGGGCCCACCTGGAGGCCTCGGGGCACTGCCTGGAGACCTGCCCCGAGGTGCGGGTGACGGGCAGGGCCTGCCGGGGCTTCCTCGTCAAGATGGGCGGGCGCATCAAGACCTGGAAGAAACGCTGGTTCTGCTTCGACCGGCAGCGGCGCATGCTGGCGTATTACGTGGGTGAGTCCCCGGCCCCCCCCCGGCTCCCCCCAGCGCCCCCTACTGGCCTGCTATGTGGGTGAGCCCCATACGCTACCCCTGCCCACAGCAGCCCCGGCTGGGTATCCCCCCTTTCCCCTGGTCACCTGCCCCCGGCACCCCTCATTGGTTGGCTGAGAGGACTTCCCTTGCCTGCCCCCCATTTCCTCCCTCAGCCAGCCCCCAGCCCCTCCTCCAACCCCATTCCTGCCCACGCCCATCCCCCATTTCTTCCCGAGCCAGCCCCGAACCCTGCGCCTCTCGTTGCAGACAAAGAGGAGACGAAGATGAAGGGCGTCATCTACTTCCAGGCCATCGAGGAGGTTTATTATGATCATCTGCGCAGCGCCTTCAAGGTAAGGCCCCGGCTGCCCCCCCGCAGCCCCCCTGGTCCTCCCGGCTGCCCTCCCGCAGCCCCCCTGGTCCTCCCGGCTGCCCCCCTGGTCCTCCCGGCTGCCCCCCCACAGCCCCCTAGTTCTCCTGGCTGCCCCCCTGCAATCCTCCAGTGCTCCTGGTTGCCCCCCCCGGTCCTCCTGGCTGCTCCCTGCAGCCCCCCCAGCTGCCCCTGGTCCTCCCAACTGCCCCCTGCAGCCACCCCCAGCCCTGGATGCCCCCTGAGCCCCTGCAGCCCCCACCTGCTCCCTGGCCCCCAGCCACCCAATGGCCTGGGACCCCCAGTGTCCCCCCCACTGCCCCTGAACAGCCACAGCATCCCCCCCTCAGCCCCCAGGAGCACGGCGTCCCTGCCAGCCCCCCCCACTGGCTGACCCTGCCCCCCTGCCCCACAGAGCCCCAACCCCAAGCTGACGTTCTGCGTGAAGACCTACGACCGGCTCTTCTGCCTGGTGGCGCCCAGCGCCGAGGCCATGCGCATCTGGATGGACGCCATCGTGACGGCCGCCGAGGAGAACGCCCGCTACTGAGCCGCCCCACCCGCACGCCTGCCACCAGGGGGCGTGGCCAGCCCAGCGGTTGGCCCCGCCCCAGGAGGAGGGGCAAGTGCTGAGGACACCAATGGGAAGAGCATCTTGGTGTTTCAAGGTGTGAAGCTGTCTTGGCCCCGCCCCTGGGCGGGGCTTGAGGGCAGGGCAGCCAATGGAGAGCTGGATTGGTTCTTCAAGGTGTGATGCCGGCAGGGCCTCAAATCAGAGCAGGGCTCTTCTGAACTAGAGACGCTCCCGGAACTGACACCAATGGGAGGCAAGCGGCTTTGAATCCTGACCAATGGGAGGAGGCTCACTCAGAATTCTGGCCAATCAGAGGAGGCTAGTTGAAAGACTGGTCAGTTGGAGGTGGACTCATCCCGGCATGGGCCAATCAGTGCATGCTGGGCCAGCCAACAGGAAAAGACTTGTTCAGACTTTGCGCCAATAGGAGGAGACCTGCTGTAAAGGTCCACCAATGGGGCTGAGGTGGGGAATTCCCACCAATGGCATGCGGCCTGGCTTGGAAACCTGGCCACTTACCCAACCGACTCTGCTGCAATGTGAACCAATCACAGGAGACCTGGGACTGAATTGACCAATGGCGGCAGCTGTGCTTCGAATTCCACGGTCTGTCTGAAATCAGGACCAATGGGAACAGACTGGACGATTGCACCAATTGGAGGAGACCAGGACTGAGCTGGCCAATGGTGGCTGTGCCTGGTGCCGTGGCCCAAGTTCTGACCAATGGGGAGCCTGGAATCGCTCGGCCTGGGCAGCAGAGTGGCCTGTCCCAGCATGCTTTGCGTCACGTGGCCAGGCCTGGGGGGGATGGTGGAGGCAGGGGGACGCGTCTCAGCTGTTTCCCGCCCCCCCGTCTGTCCTGGGCCCAGGGCCACCAGTATTTATTACAGTCGTGTCCGACCCCTTTGGTCTGCAGCTCTATTGCAGCGAGGGCTGAGCAAAACCCCAAATAACAACCCGCAAGAACCAACAGCCGGTCACTGCGCCTGTAAATGCCCCGCCCCCGCCCCCGCCTCCCCCCGACACGGCGGGGAAGAGTGTCCCAAGCGGCCTCCCGTCCGAGAAACAGAATTCCTGGGTTTTATTACTGGACGGGCCGCAAATACCAGACACCTGGCCACCCTAACTGCAGCCGGCGCCCTTCACGCCCGACCCCCAGCCCCCTGCCACGCCCCACCGGGGCCCTTCACGCCCGACCCCCAGCCCCCTGGTCCCTGCCACGCCCCACCGGGGCCCTTCACGCCCGACCCCCAGCCCCCTGGCCCCTGCCACGCCCAACCGGGGCCCTTCACGCCCAACCCCCAGCCCCCTGGCCCCTGCCACGCCCAACTGGGGCCATTCACGCCCGACCCCCAGCCCCCTGGCCCCTGCCACGCCCCACCGGGGCCCTTCACGCCCGACCCCCAGCCCCCTGGCCCCTGCCACGCCCAACCGGGGCCCTTCACGCCCGACCCCCAGCCCCCTGGCCCCTGCCACGCCCAACCGGGGCCCTTCACGCCCGATCCCCAGCCCCCTGGTCCCTGCCACGCCCAACTGGGGCCCTTCACGCCCGACCCCCAGCCCCCTGGCCCCTGCCACGCCCCACCGGGGCCCTTCACGCCCGACCCCCAGCCCCCTGGCCCCTGCCACGCCCCACCGGGGCCCTTCACGCCCGACCCCCAGCCCCCTGGTCCCTGCCACGCCCAACTGGGGCCCTTCACGCCCGACTCCCAGCCCCCTGGTCCCTGCCACGCCCAACCGGGGCCATTCACGCCCGACACCCAACCCCCTGGCCCCTGCCACGCCCCACCGGGGCCCTTCACGCCCGACCCCCAGCGCCCTGGCCCCTGCCACGCCCCATCGGGGCCCTTCACGCCCGACCCCCAGCCCCCTGGCCCCTGCCACGCCCAACTGGGGCCATTCACACCCGACCCCCAGCCCCCTGGCCCCTGCCACGCCCCACCGGGGCCCTTCACGCCCGACCTCCAGCCCCCTGGCCCCTGCCACGCCCAACCGAGGCCCTTCACGCCCGACCCCCAGCCCCCTGGCCCCTGCCACGCCCAACCGGGGCCCTTCATGCCCGACCCCCAGCCCCCTGGCCCCTGCCACGCCCCACCGGGGCCCTTCACGCCCGACCCCCAGCCCCCTGGTCCCTGCCACGCCCAACTGGGGCCCTTCACGCCCGACTCCCAGCCCCCTGGTCCCTGCCACGCCCAACCGGGGCCATTCACGCCCGACACCCAACCCCCTGGCCCCTGCCACGCCCCACCGGGGCCCTTCACGCCCAACCCCCAGCACCCTGGCCCCTGCCACGCCCCATCGGGGCCCTTCACGCCCGACCCCCAGCCCCCTGGCCCCTGCCACACCCAACCGGGGCCATTCACGCCCGACACCCAGCCCCCTGGCCCCTGCCACGCCCAACCGGGGCCCTTCACGCCCGACCCCCAGCCCCCTGGCCCCTGCCACGCCCAACCAGGGCCCTTCACGCCCAGCCCCCTGGCCCCTGCCACGCCCCACCGGGGCCCTTCACGCCCGACCCCCAGCCCCCTGGTCCCTGCCACACCCCACCGGGGCCCTTCACGCCCGACCCCCAGCCCCCTGGCCCCTGCCATGCCCAACCGGGGCCCTTCACGCCCGACTCCCTGGCCCCTGCCACGCCCAACCGGGGCCCTTCACGCCCAACCCCCAGCCCCCTGGCCCCTGCCACGCCCAACCGGGGCCCTTCACACCCGACCCCCAGCCCCCTGGCCCCTGCCATGCCCAACCGGGGCGCTTCACGCCCGACCCCCAGCCCCCTGGCCCCTGCCACGCCCAACCGGGGCCATTCATGCCCGACACCCAACCCCCTGGCCTTTGCCACGCCCCACCGGGGCCATTCACGCCCGGCCCCCTGGCCCCTGCCACACCCAACCGGGGCCCTTCACGCCCGGACCCCTGGCCCCTGCCACGCCCAACCGGGGCCCTTCACGCCCGACCCCCAGCCCCCTGGCCTCTGCCACGCCCAACCAGGGCCCTTCACGCCCAACCCCCAGCCCCCTGGCCCCTGCCACGCCCAACCGGCACCCTTCACGCCCGACCCCCCAGCCCCCTGCCATGCCCAACAGGGGCCCTTCACGCCCGACCCCCTGGCCCCTGCCACGCCCAACCGGGGCCCTTCAAGCCCGACCCCCAGCCCTCTGGCCCCTGCCACGCCCAACCTGGGCCCTTGACGCCTGACCCCCAGCCCTCTGGCCCCTGCCACGCCCAACCTGGGCCCTTGACGCCTGACCCCCAGGTCCCAGCCCTCTGCCACGCCCAACCGGGACCCTTCATGCCCGACCCCCAGCCCCCTGGCTCCTGCCACGCCCAACTGGCGCCCTTCACACCCAGCCCCCTACCATGCTCAACCGGTGCCCCTTTATGCCCAACCCCCGGCCCTCGCCCGCTCAAACAGCATCCCTCACGCCTGACCCTCCAGTCCCCTCGCACCTACCACGCTGAACCGGTGCCCCTCACGTACGACCCCCAGCCCTGTGCCCGCTACCATGCTCAATCGGGGCCCCAACGCCTGACCCCCTGGCCCCTGCCACGCTCAACTGGCACCCCTCACACCCAACCTCCACCCCCTACCACCCTCAAACAGCGCCTGTCACGCCTGACCCCCAGCCCCCTCACGCCTACCATGCTCAACTGGAGCCACTCACACCCAGCCCCCTGGCCCCTTCCACGCTCAGCCGATGCCCTTCATGCCTGACCTACAGCCCTCTGGCCCCTGCCATGCTCAACCAGCGCCCCTGATGCCCAACTCCCAGCCCCCTCGCCCCTACCCTGCTTAACTGCTGCCCTTCACACCAGTCCCCTGGCTCCTTCCACACTCAACCAGCGCCCCTCACGCCCGACCCCCTGGCCCTGGCCCCCTGTCAGGCGGATACTTCCCCTCATGCCTGACCCCCAGGCGCTTGGGACACCGCCCCGCTTGGCAGCTTCTCCTCAGTCCCAACCTCCAGCCGCGTGCCCGCTCTGCGGGTGCTCTGGGCCAGCCGCGGGTGGATTCGCAGGCAGGTTTGCGGCTGGCCGCTCTCAGTGCCAGACTGGGGGTGACGCAGCCTGGGGCATGTCAGACACACCCAGGAGTCCCAGTTCCCACCCCGCCCTGCTCCCCTGCTAGAGCCGGGTATGGAACCCAGGAGTCCTGGCTCCCCCTCTCCTCCGCCCCTGCCCAACCACAACCTCGCCTGTGCGGTGGCCAGGACTTTGCGCACACAGCACCCAGCACAAGCAGCCCTTTGTCTCCAGTTGAGCCAGGCTCGCGCCGTGGGGAACTCCCTCCCTGGGGCAGGGCTGGGCTCGCGTGCAGCGAACACGCCGGAGTCGCTCCAGGAGAAGTTAGTTTAATAGGACTGTCCATGGCATGAGTCTGTGGGCTCTCCGGCCAAGCTGCCACCGGGACCTCCTGGTGGGACGGGGGGCCCCTCTCCAACAGGGCAGAGCTTGGTGGGTCTCCCCACCGTGGGGGATGTAGTGGGGCTGGGCCCTCAGAGAATCAGCCCCGGGGGGGGGGGGGGGTCAGACGCAGGGTGGATCGCTGCGTGGGAAGGGGAGCTGTGGTTGGGGTTGTCTGCTCTGCAGAGTCACCAACGTGTGGCGGTTGGGCAGGAAAGCAGACGGGCTGGTGGGATACCTCGTGGCCGGGGGGGCCTGTGTGCACTGGGGGTGGCTGGGGGTGCGTGTTGGGGGTGGGAGGGACTGGCTTTGAGCTCTCGCTCCTGGTTCTTTGGGAATGGATGGAGGAGTCTGGTTCCAGGACAGCTGCACACACGTTGGTGGGGGTAGTGGGATGGACAAAGGCTGGGAGTGGGGGGGGTCGTGTGGGCAGAAAGGGCTCCATGTACTGTAGGGCTGCGTGTCGCCCTCTGGGTGGGTGCGGTGGGATAACGGGGGGCTCCGTTGGCATCTGTCTGTGGGATGTTCTACCTGCCGCTGCCCTCCGTGCTCAGTCCCTGCCCCAGGCTCTGTTCCCTTGGGGTCTCCTCAAGCCAGGTCAGGGACCTCTGAGCTCTGGGCCATCCCGTCCGCAGAGGAGGTTGCCCCCTGCTTGCGGCCGTGGGCCCTGGCCGAGGAGGCCATGTCATCCAGCAGGGCCCGGCGGAAGGCCCTGGTCAGCGTGGTGCGGCCCAGCACCCGGCGGAAGTCCAGCCCCATGAAGAAGTAGAGGACGGGGTTGGCGCAGCTGTTGAGATAGGCCAGGGTGGAGGTGAGCGGCAGCCCTACCGCCATGGCCCGGCCCTTGACGTTGGCCAGTTTGAGGAGGAGGAAGAGGTGGTAGGGGGCCCAGCAGAGGAAGAAGGTCACCACAATGGCCACCATGACCTTGAGGGGCTTCCTGGAGTGGAGGTTGACCTGACGCCGCCTCAGCACCACCGCCAGGGCCCCGTAACAGCTCGCGATGATGGCGAAGGGGGCCAGGAAACCACAAAGCAGCCGGAGGAGATAGAGAATCACCTTGGTCGCCCCCTTGGCCGTCATGGAGCACTTGGAGCCGGCCAGACTGCGGTAGAGGTAGAAGGGCAGGCTGGCCACCGTGGCTGCCCCCCATGCCGCAGCAGCGGCTGCCCAGGCCAGGCGGGGCCCCCGGCGGTTCTTGGACCACACGGGGAAGGCCACGGCCGCCAGGCGGTCCAGGCTGATGGCCGCCAAGAGGAAGACGCTGCAGAACATGTTGAGGTACTTGGCGAAGCTGTTGGCCCGGCACAGGAAGGTGCTGAAGGGCCAGTGGCCGTGGTAGAGGGCGTGTCTCGCCAGGGGCACGGCCCGGCTGACCGAGAAGAGGAAATCGGCCACCGCCAGGTTGAGGAACCAGACGCAGTTGACGGAGCGGGCCGCCCGGCGGGCCGTGAGCCAGATCACCAGCCCGTTGCCCAGCGAGCCGCCCCCCAGGATCACGGCGTTGGAGATGACCTTGACGAGGTCCACGACGGAGCTGGGATCCGGCGGGGCCGAGGTGGGGGCAGGGCCGGGGCCGGTCGGCCAGAGAGCCGAGGCGTTGGCCTCCATGGCGGGGCCTGAGGGAGACAGCGAGCGTGAGAGGAGGCCTGTTCCCAGGGCCCGATGGGAGCCAGCGCTGCATCCTGCTGGGGTGGGGCCGGCCAGGCTGCACCCAGCTCTTCCCTTCAGACATCCCCGCTTGCCCTGCCCCCTCGGCTGCGGGGCCGAGCCCTGGACCCCCCCATGGCTCCCAGCCCAGGGCCTCGTGCTGTGGGGCAATTGGGGGTCGGGGGCGATGGTCCTGGGGGCTGTCTGGCTGCTGCCCCCGCTGCTTTTATCACCCTTCCCCCCTCCCCACTTCCGCTGGTGTGTCTCAGCCAGCGAAAGGGGAAGTCGTCCTTGCCGGACGTCTGGGTCCTCTCCCCCACTCGGGGTCCGGGGGGGGCTAGTGAGTTAGAGCTGTGGGGGCTGGGAACCAGGACACCTGGGTTCTCTCTGGCGCCGGGAGAAGGGGGGGAGTAGGTGGGGGGGGACCAAGCTCTCCCACTTACCAAGAGCAGGGGCATGGCCCAGACTCATTCACTGCCCCCCACAAGCGATCAGAGCCCGACTCCCGGCCCAGACAAACCAGAGCCCCCCAGGCCCCCATCACCAGCTCCCACGTGGCATCCTCGGACACCCCAGAACCGCCTACGAGAGCTACAGCTTCCCTGCACCCGCACCACCCATCCGTCTGCGGGGGGGGGGGGGGCAGGGAATTGGGGGGCCCCCTCCTGCCCCTGGCCCGGCTGGGTCTGCCCTGGCCGGGCAGAGACGCAAGGAGCTAGGGGTTAGAACCACACAGGCTCACGACTGACACAACGTGTGTGCACAGAGAACCTGCGCGCTCGATCACCCACGGTCACAACCCGCACGCCCTGCGTGCACCCCCCGGCCACAGACAGGCCATGGCAGCCTGCCTTCCGGCCCCTGCCCGAGTGCCCAGCCCAGCCCTGGCAGGGACCCCGTGGGCCAGGCGGGGGCTCCCGCCCCGTTACCTGGGGAGGCAGCACCAGCTCCTCCTGTCTGCGTCTCTCTGGCCCTGAGGCTAGTTTCCAGGAACTCAGCAGCTGCCTGACCACCCTCCCCCCGTCTGGCCCCGTCACACGGGCTGAGCGGCGCAGGCGAGGCGCCTAAAAGGAGAACTGGGACGGGGGCGAGGGGCGAACTGCCTGTGGCTGCCGGCGTGTGGGGCAGAAGGGGTGACAGCAGGAGGGAGCTGTGGGGCTGGGGCGGGGCAGACAGACAGTGGAGGATCCAGGTGTCTGGGAGGGGCAGGTGCAGACACAGGGCAGGACTCGTTTTGGAGCCAGGTGTGAGCAATTGGGGAAGGGGAGAGTTCCCAGCATGCACTGCTGCGGCCTGGCCGAGGAGGGGAGAGTTCCCGGCATGCACTGCTGCGGCCTGGCCGAGGAGGGGAGAGTTCCCGGCATGCACTGCTGCGGCCTGGCCGAGGAGGGGAGAGTTCCCGGCATGCACTGCTGCGGCCTGGCCGAGGAGGGGAGAGTTCCCGGCATGCACTGCTGCGGCCTGGCCGAGGAGGGGAGAGTTCCCGGCATGCACTGCTGCGGCCTGGCCGAGGAGGGGAGAGTTCCCGGCATGCACTGCTGCGGCCTGGCCGAGGAGGGGAGAGTTCCCGGCATGCACTGCTGCGGCCTGGCCGAGGAGGGGAGAGTTCCCGGCATGCACTGCTGCGGCCTGGCCGTGGAGGGGAGAGTTCCCGGCATGCACTGCTGCGGCCTGGCCGAGGAGGGGAGAGTTCCCGGCATGCACTGCTGCGGCCTGGCCGAGGAGGGGAGAGTTCCCGGCATGCACTGCTGCGGCCTGGCCGAGGAGGGGAGAGTTCCCGGCATGCACTGCTGCGGCCTGGCCGTGGAGGGGAGAGTTCCCAGCATGCACTGCTGCGGCCTGGCCGAGGAGGGGAGAGTTCCCAGCATGCACTGCTGCGGCCTGCCAGCATGCACTGCTGCGGCCTGGCTGTGGAGGGGAGAGTTCCCAGCATGCACTGCTGCGGCCTGGCCGTGGAGGGGAGAGTTCCCAGCATGCACTGCTGCGGCCTGGCCGAGGAGGGGAGAGTTCCCAGCATGCACTGCTGCGGCCTGGCCGTGGAGGGGAGAGTTCCCAGCATGCACTGCTGCGGCCTGGCCGAGGAGGGGAGAGTTCCCAGCATGCACTGCTGCGGCCTGGCTGAGGAAGGGAGAGTTCCCAGCATGCACTGCTGTGGCCTGGCCGAGGAGGGGAGAGTTCCCAGCATGCACTGCTGGCCAAGGAGGGTCATGAAAGGGGTGTGTGTGTGAGATAAAGAATTCCCAGCATGCACTGCTGCAGCCGTGGATGAGTCTTTGCTCCATAACAAACACCCAAGATGGCCACTGGTCTTGCAGAGTCCCAAACCTGCCCATTACCAGACACAGTGTAGCCAATGGGCGGGACTTTCGAAGCCCCGCCCTGTAAGTGACTCCGCCCAGGGGCGGGGCATGCAGCCCCCCCCCCCCCCCCAGTGCTAACACCGACCCGGCGGCCCTTGCTCGTTCAGAGGAGCCCAAGCCATTTTGGCAACTTCATTTAACGCGTTTGGGGAAGGATTATTTCTGAGGCGGCGGAAGGATACACACACGATTTTTAAGGGGCTATTTTACCCTTTATTGTTTGGCGGAAGGACACACACACAATATGCAGGCACAGCACGAGACTTCTGTACGGAAAGGGCCCGGTGTTCAGCTTTTCTCTTTCTTTT
This sequence comes from Pelodiscus sinensis, assembly GCF_049634645.1. Classification (NCBI taxonomy): domain Eukaryota; kingdom Metazoa; phylum Chordata; order Testudines; family Trionychidae; genus Pelodiscus; species Pelodiscus sinensis. Next base: position 189,630 of record NC_134734.1, read on the forward strand.
TTTTTAGGGACTATTTTTTTGGCGGAAGGACACACTGCATATTGAAAGTAGATCTGGCTCCAGTATAAAAAGGACCCAGGCTTGAACCCTATTTTTTGAGGGACTATTTTTGTGGTGCAAGGATACACAGTAGTTGGCTTCTGTATAGCAAGGGCTGGCTTTCCAGAGTCCTGTGTTTTTCCAGGGACTATGTTAATTGGTGGAAGGATATGCTGTTCTCAGTGTGACACAAACATCCGAGCCTGGCTGCAGGAATCACTCCACCCCTGCCCCTTGGTCTGATGTCTGAAAATCAGGCTCCCAGGTGGTGGTAACCATGGCAACCCCCATGGCCGCCTCTGTGGGGTGGCAGCCAGTGAATCCCACTGAGTTCCTGCAGCGCCAGAAAGGGGAGGGGCCTGTTATTGCTCCCATGAGGCCAAGGAGCGCAAGACTCCCAGCATGCTCTTCTGTGAGGTGACCCATAAGCTCCCAGCATGCACTGCTCTGCTGTGGTCCATGGAGATGATGACAGCTCCCAGCATGCACTGCTCTGCTGTGGTCCATGGAGATGACAGCTCCCAGCATGCACTGCTCTGCTGTGGTCCATGGAGATGACAGCTCCCAGCATGCACTGCTCTGGTGCGGTCCATAGAGATGACAGCTCCCAGCATGCACTGCTCTGGTGCGGTCCATGGAGATGACAGCTCCCAGCATGCACTGCTCTGGTGCGGTCCATGGAGATGACAGCTCCCAGCATGCACTGCTCTGGTGCGGTCCATGGAGATGACAGCTCCCAGCATGCACTGCTCTGCTGTGGTCCATGGAGATGATGACAGCTCCCAGCATGCACTGCTCTGCTGCGGTCCATGGAGATGATGACAGCTCCCAGCATGCACTGCTCTGCTGCGGTCCATGGAGATGACAGCTCCCAGCATGCCCTGCTCTGTGCCATTGGACAACTGTGCCTCCACCCCATGGGGCCCTGCCCCGGGGGGCCCCTCCCGCCGCCCCCTCACGGCGGCACCATGCGCGCCTCGGAGGAGAGGGTGGACTGTTTGCGCCGGCGCCCGCTGTTGGAGCCCAGGGACTCCTCGCCCAGGGCGGCCTCCAGCCAGCGGCTGTGGCTGCGGCTGCTGGCCCGCAGCCCCTCCTGGAAGCGGCGGCCCAGGAAGGTGTAGAGCAGGGGGTTGAGGAAGCAGCCCAGGCAGGTGAGGCTGAAGGCCAGGGAGGAGCCCATCTTCACCACCTCCGGCTTGTCCTTCCAGCCTTGCAGGAAGTTGAAGACGTGGTAAGGCAGCCAGCAGAGGAAGAAACTCAGCACCACGGCGGCCACCACCTTGGCCGTGCGGCTGGAGCGGCGGCCCCGGTGCCTGGCCCGCAGCGCCACCACCGCGTGGCAGGCCAAGATGACCAGCAGCGGCACCAGGAAACCGATCACGAACCGCACCGAGATCAGCGCCTGCTTCCGCCTCTCCTTCACCTCCTTGCTCCCGAAGTCATTGATGCAGCGGGCGCCGCCCTCCTTTGTTTCCTTCACAAACCGGAAGAACAGGTAGGGGGCGGAGAAGGCCCCGGCCAGCAGCCAGGCCCCAGCAGCCGCCCCCCAGGCCAGGCAGGGCGTGCGGACCCGCTGGGCCCAGACGGGCCGGGTCACCAGCAGGCAGCGGTCGGCCGAGATGAGGGTGAGCTGGAAGGCGCTGGCGAACATGCTGAGGAAGAGGAGCGAGCTGATGACTTTGCACAGGAAATTGCCAAAGACCCAGTACCCCCCGGCGACAGTCTGGGCGGCGTAGAAGGGCAGCAGCAGGGAGTAGAGCAGGTTGGCCAGCGCCAGGCTCAGGAACCAGACCGTGTTGACCGTCCGGTGCATGCGGAAGCAGGTGACCCAGACCACCACGCTGTTGCCCACCAGGCCCAGCAGGAAGGAGATCACAAAGATGGCCACCGAGACCTGATTGAGGGCGTCGGAGCCGGCTGACTGGTTTCTGGGTGAGGTGGTGTTGCCGGACACCTGGGGAGAGGTGACTGTGTTAGCGTGCTGTCCGGCCCGGCACCTCACTCCCAACACGCAGCCTGTGTTATCTGCCCCCCAGCTCAGCCAGTGCACTCCAATCCCAACCCCCCGCGACCCCAGCTTTGCCAGAGCCCCCAACCCTGACCCACAGCCTCTGCTGTCCCAGCCCCCCATGCCCCCAGCTCTGCCAGAGCCCCCAACCCTGACCCACAGCCTCTGCTGTCCCAGCCCCAGCCCCTCCCAGCTCTGCCAGAGCCCCCAACCCTGACCCACAGCCTCTGCTGTCCCAGCCCCAGCCCCTCCCAGCTCTGCCAGCGCCCCTCAATCCTGACCCACAGCCTCTGCTGTCCCAGCCCCCCACGCCCCCAGCTCTGCCAGAGCCCCCAACCCTGACCCGCAGCCTCTGCTGTCCCAGCCCCCCACGCCCCTAGCTCTGCCAGAGCCCCCAACCCTGACCCACAGCCTCTGCTTTCCCAGTCCTGACCCTGAAGCCCGCACGTCCTCATGGCAGGAGGAAGCTTGTTTCCTCTTATCTGAGCTGGTTTCTGTTCCCCGGCGCTCCCCTTGTGCTCGCCTGGGTACGGTGCCCCTCTGTGCCACCTGCCGCAGCCACGGGGCTCCCTGCTCCCTGCCCTGGCTCCGTAGCATCCACCCCCTCTTGTACTAGAGGCTGAAGGCTTTCCCGAGGTCATCCAGTAAATCAGAGGCAGAGCTGGGGAGGGAACCGGGAGTGCTAGCTCCTGCCCTCACGCCCGTCCTGGTCTCACCCCATGAGACCCCAGCCCCCCACAGTCAGACCGTGCCGTGGACCCACCAGACCCCACCCCCTCCTGGAGCCAGGCAGAGTCCTGCTTCCTCACTTTCTCCTCTTGCCCCACCCAGCCCCAGTGGTTGTTCCCTCCCTTCCCTTGGTCCAAACTGACGAGCCCGGGCCAATCTCGGCTCCCCGGGACAGGGGATCCCGGCCCCGAGCTGTGCGGCGGGAGCACCTGGCGTCTCGCTCTGTGTCGGGGCTTCGCACCGCAACTGGGCTCCGGGCTCTGCTGTGGCTCGGCGCACGCCCCAGCCCCGGGGTCCCGGCCGTGCCCAGAGGGACGATTCTCGCCGTGCTCCAGAGCCCGGGGCAGCAATAGCTCCGCCAACCGGCGCCTGCCGTCCTGGCCCCCAGGGGAGAGCCCCCGCTGCACGCCCGGGTCCTCCTGCGGGCGGGGCTGTGCAGCTGGGTTCAAGCACCCGCCCTCTGCCCACGCCACCAGCATCCCTGCCCCCAGCCCCTCGGGACTGATGTTCCCTTCTGGACGCACCTAGCGCCGGGCGCGAGCCGGTCTCTGCAGGGGCTCCCGGTGTGCTCCAACGCCCTGGCTGGGGGCCTGAGCCTCCTGGGCGTGCCCAGTGCAGGGGCCCAGGCGTGTGGGCTGCCCCTTACTCACTCCCCCACCCCAGGGTTAAGGGAAATGGGGCTGGGAGCCAGGGCTCCTGGGTTCTCCAGCTCTTGCAGGGCAGAGGTGTCTAGTGGTTAGTGGGAGCCAGGGCTCCTGGTTCACCCCAGCTTGAGGAAGGAAGTGGGGATCTCGTGGGGTAGAGGAGAGGGCTGCGAGCCAGGACTCCAGGTTTCCGCTCTGGTTGGGGAAGCGCAGTGGGGTCTAGTGGTTAGGGTGGGGGATGCTGGACACAGAGCGCCTGGGCTCTCTCCGCAGCTCTGGCAGGGGCGTGAGGTCTGGTGGGCTGGAGCAGGGAGAGCTGTGAGCCAGGACTGCTGGGTTCTCTCCCGGACACCGGGGGGTAGTGGAGCCTACTAGTTAGAGAGTGCGTGGAGCGGGTCTAGGAGCCAGGACTCCTGGGTCCCATGCAGGACCCTGTTCTGCCGGGCAGCCGGGCGCTCCCTGTGTCTTCGCGGGCCGGCTCCCCGCAAGCTGTCAAATCAAGGTGTGGCCTTACCTGCATGCTGGTCTGGTTGGGGGAGGGCGACGCCATGGGCCAGGGAGCTGTGGGCAGAGAGAGACCAGGGCTTGCTCCGCGAGCCGTCTGCAAGGCTGGGGCTCTGCAGGCTGCGCGGAAAGTAGGAAGTCGGGTTAGCCAGGGCGCTGGCAGGAAGCGATTAGATGTCCCCCTTCTCGCGGGGGAGTGGGGGGGCATGATCCCCGCCCTGGCAGGCGGAGGCCTCAGGTGCCGGGGGACGGGCGGGTTCAGCACAGAGCCAGAGATAAGGGCTGGGAGAGACCTCGGGAGACCACCTGGCCCTACTCCCCGCCCACAGCAGGACCAACGGGGCAGCCTTGGGCCGGCGTTTCCTGAAGGGGGCAGGGTGGGCTCGCAGAGGGGGCCGGGGGTCTGGGTCTCCTACACCCCCTAAGGGACGATGGTCTCTGACGGACGAGCACCCAGGATGCTGGGGGAGAGGGAAGGCGACGTGCCCCTCTTGGATATACTGCACCGGGTGGATAACAGCTACACTAGCGCTGCCAGCGAAGGGAGCCGCTCCGCAGAGGGGATATACCTGGGCAGCTGGCTCTGGGGCCTGCAAGCCTCAGGGCAGCCCCAGTTCCGAGCAGGGGCCCGAGAGCGATTCAAGTGCCCCCTGACAGCGACGGCTGGGCCCTTGCCCGGGTTCCCAGGTGATGCCGCGTCCTGGCGTCTCTTCTGGCCCTGCCACCGATTCCCTGGGGCAAACTGGCCCAGCTAACGCCGCCCCCGGGCCTGGGTTTCCCCATGTGGATGAGCAGGGGTCAGCTGGCGGTCCCGACAGGCGCTGCCAGACAGGCCCTCTCTGAGCAGCACCCAGGCTAAGTAGGCAAAGGCCGGAAGGGGAAACTGAGGCAGCAAAAGGAGAAGAGACTTGGCCAAGGTCACCCACGAGCTGGGGGCAGAGTCCTGGCTGCACTGTCCTTACTCACTAGGTCACTAGCTGCATTTCCCAGCCCCCTTGCAGCTCAGCACCGGTGTCCTGCTCCAGCTGCCATCTACTCCTGCCGGTAACAGTGACGGGCCGGGATGGGCGCCGGCCTTGGAGCAGCAGCCATTAACCCCTCGGGCGCTGCAGGAGGCCAGGTGGTGGCAGCTCTGCAGCAGAGTGTGTGCAAGGAGATCGCTATCTGGCCATGGTTGCATTTGGGGTTTTGCTTTCGACACCTCGTTTCCTGTTGTTCAGGAGGTCCCCTGCTGCAGGGCGGCCAGGGGCTCACTCCCACATCTCGAGATGGGGGACAGCGGGAGGGGGGGGCCCTGGGCAGGTGCTGATGGGGAACTGAATCAGGCCCAGGATGTGTCAGCTCAGCGCGGGCAGAGAGTGGAGGGCACCAGTCAGCCCAAAGCAGGAGGCTTGATCCTTGCTAAGGTCAAGGGGTCATAGATCCACTGGATTCAGTGGGCCAGATCCCAGTTGGGTCAATGGGCCGTAGCTCCACTGGAGTCAATGGGCCAGATCCCAGCTGGGTCAATGGGCCGTAGCTCCACTGGAGTCAATGGGCCAGATCCCAGCTGGGTCAATGGGCCGTAGCTCCACTGGAGTCAATGGGGCAGATCCCAGCTGGGTCAATGGGCCGTAGCTCCATTGGAGTCAATGGGGCAGATCCCAGCTGGGTCAATGGGCCGTAGCTCCACTGGAGTCAATGGGGCAGATCCCAGCTGGGTCAATGGGCCGTAGCTCCATTGGAGTCAATGGGGCAGATCCCAGCTGGGTCAATGGGCCGTAGCTCCATTGGAGTCAATGGGGCAGATCCCAGCTGGGTCAATGGGCCGTAGCTCCATTGGAGTCAATGGGCCAGATCCCAGCTGGGTCAATGGGCCGTAGCTCCATTGGAGTCAATGGGGCAGATCCCAGCTGGGTCAATGGGCCGTAGCTCCACTGGAGTCAATGGGCCAGATCCCAGCTGGGTCAATGGGCCGTAGCTCCACTGGAGTCAATGGGCCAGATCCCAGCTGGGTCAATGGGCCGTAGCTCCACTGGAGTCAATGGGCCAGATCCCAGCTGGGTCAATGGGCCGTAGCTCCACTGGAGTCAATGGGGCAGATCCCAGCTGGGTCAATGGGCCGTAGCTCCACTGGAGTCAATGGGCCAGATTCCAGCTGGGCCAATGGGCCGTAGCTCCACTTGAGTCAATGGGGCATGTCCCTGCTGAGGTCAATGGGCCATAGCTCCAGTGGAGTCAATGGGCCAGATCCCAGCTGGGTCAATGGGCTGTAGCTCCATTGGAGTCAATGGGGCAGATCCCAGCTGGCTCAATGGGCCGTAGCTCCACTGGAGTCAATGGGCCAGATTCCAGCTGGGTCAATGGGCCGTAGCTCCACTTGAGTCAATGGGGCATGTGCCTGCTGAGGTCAATGGGCCATAGCTCCAGTGGAGTCAATGGGCCAGATCCCAGCTGGGTCAATGGGCCGTAGCTCCACTGGAGTCAATGGGCCAGATCCTAGCTGCATCAATGGGCCGTAGCTCCACTGGAGTCAATGGGCCAGATCCCAGTTGTGTCAATGGGCCGTAGCTCCACTGGAGTCAATGGGCTAGATTCCAGATGGGTCAATGGGCTGTAGCTCCACTGGAGTCAGTGGGCCAGATCCCAGTTGGGTCAATGGGCTGTAGCTCCATTGGAGTCAATGGGCCAGATCCCAGCTGGGTCAATGGGCCGTATCTCCATTGCAGTCAATGGGCCAGATCCCAGTTGTGTCAATGGGCCATAGATCCACTGGAGTCAGTGGGCCAGATCCCAGTGACTCCAATGGAGCTACGGCCCATTGACCCAAATCGGCCAGATCCTATCTGGGTCAATGGGCCGTACCTCCACTGGAGTCAGTGGGCCAGATCCCAGCTGGGTCAATGGGCCGTAGCTCCACTGGAGTCAATGGGCCAGATCCCAGTTGTGTCAATGGGCCATAGATTCACTGGAGTCAGTGGGCCAGATCCCAGCTGGGTCAATGGGCCGTAGCTCCATTGGAGTCAATTGGCCAGATCCCATCTGGGTCAATGGGCCGTAGCTCCAGTGGAGTCAATGGGCCAGATCCCAGCTGGGTCAATGGGCCGTAGCTCCACTGGAGTCAATGGGCCAGATCCCAGCTGGGTCAATGGGCCGTAGCTCCATTGGAGTCAATGGGCCAGATCCCAGCTGGGTCAATGGGCCGTAGCTCCACTGGAGTCAATGGGGCAGATCCCAGCTGGGTCAATGGGCCGTAGCTCCACTGGAGTCAATGGGGCAGATCCCAGCTGGGTCAATGGGCCGTAGCTCCACTGGAGTCAATGGGGCAGATCCCAGTTGGGTCAATGGGCCGTAGCTCCACTGGAGTCAATGGGGCAGATCCCAGCTGGGTCAATGGGCCGTAGCTCCACTGGAGTCAATGGGCCAGATCCCAGCTGGGTCAATGGGCCGTAGCTCCAGTGGAGTCAATGGGGCAGATCCCAGCTGGGTCAATGGGCCGTAGCTCCACTGGAGTCAATGGGGCAGATCCCAGCTGGGTCAATGGGCCGTACCTCCACTGGAGTCAGTGGGCCAGATCCCAGCTGGGTCAATGGGCCGTAGCTCCACTGGAGTCAATGGGGCAGATCCCAGCTGGGTCAATGGGCTGTAACAGCATTGAATCTGGGCCGATAGACTTGGAAGCTGTGTGCTGAGGGGGAACCCAGGTCTTGGGTAGCAGGGAGCTGGTGATCAGGAGTGGGGGGCGCAGCGGAGCTGGGCGTGCGAGTGGACCAGGGGGCTGCCGGGCGGGAGTGACAGGCTTGGCGGAGCTGGGCGGAGCCCTCTTGTTGATACACCACCTGCCAGAAGGCCCTGGCACCAATTGCCCGGTGTCTTGTTCCACCAGTCGTGCTGCGGGGAGGCAGGCTAGGCAGGTCTCACCCGGGCGGGTTACTGGCTTACAAGCATGGGGTGGCCAGGACAGAGGATGGCTTTAAACCTGCCCCCAGTAGAATGAACGATGCACTCAGCAGGAGCAAGGTCCCCCCAGCATGGACAGTCCGACTGCGGCGTGACCGTGCCTCTGCCAGGCCTGTCCGGAGGGCACAGGCTACATCAGCCCACGCCCAAGCTGCAGGCAGGTCAGCCACCCGTTGGATGCATCAGTCCTTGGACGGCCTGGGCTTGCAGGCTCCGCGCGTGGTGCTCAGCCTGAGCTGCCTTCCCCGGTGTGTCCCAGTGTGTCCAGTAGGCACAGGTACCGCCTTGTCCAGTGAGCCCCATGGGGTGGCCGGGCCAGTTACGCTGTTGCACGGCCGGTAAGTGGAGCGTCCTAGTTGCAGGGAGAAATTACCCAAAGCAAACCCTGCCCGCTCCCAGCATCTTTCCCCCTCCAGAGCCTGGCCACGGGCTGATCCCTCCCCCCGGCCACCCAGTGCTGAGGGGCACCGGTAGGGGCGGTGGTTCTTGTGGCCTCCTGCCCAGGTATTGCAGGCCCTGCCCGGATAGCCCACCCCCAGACCCAGACCGTGGGGGGGCAGGGGGGCAGAGGTCCAGTCCCCTTGGCGATGCCCGTGATGGGGAGGATACAGCAGGTAGCGCGCGTGCCCCAGGGTTGTGTGCCAGGTGGCCCAGTGTCCTTTCAGTGCTTGGTCGCAGGCTCCCCTCCAAAGCCTGGTCTTTGCACTAGTTACCAGGTCGGCCTCGGGGATGTTTCGCAGGGTTAACCCACCTCCCCCAAGAAATGATCGGTGGTGCTAAGGGCCGGTCCCTGCAGCACCCCCCCCCACCCAATAGCCCCAGAGCATGTTCCAGGCATTGGATTCGAGCAGAGGAATCAGCTTCTTGCAGGGAGCCCCGTCCCTCCCAGGCATGGCCGGCAGGATCGTGCCCCTCCGGGGGCTCCCGGCACCCGAAGTCTTCATGGCCCCCCAGCATCTTTCCTCCTGCTTTGGCAAGCTGGGAGCAGAGAGCAAGTGTGTTACCAAGATGCCAGTCGGGGGCCCAGGGTGGCAGGCGGTTTGCAGACCCCGGGCATTAAGGACCGCAGGCCTCAGCGGGAGGTGGGCCCGTGGAACTAGGTGTGGAACTGACAGTTTGGCCTGGGGTGGAGGGGTAGGGAGAGGAGGGGGTTGAATTCGAACCCATCTCCCTTTATTCCAAACAGGAGCGGCACAGCGTGGCCGATAGCAGGGCACCGTGCCTGTGGCGGTCAGGGGACTCCAGCGGGGGCAGGGAGAGGGCGAAATTCCCACCTGATGCCCCTTGTGCAAGACTGGCATTGGTCAATACTGGGCCGATGCGCGTTCGTTCCGGGCCGCCGCAGGCAACATCCCCTCTTCTTTCACACAACACACAACCATGCTGCACCGAGACAGAGCCCACACGGCGAGCACAAGCCTCAGTCCTTGTCCCCACCATAGACCCGGGATCTTTTCAGCTGCTCTTCAGCCGCTACCAGCTCTGTCTGATGTTCCGAAAGCCAAAAAGAGCATTTTTCTAGGGGGTAGGGGGAGTGGCGCAGGAGATCTTACAATGCTCCTTTCTTTTACAGAGTCTTGCTGGTTCCTTTATTTGCCTGTAGCTACCCCAGTGCTCGCCTGTACTTTTGTTCTATCGGCAAGCTGGGTTTCTTCTTCCCGTGAAGGATCGCGGGGGAATGATCCCAGTGTTCAATCGTTACAGTAACGAGGTGATGTCTCTCCGTTTCCTTCTTCTCCTGCAGACAGGGTGTGTTTCCCACCACCACGCTTCAAGGCCTTTTTCCAACCGAAAATCGTATGCCCGATGCACTGTTCCAAGGGTTACTTGTGAACCCCCGGGCCAAGGTGACATTAGCCTGCAAGTGCACTGCCTTCCTGGGCCCCTATTAACGCCTCCACGTCCCCACACCCCAACACACTGAGCGGGCCGGGCCGGCGCCCTGTGCTCCTGCAGCCTGGGGCCGTGCAGACTCCGCCGCACCACGCGGCCTTGGGGGGGCCTGTGAGTTTTCTCTCCCTCCTTGTCTAGTATGAGCAGAGCAGAAGCTCTCTGGTTTCTCAGGAACTGACAGTGATCGGGAGATACTGAGCCGAGGCACCTGATCCTCCTGATAGTGGCAGCTTCCTTTCTGAGGCCAGGGCTGGGGCATCTGGGCGCTGCGGTACCCACACCTGCTCGCAGCCGGAGGGGCTGGCGCGTGTTGTGCCTCTGATTTCATCAGCGGGACGGTGCTTGTGGCACTCCCACCTCGCAGTCCTACCAGTGCTTGTGCCGGATGTGCAGGCAGGGCGGCAAGGGTCCCCCCCGGCATGGGACAAGCCAGGGGCCTGAACGTCAGGGCGGCTGCCCGGCCTGGCTTTGCCAGTGGCTCTCCTGCTGGTGTTAACCCTGCCTTGCAGCCCCCCTCCCGCGTACCCCCAAAGGAGTGGCATCAGCACGTGGCCCTTGCCTGAGGTGCTGCAGGCAGGGCCGGCTCTAGGCACCAGCAAAGGAAGCAACATGCTTGGGGCGGCACGTTTTCAGGGGCGGCATTCTGGCCCACAGGAGGAGCAGGCGGGGAGCCCCGCGGAGGCCGCCCCGAGGTGGGATCCCCGTGCCCGGTTGCTCGGCGCCTGCGCTGGAAGCTCTGCGTGGGCAGCCCCAAGACACGGCCCCTGCTGGGGCACATCCTGGAGGGGGGCGCGGGGCGGCCGAGGCTGCTGCTGGTGAAGCTGAGCCCGGCGGCCTCTTCTTCGCCTTCGAGTGAGTGCGGCCCCCTCCCGCCCGTGTGCCCCCGGCAACTCCCCCTCCCCTGCCTCCTGCCCGTGGGCTCCCCCCGCCTGTGTACCCCTGCAGCTGGCCACCCCCTCGCCTGTGTTCTTTCCCCCGCAGCACCCCTGCCTGTGAAACCCCCTTGCCCGGCTGTCCCTCCCCAGCCTGTGTACCCCTGCCCACTGTCCCACAACCCCCCTCACTCCCCCCTCTTCTCCTCCCCCACCTCGACCTCTGCCCAGCAACCCCACACCCCACCTCCTGACCCACTGCAACCCTGCTGGGACCCTGTCTCCTCTCCCCAACCCCACCCTGCCGCCCACCTGGATCCCCGTCTCCTGTCTGGCCCTCTAAACTTCCCCCCCCATCCCACTCTTGGGGCCCTGAACCCTCCCCCCCCACACACCTGCCCAGGAACCCAGCCCCGTTGTGCTGTGTCCTGACGACCTCACCCCTGCCTGGGACCCAGGTGATTCCCCCTCCCCCTTTGTCTGAGGAAGGGGAACTCTGGTGTCCCAGCGCCCGTGTCCCCGAGTCCCTTTCTGTCTGGGGCAGGAGAGCTTCATTCCAACAGGAACTGCGATCCCATTGAAACAGTCTTTGTTTGAAATGATAGACCTTTACAATGAAAGTACAAAGGGTTATGGCCTAAATGTATCATCATCTAGTTAAATAACTTATGAAAAATTAAATAGACATGCGTCCTGCCACCTTTTAAAGAAATTCTACCAGTTCACTGGTGTAAGTTGCTGTGTAAGCACCCGGAACTGGTGTTTACATCAGCAGTAGCTGCTTCTGCAGGTGAAGAGAGAATGTTTTTATCGCTTTGGTTCATTCAGCTAGCTCAATTTTATTCACCGTTGCAAAACCGAGAGTTGACGAAGCAGAAAAACTTTTCTTCTTCTCTCAGTAAAAAACTGGTTATGAGAGCATTCTAACATCTTGAAGAACATGATGACTAGAATCCAACTGGTAAATTCACCATGGATATTTCCTTTGTTTAATCAATGAATTTTAGCTGCAAAATGTGTTTGGATACTTTTTTGTTATGTGTCCTTCACATTTAAGGTAGTTTTATTTCATACAAAAATTAAATGCTGGTTTTGTTTATTTTAAATTGAATTTCTGTTCAGACAGAAGTAGATGCACATCGTATGTTTTAAAGAAAGTAGCCACCACTTAGCAAATAATAAATGGGGTAAAACCTGTCTCTTAAGTGTTCCACTTATATACCATTTTGTAATAGAATTAAAATGTAAAAATTAAGAACCTGATTACCTGTAAGTTACACAATTATTTGGGCATTTATTTAGTCGGTAGCTGTACTGAGTGTATTCTCCTGGTTAGTAAATAGAAGCACCAAATTTGGCATAAAGGTTATATTTAGTTGTAAAGCAACGTGTTTTAATGGTTGCTGATCAATAAGACTCAACCATCCTTTAGGAAAATATTTTAAAAGTGTCATTTAAATGATTACTTGCTCCTTTAAACCAAGGTTTTCTGCTTGCCGATTTAAATCAAAGCTATTTAAATCAATCCACCATGCTTCAGAGGCTGTTTGGGCCATCCCTGAAGGAGAAAGCACAGGGCTGCGCTCATGGAATAGGGCCTAGGCTAGTGGGGTTTTGTTGTCTGGTGCCTGTCTTGTTCTGGACAGTTGAGCTGGGGAGTTGAAACAAAAGTTCTCTTAGTCCCTTTGAACTGTCTCATTGTACAGTGAGGCTGAGTCTTGTCCACAAACACCAAGAGTTGGACAGCTTGTGTGTTGGGGTTGGAGTCTGAGTGATTATAAGGCTTCTAGTAATAAAACCCCTTGAAATGAGGAGTAACGGTAATTTGGATAGGAAGCCTAGTTCGAACTACCTAGTTCGTGCCCCGTGTAGCCGCGCGGCACAGGGTTCGAACGAGCGGGGTTTTAAAAATGGCGGCTCCCCGCTTATGCAAATGAAGCCCGGGAAATTCAAATCCCGGGCTTCATTTGCAAGTGCGGTATGCCTACATTACCCTCCTAGTTCGAACTAGCGGGGTAGTGTAGACATACCCATACTGACTTGCTGCGGATGAACCTGCCCTCTCATTGTCTTCACGTGGGGAGCCCCTGGCGCTCTCCTAGGAGATGAAAATGCCCCGGGGTTTGGGCCCCCCCCGGAGCGCGCACCCCACCCCCAGGAAGCTGCATTTGTGCGTGCACCCTCCCCGGACAAAAGAAGTGGGGGCGGCAAAAAACCTAGAGCTGACCCTGGCTGCAGAGCTAGCGTAGGAACCCTGACATCCTGGGTGCCAGGCTGCCCCACAACGTCCTGTCTGATGGATTTGGGTCCTGGTTCAAGTGTACGGGGGGGGGGGGGGGGGGCATTAAGGGAAGAGCCCCGGGACCGTTGATGTCTTGTGACAAAGGAGCTGGGTTGGGGCTCCAGACACCCCGGCTCAATTCCTAACCCTGACATTGACTCGCTGGGGGACCTTGCTTCAGGCCTGCTCCGTGCCTCAGTTTCCCATTCAATTGAGTTGGGGATAATCACCCCTGCTCGTGGAGGATGTGCTTCTGGGTAGGCACAGTGCCTTGTGTGCTCAGGGCTCGGGGCCCAGTCCGGGGAAGGGGAGAGCCCCAGATGAGAAGTGGCACTCCCAACAAAGGAAAGGCCTACACCCCATCCCCCACTACACCCAGGGAAGCGCAAAGAAACATTTCCCTTGCTTGGAGCAGGGCAGGGATGCTAAGGAAGCCACTGATCCAGGCAAAAAATCTGGCCCCCAAAGAGACAGAGCTAGACCCCTTTAAATACAGCCACAATCCGTTTATTGGTGACCCTGTAAGCCCTTCCCCATGGTGAGCGTCGAGGCTCTGACACTATTTACACTGGGACGGGCAGCTGCAGCCGCGCTGCCTGGGAAATGCTCCCGGGATCCTCACCCGCAGGCTCCAGGGCATGTGCTCAGCACAGGGGTCAGGAAGGGGAATATTGCACGGGGCCAGAGGTCTTTGGTAGCAGGGACACCAGGCAGAATGGGGGCTGATTGGGGAAGTGGGGGCAGGCTCCGGAGCAGACCCTAGCTCCCCAGCAGGCCTGTGAGACACTCATTGACCCCCCCCCCATTTTCTCTGTCAGGGCTGGGGGGGCCTTATTATCGGTGCTGGCAAGATGGCGGAGCAGAGGGCATCCCGAGGCCCACCCGCCCCATCGTGGCGTCCCACGCATCGGTGGCCATCTTGTTGCACCGTCTTCCACAAGCAGCCAAGTGTGGGGGGCAGGAGGGGCACAGACTAAGCATCCCTTCCCGACGTTGAGGCCTAGCCAGCCATTAGATGCTTGAGTTATCTTTGGTGCCATGGCAACGGGTCTCGTCCGCCAGAGACAAAATGACCGGCCCCCCGGCCGCCACGCGCAGGCCTCCACTTGACTGGGAGCAGCCAGGGCGGCCACCTTCCCTCGCGAGGCTCTGGCCGGCGTGGCCAGACGGCGGCCGAGCGGGGCAGGGAACGCGCCGGGGCGAGGCCTTCGTGCCTCCCCCGGCTGTGGTCAGACAAGATGGCCGCCACACGCAGGCGGTAGAGGAGCCTGAATGCGCAGCGCTGGGCACGTGGCCTGTGACACGGGGTTTGTGCTGCAGAGCAGGGGGAATATGGCCCCTTCTATGCTGTTCCCCCCATGCTTAAAAAATCAAGATGGCCACCACGCACAGGGCAAACTAGGCCACCTGCCACCAAGAGGGCCACCCCGGACTTGTGGGGGTGCCGTGAGAAGGGCTCCCTGATGGTCAAGACCCCCAGGAGATGGAGGGGGGCAACCCCACGAGGGCAGAGGCCCCTCAGCCACGCTGGTTCCAGACCAAGGTGGCCGGAGCGAAGCCCTGGGGGGGCCTTAGCGCCGTGAGGAGGGTCTCTGCCACATGGAGGTGCAACCCGTAGACCTCGCCCTGCCCGGCAGCGCCAGGCCTGAAGTCAAGAGCTGCTGCTCGGCAAGATGGCCGCCGCGCCAAGGCCGCAGCCCGGCTGGAGTTGAAGACGGCCGGGGGAGAGGCTGGCCAGCGGAGGGGGGACGGCACAGAGGGAAAGGGAAGGCGAAAAGAAGGGGGAGCGTTTTGTGCTGTTTCCCCTCCCCGCCGCTCCCTTCACAGGAACAAGGCGACCCCCAGCAAGAGCAGCCAGGCTGAGGCGCTCAGCCCCGCTGCGCCCCCCTTCCCGCCCCCCTTTGTTCCCCCTGGCAGCTCGGCAGCCGGGTTGTTCCGCCGCTCGCTCTCCACGGTGCTATGGCTGTCGTTCCGGCTGAACTCCTCGTCGTCCTCGTCAGCCTCGTGGTCCTCGTGGCCCGGCAGTGGGGCAGCAGTGGTGGCCTTGGCCGTGGCAGGCACAGTGGCTTTGGCAGTGGCTTTGGCGGTGGCTTTGGCGGTGGCGACCGTGGCAGTGGCGGCCGTGGCGTTGGTGGCCGTAGCGTTGGCCCCGTGGACAGGTATGACCTCCAGCGGGGGGATTATGGGGGCAAAGAAGGTCTTGTTGGCCAGGTCCCGGTTGCAAAGGCTGCCGGAGCAGCAGGAGCCCCCCAGGCTAACAGCCGTGCTGCCCCGTGTCTCCTTGGTGCAGTCCTCGTCCTGCACACAGCCCTTGATGGTGCGGCTCAGCGAGAAGTTACCTGGGGAGACAGGATGGGACACAGTCAGTGGGGGTTGGGGGCTGGGTAGTTCTGTGGGATCGGGATCGGGGCTTTCTTGTGGTTGTGGGTGCCCCAGGGGGCGCTGTGCTGTGGGATCAGGGTGGAGGCTCACCCGTGGCAGCCCGGGCTAGCTCCAGTGGACCCCCAGGGGGCGCTGTGCTGGGGGGTCGGGGCGGGGCTCTCCCGTGGCTGTGGGTGCCCCAGGGGGCGCTGTGCTGCGGGGGCAGGGCGGGGCTGTCCCGTGGCAGTGTGGGCTAGCCCCAGTGGACCCCCAGGGGGCACTGTGCTCTGGGGTCGGAGCGGGGCTCTCCCGTGGCTGTGGGTGCCCCAGGGGGCGCTGTGCTGCGGGGGCAGGGCGGGGCTGTCTCGTGGCAGTGTAGGCTAGCCCCAGTGGACCCCCAGGGGGCGCTGTGCTGTGGGGTCAGGGCGGGGCTCTCCCGTGGCTGTGGGTGCCCCAGGGGGCGCTGTGCTGGGGGGGCGGGGCGGGGCTCTCCCGTGGCTGTGGGTGCCCCAGGGGGCGCTGTGCTGGGGGGGCAGGGCGGGGCTGTCCCGTGGCTGTGGGTGCCCCAGGGGGCGCTGTGCTGCGGGGGCAGGGCGGGGCTGTCCCGTGGCTGTGGGTGCCCCAGGGGGCGCTGTGCTGGGGGGGCGGGGCGGGGCGGGGCTCTCCCGTGGCTGTGGGTGCCCCAGGGGGCGCTGTGCTGGGGGGGCGGGGCGGGGCGGGGCTCTCCCGTGGCTGTGGGTGCCCCAGGGGGCGCTGTGCTGGGGGGTCGGGGCGGGGCTCTCCCATGGCTGTGGGTGCCCCAGGGGGCGCTGTGCTGCGGGGGCAGGGCGGGGCTGTCCCGTGGCAGTGCGGGCTAGCCCCAGTGGACCCCCAGGGGGCATTGTGCTGGGGGGTCGGGGCGGGGCTCTCCCGTGGCTGTGGGTGCCCCAGGGGGCGCTGTGCTGGGGGGGCGGGGCGGGGCTCTCCCGTGGCTGTGGGTGCCCCAGGGGGTGCTGTGCTGCGGGGGCAGGGCGGGGCTGTCCTGTGGCAGTGTGGGCTAGCCCCAGTGGACCCCCAGGGGGCGCTGTGCTGTGGGGGCAGGGCAGGGCTGTCCCGTGGCAGTGTGGGCTAGCCCCAGTGGACCCCCAGGGGGCGCTGTGCTGTGGGGTCGGAGCGGGGCTCTCCCGTGGCTGTGGGTGCCCCAGGGGGCGCTGTGCTGTGGGGTCGGGGCGGGGCTCTCCCGTGGCTGTGGGTGCCCCAGGGGGCGCTGTGCTGGGGGGGCGGGGCGGGGCTCTCCCGTGGCTGTGGGTGCCCCAGGGGGCGCTGTGCTGTGGGGTCGGGGCGGGGCTCTCCCGTGGCTGTGGGTGCCCCAGGGGGCGCTGTGCTGTGGGGTCGGGGCGGGGCTCTCCCGTGGCTGTGGGTGCCCCAGGGGGCGCTGTGCTGTGGTGTCGGAGCGGGGCTCTCCCGTGGCTGTGGGTGCCCCAGGGGGCGCTGTGCTGGGGGGGCGGGGCGGGGCTCTCCCGTGGCTGTGGGTGCCCCAGGGGGCGCTGTGCTGTAGGGGCAGGGCAGGGCTGTCCCGTGGCAGTGTGGGCTAGCCCCAGTGGACCCCCAGGGGGCACTGTGCTGTGGGGTCGGAGCGGGGCTCTCCCGTGGCTGTGGGTGCCCCAGGGGGCGCTGTGCTGTGGGGTCGGGGCGGGGCTCTCCCGTAGCTGTGGGTGCCCCAGGGGGCGCTGTGCTGTGGTGTCGGAGCGGGGCTCTCCCGTGGCTGTGGGTGCCCCAGGGGGCGCTGTGCTGGGGGGGCGGGGCGGGGCTCTCCCGTGGCTGTGGGTGCCCCAGGGGGCGCTGTGCTGCGGGGGCAGGGCGGGGCTGTCCTGTGGCAGTGTGGGCTAGCCCCAGTGGACCCCCAGGGGGCACTGTGCTGTGGGGTCGGAGCGGGGCTGTCCCGTGGCTGTGGGTGCCCCAGGGGGCGCTGTGCTGGGGGGGCGGGGCAGGGCTCTCCCGTGGCTGTGGGTGCCCCAGGGGGCGCTGTGCTGTGGGGGCAGGGCAGGGCTGTCCCGTGGCAGTGTGGGCTAGCCCCAGTGGACCCCCAGGGGGCACTGTGCTGTGGGGTCGGAGCGGGGCTCTCCCGTGGCTGTGGGTGCCCCAGGGGGCGCTGTGCTGTGGGGTCGGGGCGGGGCTCTCCCGTAGCTGTGGGTGCCCCAGGGGGCGCTGTGCTGTGGTGTCGGAGCGGGGCTCTCCCGTGGCTGTGGGTGCCCCAGGGGGCGCTGTGCTGGGGGGGCGGGGCGGGGCTCTCCCGTGGCTGTGGGTGCCCCAGGGGGCGCTGTGCTGCGGGGGCAGGGCGGGGCTGTCCTGTGGCAGTGTGGGCTAGCCCCAGTGGACCCCCAGGGGGCACTGTGCTGTGGGGTCGGAGCGGGGCTGTCCCGTGGCTGTGGGTGCCCCAGGGGGCGCTGTGCTGGGGGGGCGGGGCAGGGCTCTCCCGTGGCTGTGGGTGCCCCAGGGGGCGCTGTGCTGTGGGGGCAGGGCAGGGCTGTCCCGTGGCAGTGTGGGCTAGCCCCAGTGGACCCCCAGGGGGCGCTGTGCTGTGGGAAGAGAGGGGCACCCCCCACCCTCAGGGCTGCTGGACGCCGTGGGGGGTGCCTTGCCGGGAGGGGGATGCGAAGCCCCCACCCCACTGGCAACGCTCTGCCAGGCCTGTGGCCCCGGTCTGAAGGCGAACTCGGGGTCCCAGCCAGCCCCCCTTGTGGTGCTTCCCTGGGCCCCCCCGCGTCCCCCCACTTCCCGCCACCCCCGGTTGCTAAGCAGCGGCCATGCCCCACCCGGGCCTCACCGACATGCATGGTGACGTTGCCGTGGAAACAGCCCCGGTACCCGTCGTAGCATTGCACCAGCGTGGCCGTGCTGAGGGCGCAGGTCCCGTTGCCGTGGCAGCTGTAGCACTGCAGCCCGTTGGGCACCCGGGCGCTCTCGTTACCTGGCGAGAGACAAGGGGGGCCGTGAGCGAGGCGGAGCGGGGGGGCGGCCCCTCCCCCACGGCCGGAGGCCTTACCCGTGGGGTGCAGCGCCATGGCCCGCATGTCCAGCCGGGAGTTGCAGCGGCTGCTGTTGCACTGGTGCACCTGGGAGAAGGCGATGATGCCGTGCAGGTCCACGCCCTTGTCGTTGGTGCCCGCCAGGCCCACGCCGCAGCCCTTCTCGCCCACCAGGAACTGCCCGTGGCCTGGGGAGAGAGCCCCACGGTGAGCGAGCCGGGAGCAGCGCCCGCCCCGCCCTGCCACCCCCCGCCCGGAGACAACCCAGGCAGCCTGGCTCCCAGGCTCCCTCCCTCTAACCGCTAGACCCCACTCCCCTCCCGGAGAACCCAGGCATCGTGGCTCCCAGGCTCCCTCCCTTTAACCGCTAGACCCCACTCCCCTCCCGGAGAACCCAGGCATCGTGGCTCCCAGGCTCCCTCCCTCTAACCACTAGACCCCACTCCCCTCCCGGAGAACCCAGGCATCGTGGCTCCCAGGCTCCCTCCCTCTAACGGCTAGACCCCACTCCCCTCCCGGAGAACCCAGGCATCGTGGCTCCCAGGCTCCCTCCCTCTAACCACTAGACCCCACTCCCCTCCCGGAGAACCCAGGCATCGTGGCTCCCAGGCTCCCTCCCTCTAACCGCTAGACCCCACTCCCCTCCCGGAGAACCCAGGCATCGTGGCTCCCAGGCTCCCTCCCTCTAACCGCTAGACCCCACTCCCTCCCGGAGAACCCAGGCAGCCTGGCTCCCAGGCTCCCTCCCTCTAACCGCTAGACCCCACTCCCCTCCCGGAGAACCCAGGCGTCGTGGCTCCCAGACCCCTTCCCTCTAACCACTAGACCCCACTCCCCTCCCAGAGAACCCAGGCGTCCTGGCTCCCAGACCCCTTCCCTCTAACCGCTAGACCCCACCCCCTCCCGGAGAACCCAGGCGTCGTGGCTCCCAGACCCCTTCCCTCTAACCACTAGACCCCACTCCCCTCCCGGAGAACCCAGGTGTCCTGGCTCCCAGACCCCTTCCCTCTAACCACTAGACCCCACTCCTCTCCCAGCGCCAAGGAGAGCACCCAGGCGTCCTGGCTCCCAGCCTGCCCTACTCACTCCATTTCACAGCTGCCACGGTTTCTGCGCACACGTGGGTGTTGTCTGGGCACAAGATCGTCTTCATCTTTTCTGGGCTGCAGCCCCCATCGCCGCGCTCCACGCAGCTGTGGCACTCCAAGGCCGTGGCTCCTGCGTGGGAGGGAAGGGGGAAGGGATCCCATGAAAGCTGGATTGGCCCCCTGAACTCTTGGAGAATCTCACAAAGGCAGGCCGGGGGCGCCTTTCCCCAGGCCGGGGGGGCGCCTTTCCCCAGGCCGGGGGGGCGCCTTTCCCCAGGCGGCTTGGCATGGCCCTTTGCACGGCTCCCTCTCCTGTTTGCACGGATTCACACCTGACAGTGCAGAGTGGCCCTCTCCCCTTGCTGCACATTTCTGTGCGTAATTCCACCTGCACAATTTTCACCTTGCCCCTGTAACGGTGCACGTAACAGCACGTGGAGGCACGGCAGCTGACGTGCCATGTTTCCTGGGGCCGTGCGAAAGTTACTCTGCAAACGTACAAAGGAAAAGTGGAAAATCAACAGCAAGTTACATGGAACCATGACACTTGACAGGTTCATTTTTCACCTGGCCCTTGCACTTTGGCTCACTAACGTGCACATTGCACCGGGTAATGCTGAATGCCTTTTTCGTGTAATTTTACATGCCAATTTTCACCTTTCTCACCTTCCTTGGCATGTCAGTTTGGACCCTTTCCTGGGTGACAGACTTCCCTGTCAGTTGTCACCTGTCCTCTCCTTGTGAATTGTTCCTCACACCACCCGTTCACCAGTGCACATGGGTCTGCCTGTGTTTCATGCCCATTTGCACCTTCATAGAAATGGGGGAGAAGGCACATTCCCTCTCCCCTGTTGCACTGGTTTTAATTCACTAGAAGTGTGCTCACTTTCCCACCTCTCTGGACCCTTCAGCTCTGTACATTTGCACAGCACATGGTCCCTTGCTGTGTTATTTTGATGGCAAATTTGAAGTCATTTGCGGCTTTTTCCTTTCCCCTTTGCTTGGTTTTCACCAGATGTTCTCACGGCCACATGCAGGCTTCACTTTCTCCTTTGCCGGTTTTCACCAGGCGGCCCCACAGACAAGCCAGGCTTCACTTTCAACTTTGCACGGTTTTCACCAGACATTCTCACGGACACATGCAGGCTTCACTTTCTCCTTTGCCGGTTTTCACCAGGCAGCCCCACAGACAAGCCAGGCTTCACTTTCAACTTTGCACGGTTTTCACCAGACATTCTCACGGACACATGCAGACTTCACTTTCTCCTTTGCCGGTTTTCACCAGGCGGCCCCACAGACAAGCCAGGCTTCACTTTCTCCTTTGCACGGTTTTCACCAGGCATTCCCACAGTCACACACACGCTTCACTTTCTCCTTTGCACGGTTTCTCCAGGCGTTCCCACGGACACGTGCAGGCTTCGCTGTCCCCTTTTCACCATTAGTCTGGGAACTTGCATTTGCACGTCTGTTTTGCACTCTTTCTTTCCTACGCTTTCAGGGTGGCAACTTACCTGGCTCCTCCAGCAGGTGCTGCGTCAGCTCCAACATGGGGTGACCTCACCCCAGGGTGAGGCTGGCGTCCCTGGGAGGAGCCTCACAGCTGGCGTGGTGCCCCAGACCCGTTCCAGGTGGAGCCACCTGTCCCGACATGTTCAGCATCTCCACCCACTCCCAGGCCCAGGGCACTAGCAGCTTCCCCCCAGTCCCAGCAGGGAGCACTGAGTCAGCATCCAGCCCCCAGCACGGCGGAAGGGGGGGCTGTGGGCTAGGGTCCCCTCTCAAAGCGAAGGGACAGGAGACTCTAGAGGGGAAGGCCCTGACCCCATTCCCTGCCCTTCCGCCAGCCAGCCCCCTACTCTGGGGCAGGTATGGGACCAGCACCCCTAGAGGGGAAAGGCCCCGTGTCCCATCCCCCCCCCAGCCTGCCCCCCAGCTTGGGGCAGGTATGGGGCTGGCACCCCCTAGAGGGGAAAGGCCCCGTGTCCCATCCCCACCCAGCCTGCCCCCCAGCTTGGGGCAGGTATGGGGCTGGCACCCCCTAGAGGGGAAAGGCCCCGTGTCCCATCCCTCATCCAGCCCGCCCCCCAGCCTGAGGGAGGTATGGGGCTGGCACCCCGTAGAGGGGAAAGGCCCTGTGTCCCATCCCCCACCCAGCCCGCCCCCCAGCCTGAGGGAGGTATGGGGCTGGCACCCCCTAGAGGGGAAAGGCCCCGTGTCCCATCCCCACCCAGCCTGCCCCCCAGCTTGGGGCAGGTATGGGGCTGGCACCCCCTAGAGGGGAAAGGCCCCGTGTCCCATCCTCCATCCAGCCCGCCCCCCAGCCTGGAGGAGGTATGGGGCTGGCACCCCCTAGAGGGGAAAGGCCCCGTGTCCCATCCCCACCCAGCCTGCCCCCCAGCTTGGGGCAGGTATGGGGCTGGCACCCCCTAGAGGGGAAAGGCCCCGTGTCCCATCCCCACCCAGCCTGCCCCCCAGCCTGGGGGAGGTATGGGGCTGGCACCCCCTAGAGGGGAAAGGCCCCGTGTCCCATCCCCACCCAGCCTGCCCCCCAGCTTGGGGCAGGTATGGGGCTGGCACCCCCTAGAGGGGAAAGGCCCCGTGTCCCATCCCCACCCAGCCTGCCCCCCAGCCTGGGGGAGGTATGGGGCTGGCACCCCCTAGAGGGGAAAGGCCCCGTGCCCCATCCCCCCCCATCCCGCCCCCCAGCCTGGGGCTGGACATGGGGCCATCAGCCCCATTCTGTCTAAGAAGCCGGGTGGGAAACAGGAGCTGCAGACGCAGCCGAGACGGAAACGGCCCATCAGTCCACCCCGGCCCAACCGCCCCTCGTCTGGGGCACCCAGGGCCGCCCCCCCAGCCCCCGCCCTACCTCTCAGGAGCAGCACGGCCGCCAGCAGGAGAAGGGGGGCGGCTCTGGGGGGGCAGGGGGCTCCCATGTCTGTGTCTCGCGGCTCCACGCGGCTCCGTCTGCCGGCCCTGAGCGGAGAGGACTCATAAGAGGAGGCAGTGGGGTGGGGCGTCTCCTCCTGCCCCCACGCGCCCCACCCCGGCTTTGCTGCGGGGCCGCAGGCCGGTGATTATTCCCGGTGCCGCCCAGCGCGTCAGGGCCTTTCCCGGGAACTGGCCCGGCCGGTCGGGGGAGCGGGCGGCGCCTCGGCGGGGCGCTTTCCACGCTGGGGGGGGGCGGCAGGGCCCGGGGAGGCCCCCAGCCGCTCCCCATGGCACCCCACTGCCTGGCACAGCGTCCCCCCACCTCCCCCCGGAGCCCCCCTGGGATCCCCAGCCGCTCCCCATGGCACCCCACTGCCTGGCACAGCGTCCCCCCACCTCCCCTCGGAGCCCCCCCCGGGACCCCCAGCCGCTCCCCATGGCACCCCACTGCCTGGCACAGCGTCCCCCCACCTCCCCTCGGAGCCCCCCCCGGGACCCCCAGCCGCTCCCCATGGCACCCCACTGCCTGGCACAGCGTCCCCCAACCTCCCCTCGGAGCCCCCCCCGGGACCCCCAGCCGCTCCCCATGGCACCCCACTGCCTGGCACAGCGTCCCCCCACCTCCCCCCGGAGCCCCCCTGGGATCCCCAGCCGCTCCCCATGGCACCCCACTGCCTGGCACAGCGTCCCCCCACCTCCCCCCGGAGCCCCCCTGGGATCCCCAGCCGCTCCCCATGGCACCCCACTGCCTGGCACAGCGTCCCCCCACCTCCCCCCGGAGCCCCCCTGGGATCCCCAGCCGCTCCCCATGGCACCCCACTGCCTGGCACAGCGTCCCCCCACCTCCCCTTGGAGCCCCCCTGGGATCCCCAGCCACTCCCCATGGCACCCCACTGCCTGGCACAGCGTCCCCCCACCTCCCCTCGGAGCCCCCCCCGGGACCCCCAGCCGCTCCCCATGGCACCCCACTGCCTGGCACAGCGTCCCCCAACCTCCCCCCGGAGCCCTCCTGGGATCCCCAGCCGCTCCCCATGGCACCCCACTGCCTGGCACAGCGTCCCCCCACCTCCCCCCGGAGCCCCCCTGGGATCCCCAGCCACTCCCCATGGCACCCCACTGCCTGGCACAGCGTCCCCCCACCTCCCCTCGGAGCCCCCCCCGGGACCCCCAGCCGCTCCCCATGGCACCCCACTGCCTGGCACAGCGTCCCCCAACCTCCCCCCGGAGCCCTCCTGGGATCCCCAGCCGCTCCCCATGGCACCCCACTGCCTGGCACAGCGTCCCCCCACCTCCCCCCGGAGCCCCCCTGGGATCCCCAGCCACTCCCCATGGCACCCCACTGCCTGGCACAGCGTCCCCCAACCTCCCCCCGGAGCCCTCCTGGGATCCCCAGCCGCTCCCCATGGCACCCCACTGCCTGGCACAGCGTCCCCCCACCTCCCCTCGGAGCCCCCCTGGGATCCCCAGCCGCTCCCCATGGCACCCCACTGCCTGGCACAGCGTCCCCCCACCTCCCCTCGGAGCCCCCCTGGGATCCCCAGCCACTCCCCATGGCACCCCACTGCCTGGCACAGCGTCCCCCCACCTCCCCCCGGAGCCCCCCTGGGATCCCCAGCCACTCCCCATGGCACCCCACTGCCTGGCACAGCGTCCCCCCACCTCCCCCCGGAGCTCCCCCTGGGATCCCCAGCCGCTCCCCATGGCACCCCACTGCCTGGCACAGCGTCCCCCCACCTCCCCTCGGAGCCCCCCTGGGATCCCCAGCCACTCCCCATGGCACCCCACTGCCTGGCACAGCGTCCCCCCACCTCCCCTCGGAGCCCCCCTGGGATCCCCAGCCGCTCCCCATGGCACCCCACTGCCTGGCACAGCGTCCCCCCCACCTCCCCTCGGAGCCCCCCTGGGATCCCCAGCCGCTCCCCATGGCACCCCACTGCCTGGCACAGCGTCCCCCCACCTCCCCTCGGAGCCCCCCCCGGAACCCCCAGCCGCTCCCCATGGCACCCCACTGCCTGGCACAGCGTCCCCCCACCTCCCCTCGGAGCCCCCCTGGGATCCCCAGCCACTCCCCATGGCACCCCACTGCCTGGCACAGCGTCCCCCCACCTCCCCCCGGAGCTCCCCCTGGGATCCCCAGCCGCTCCCCATGGCACCCCACTGCCTGGCACAGCGTCCCCCCACCTCCCCTCGGAGCCCCCCTGGGATCCCCAGCCACTCCCCATGGCACCCCACTGCCTGGCACAGCGTCCCCCCACCTCCCCTCGGAGCCCCCCTGGGATCCCCAGCCACTCCCCATGGCACCCCACTGCCTGGCACAGCGTCCCCCCACCTCCCCTCGGAGCCCCCCTGGGATCCCCAGCCACTCCCCATGGCACCCCACTGCCTGGCACAGCGTCCCCCCACCTCCCCTCGGAGCTCCCCCTGGGATCCCCAGCCACTCCCCATGGCACCCCACTGCCTGGCACAGCGTCCCCCCACCTCCCCTCGGAGCCCCCCTGGGATCCCCAGCCGCTCCCCATGGCACCCCACTGCCTGGCACAGCGTCCCCCCACCTCCCCTCGGAGCCCCCCTGGGATCCCCAGCCACTCCCCATGGCACCCCACTGCCTGGCACAGCGTCCCCCCACCTCCCCTCGGAGCCCCCCTGGGATCCCCAGCCACTCCCCATGGCACCCCACTGCCTGGCACAGCGTCCCCCCACCTCCCCTCGGAGCCCCCCTGGGATCCCCAGCCACTCCCCATGGCACCCCACTGCCTGGCACAGCGTCCCCCCACCTCCCCTCGGAGCTCCCCCTGGGATCCCCAGCCACTCCCCATGGCACCCCACTGCCTGGCACAGCGTCCCCCCACCTCCCCTCGGAGCCCCCCTGGGATCCCCAGCCGCTCCCCATGGCACCCCACTGCCTGGCACAGCGTCCCCCCACCTCCCCCCGGAGCTCCCCCTGGGATCCCCAGCCGCTCCCCATGGCACCCCACTGCCTGGCACAGCATCCCCCCACCTCCCCTCGGAGCTCCCCCTGGGATCCCCAGCCACTCCCCATGGCACCCCACTGCCTGGCACAGCGTCCCCCCACCTCCCCCCGGAGCTCCCCCTGGGATCCCCAGCCGCTCCCCATGGCACCCCACTGCCTGGCACAGCGTCCCCCCACCTCCCCTCGGAGCCCCCCCCGGGACCCCCAGCCGCTCCCCATGGCACCCCACTGCCTGGCACAGCGTCCCCCCACCTCCCCCCGGAGCCCCCCCTGGGATCCCCAGCCGCTCCCCATGGCACCCCACTGCCTGGCACAGCGTCCCCCCACCTCCCCTCGGAGCCCCCCTGGGATCCCCAGCCACTCCCCATGGCACCCCACTGCCTGGCACAGCGTCCCCCCACCTCCCCTCGGAGCCCCCCTGGGATCCCCAGCCACTCCCCATGGCACCCCACTGCCTGGCACAGCGTCCCCCCACCTCCCCTCGGAGCCCCCCTGGGATCCCCAGCCACTCCCCATGGCACCCCACTGCCTGGCACAGCGTCCCCCCACCTCCCCTCGGAGCCCCCCTGGGATCCCCAGCCACTCCCCATGGCACCCCACTGCCTGGCACAGCGTCCCCCCACCTCCCCTCGGAGCTCCCCCTGGGATCCCCAGCCACTCCCCATGGCACCCCACTGCCTGGCACAGCGTCCCCCCACCTCCCCTCGGAGCCCCCCTGGGATCCCCAGCCGCTCCCCATGGCACCCCACTGCCTGGCACAGCGTCCCCCCACCTCCCCTCGGAGCCCCCCTGGGATCCCCAGCCACTCCCCATGGCACCCCACTGCCTGGCACAGCGTCCCCCCACCTCCCCTCGGAGCCCCCCTGGGATCCCCAGCCACTCCCCATGGCACCCCACTGCCTGGCACAGCGTCCCCCCACCTCCCCTCGGAGCCCCCCTGGGATCCCCAGCCACTCCCCATGGCACCCCACTGCCTGGCACAGCGTCCCCCCACCTCCCCTCGGAGCTCCCCCTGGGATCCCCAGCCACTCCCCATGGCACCCCACTGCCTGGCACAGCGTCCCCCCACCTCCCCTCGGAGCCCCCCTGGGATCCCCAGCCGCTCCCCATGGCACCCCACTGCCTGGCACAGCGTCCCCCCACCTCCCCCCGGAGCTCCCCCTGGGATCCCCAGCCGCTCCCCATGGCACCCCACTGCCTGGCACAGCATCCCCCCACCTCCCCTCGGAGCTCCCCCTGGGATCCCCAGCCACTCCCCATGGCACCCCACTGCCTGGCACAGCGTCCCCCCACCTCCCCCCGGAGCTCCCCCTGGGATCCCCAGCCGCTCCCCATGGCACCCCACTGCCTGGCACAGCGTCCCCCCACCTCCCCTCGGAGCCCCCCCCGGAACCCCCAGCCGCTCCCCATGGCACCCCACTGCCTGGCACAGCGTCCCCCCACCTCCCCTCGGAGCTCCCCCTGGGATCCCCAGCCGCTCCCCATGGCACCCCACTGCCTGGCACAGCGTCCCCCCACCTCCCCTCGGAGCCCTCCTGGGATCCCCAGCCACTCCCCATGGCACCCCACTGCCTGGCACAGCGTCCCCCCACCTCCCCTCGGAGCTCCCCCTGGGATCCCCAGCCGCTCCCCATGGCACCCCACTGCCTGGCACAGCGTCCCCCAACCTCCCCTCGGAGCTCCCCCTGGGATCCCCAGCCACTCCCCATGGCACCCCACTGCCTGGCACAGCGTCCCCCCACCTCCCCTCGGAGCTCCCCCTGGGATCCCCAGCCGCTCCCCATGGCACCCCACTGCCTGGCACAGCATCCCCCCACCTCCCCCCGGAGCCCCCCTGGGATCCCCAGCCACTCCCCATGGCACCCCACTGCCTGGCACAGCGTCCCCCCACCTCCCCCTGGAGCCCCCCCTGGGATCCCCAGCCGCTCCCCATGGCACCCCACTGCCTGGCACAGCATCCCCCCACCTCCCCCCGGAGCCCTCCTGGGATCCCCAGCCGCTCCCCATGGCACCCCACTGCCTGGCACAGCGTCCCCCCACCTCCCCCCGGAGCTCCCCCAGGACCCCCTGCCTGCTTCCCACGGCCGCCCCCAGGGAGCCCCCACCCCGCACAGCAGGGTGTCTGGACTGGGCGCCCCACCACTCGCATCCCACGGGCAGGGTTGTCCTGCCGCTGCTGGTCCCTACGCAGGCCCCAGCCCCGCCATGCAGGGGGGCAGAAACACTGTGGGGGGGGGCAGGTGCAGGGCGAGGCTGGAGGGGACGGGGGGGCAGAAATGCTGCAGGGATGGGCAGGAGCAGGGGGAGGCTGGGGGGGGCAGGGGGGCAGAAATGCTGCGGGGGTGGGCAGGAGCAGGGGGAGGCTGGAGGGGACGGGGGGCAGAAATGCTGCGGGGATGGGCAGGAGCAGGGGGAGGCTGGGGGGAACAGGGGGGCAGAAATGCTGCGGGGGTGGGCAGGAGCAGGGGGAGGCTGGGGGGAACAGGGGGGCAGAAATGCTGCGGGGGTGGGCAGGAGCAGGAGGAGGCTGGGGGGAACAGGGGGGCAGAAATGCTGCGGGGGTGGGCAGGTGCAGGGCGAGGCTGGGGGGAACGGGGGGGCAGGAGCAAGGGGAGGCTGGGGGGACAGGCAGAAGGAGCGGTGCAGGGCGGGCGGTGGAGCAGGGCATGGGGGCCTGCAGGTGCTGGTGGGTGGAGCAGGGGCCAGGGCCTGGGGCCACCGAGCTGGGGGGCAGTGGGAGCTGGGGGGGGGGGTTTGGGCCACCTGGCCAAGGGGTGGAGCGGGGGCGGGGGCACGAGGGTGTTTGAGCTGGAACTGCCCTTGGCCGGCACGGGTACCACAGGGCACTGCCCATGCAGCTCCGCCTGCGCCTAAGGACGGCCCTGCTGCCGAGTCCCCCCCCACAGCACCGCGGCTGGCACCGGGCCCAAGACCCCTGCCCAGCCCCCCCTTCCTGCAGCATGGTACCGCCTGCTGGACCCCCCCTCCATTTGCTGTGGCACGGCCCCCCCCGGACTCCTGCCCCCTCCCTGTGGCACCCCCTGCCGGACCCCTGCCTACGGTGCCCCCTCCCAGACCCCTGCCCCCTCCCTACGGCATGGTGCCCCCTCCTGGATCCCTGCCCCCTCCCTGCGGCACGGCGCCCCCTCCTGGATCCCTGCCCCCTCCCGGATCCCTGCCCCCTCCCTACGGCACGGCGCCCCCTCCTGGATCCCTGCCCCCTCCCGGATCCCTGCCCCCTCCCTACGGCATGGTGCCCCCTCCTGGATCCCTGCCCCCTCCCGGATCCCTGCCCCCTCCCTACGGCACGGTGCCCCCTCCTGGATCCCTGCCCCCTCCCGGATCCCTGCCCCCTCCCTGCGGCACGGTGCCCCCTCCTGGATCCCTGCCCCCTCCCGGATCCCTGCCCCCTCCCTACGGCATGGTGCCCCCTCCTGGATCCCTGCCCCCTCCCGGATCCCTGCCCCCTCCCTACGGCACGGTGCCCCCTCCTGGATCCCTGCCCCCTCCCGGATCCCTGCCCCCTCCCTACGGCACGGCGCCCCCTCCTGGATCCCTGCCCCCTCCCTGCGGCACGGCGCCCCCACCGTCACACGGGCCATAGGGCCGGGATGGGGCAGCAGGGCAGGCTGACGTGCTGACACCCACCCTCCCTGTTCCCGTATTGCTGCCCGAGGGTGCTGAGCTCAGCACTGACAGTCCCGGGTCCAGGGCATGAGCTGGCACCGGGGGCCCAGCCTCGGCTCTGCCCCAGCAAACGGGGGGTCCTGCAACAGGGTCTGGCCTGGCCACGGGGGGGGATGGGGCGAGTGTCTGACGGCTACAGGGTGGCAGGGCCGGGGCCAGGACTCCTGGGTTCTCTCCCCAGCGCTGAGGGGAGTGGGGGTTAGTGGTTAGAGCAGGACCCAGGACTCCTGGGTTCTCTCCCCAGCTATGGATTGCAGGATTGCAGGTTGGGGTGAGTGGCGGGTGGGGGGGGGGGGGCTGTGTGTGTTGTTATGTGGCTCAGCCCCCTTGCAATGCAGCCCCCCCAAGCCTCAAAACCAGCTGCTCCGGCCGGACCTCAGGGGTGCTGGGGCGGGGAGGAAGAGGCCAGATGTGCAGGAAATTGGGGTGCAGCTGGGAACAGCACCCCCAGTCCAGACACACAGCTTCCCCCTCCTCCCTCCTGCCCTTCCCCAGTGCCTGTACCAGGCAGCACTGAGTCACCGGGGCCTGGGGCTGGGGTGTGGGGAGCACAAGGCCCTGCTGAGCCAGGCGCAGGGAGAGACGGGGGATGGGGCCTGGAGCTCTTCCCCTCTAGGGGTGCCAGCCACGACCTGGCTCCAGGGCACAGACTGGCCTGGGGGCAGCGGGGGGAGGGGGGAGGGGCCAAGGCTCTGCCCTGGGGGGCTGGGACTGAGTGGCTGAGAGCAGGGGGAGGGGCAGGAGCCCAGACTTCTGGGTCCTCCCCCCATCTCCAGCAGGGGACTGGGGTGTGGTGCCTACAGCAGGGGGTCAGGTCTCTTGGCTTCTCTCCCCAGCTCCTTCAGGACAGCGGGGTCTAGTGGTTAGAGCAGGGGGCCCCTGGGAGTCAGGATAGCTGGGGTCTCTCTCTGGCTCTGGGAGGGCAGTGGGGTCCAGTGGTTAGAGCAGGGGGTCCCCCTGGGAGTCAGGATAGCTGGGGTCTCTCCCTGGCTCTGGGAAGGCAGTGGGGTCCAGTGGTTAGAGCAGGGGGCCCCTGGGAGTCAGGATAGCTGGGGTCTCTCTCTGGCTCTGGGAGGGCAGTAGGGTCCAGTGGTTAGAGCAGGGGGCCCCTGGGAGTCAGGATAGCTGGGGTCTCTCCCTGGCTCTGGGAGGGCAGTGAGGTCCAGTGGTTAGAGATGGGGCAAGGGGCTGAGTCAGGGTGCCTGGGTTCTGTCCGTGGCCGTGTGATGGCCCGTCAGGGAGCCCCCGACTCTGTCCCCCCGTCCGCAGCCAGAGGCGCCTCTCCTCCGGCCAGTCGAGTCGAAGGTTTCATTGCTTCTCAGGGACACGGCGCAGCACAGAAGTGATGGCAGCCCAGGCGCCAGGGCAGAGCCTGAGTCCTCCTGGGGGGAAGGGGCCTCGCCCCCTCCCTTGGTCTGAAACAGCGGCGGCCGACCCGCGGCTCGTGAGCCGCAAAGAGAAGAATTGCGGCTCCTGACGGAACCAGGGCGGAACCCGGAACCGCTCAGCTCAGCCGCTGTCCCGGCCGGGCCGCTCGGAGCCGCGTACGTGCTCACGGCCCGGCCGTCCCGCGCACGGCCCCCCGGGTGCTGTGTCACGTCCTGCACGTGCGAGCAGCCAGCTGCTGAGGGCTCCGGGTGCGGCAGCAGCTTCGGGACCTGGGCATAAGGTCGGGGGGCGGAGGGAGTAGGAGTCCCAGGACTGCAGGCCAGCTCCCACTTCTCAGGAAGCACGCGGCTCTCGTGGGCAGCAGGGGAAGGGCAGGCGCTTCCTGAGAAGTGGGAGCTGGCATGCAGGCAGGACTCCTACACACACCCTGCACAGCAGGCAGCAGGGGGAAGGAAGTCCCTGGCCAAGGACAGAAGTGCACCAGCTGTTTAGGGGAGGGGAAGGGAGGAAAGGGGAGGGGAAGAGCAGCCCAGGTGCTTCCTGAGACCCGGGATTCCCTGGTACTGGCTGAGCTGTCCTTATTTCCTCCCCCTGGCCAGACCCCCTACCAGCACCCTGTCTCCTGCCCCAGTGGCCTGCCACCTGCCACCTGCCCCAGCACCCACCTGCCACCTGCCCCAGCACCCACCAGCACCCTGCCCCAGCACCCTGTCTCCTGCCCCAGTGGCCTGCCATCTGCCCCAGTGGCCTGCCATCTGCCCTAGCACCCCCCAGCACCCTGCCCCAGCACCCTGTCTCCTGCCCCAGTGGCCTGCCATCTGCCCTAGCACCCACCAGCACCCTGCCCCAGCACTCTGTCTCCTGCCCCCACAAGCACAGTTGGAGCCACATTAGTGAGGCTTGGGGGTTTTCGCAGGGGTTGTTTTTTGCATCTCACTTGTGTGGCCCCGACTTTTCTGACTTTTCTGTGGGTCAGTGACACCTGACTCAAAACAGGTTCCCTGCCCCTCTCATAAATAAAGACAACGCCGAAACACATTGTGTTTGACATAATATTGTACTTAAAAATGAAGCCTAGCCAACAAGCGCCCATCTGGCTGCAGCATCATAACACTCCTGCACCCTCCCAGACTCCAAACCTGAGCCCATCATACACTGTACTGTGACGGACCGGGCCGGGTCTGGGCACAGCTGAGGGCGTCCGCTCAGGGCGAATTGCTCCCATTTGGGGCTCCTTACAGCCCCGAACTGGAGACCTTCCCAAACAGGCCACACACCGAGCGCTCCAGCTGCCTGTCCGGCCAGCCAGAAGCCTCACAAGCAAAACCCCTCGGACACCCCAGCTCTTTCCATGCCCCAAACAGCCCCGGGCCTAGCACAGGTGAGGGGTTATAGAAGCCAATCACCTACCCCGAGCGGGTTCTCTCTGTTCCAAGAAATTAGCCACAGGTCCCGATCAATTTCCACTCTGGATCTACCCACAAGACCACGCTGGGCCAGTCCTTTAGCATCTAAAATCTAAAGGTTTATTACTAAAAGAAAGCAAAGCAGGAGAGAGAGGCTGTTAAAGGATCCTACATCACAAACATCGCACCTCCCGGTTCTCGATGCAGGCTTGTAGCAGAGATGTTATACCTGCTGGATTAAAAGTCTCTGGTGCACATCCTATGTCAGGATGGGTCCGCGGTTCGTTCTGGCTCGTGGCTCTCTAGCTCTGGGATCGAGAGCTGAGCTGAAGCCCTAGATGGAGGAGCCACAGGACACTTATGTACCTCTCCTGGCATCTTCTTGGCTGCAGCAGGTCACCTGGTCAGTGGCCTATCCTGCTGTTCCATGCTGGTAGCCCTTAGGTGTCGGTCACATTCCTGAGGTGTGGATCGGCACCCGGAGATTCATTGTCTCCTTGCTAATTAGTATAGCCATCGGCTCAGCATTCCTTACCCATTGCTCTGCTTCAGACAGAGCATCTTCCAGCAGCCACAGAGTACATCACTGAAACTCCACATCCAGCCATTCTACAAGTGCACGAGTAGCATATACAGAATCGGTAGAGCGTACGCTTTCCTTTGACACCTCACATGGCCCCCTTTGTAATCGCTTTTGGGGCAAACGCCTCCCCATGGGTGCAGCAGTGATCCTGGCTGCTCCCCTTAAAATCCAGTAACGTGACAACTGGAACCCCCTGTCCTGAGCCCCTCCCATCCCCAAACTCCTGCACCCCCACACCCCCAGCCTTCTGCCACCACACGCCTGCACCATCCACACACCGCAGATCTGTGCCCGTCATGCTCCCAACCTCCCTGCCCTGAGCCCCTCAGACACCCCAGCCCAAACGCCTGCACCCTCGCAGCCACAAGCCTGCGGCTTGCTCAGCCCCCAACCCTCCACCTGCCCCAGCACTGTCCAGCCTGGAGACCCCTCCCTCGGACGGCGTACCGGCACCTACTTCCCCTGCGCAGCCAGGTCGGGGGCAGGGGTCGGTTACACCGTGGATGCCGGCCAAACCGGTACGGCAGCAGCTTTTGAAAGGCCCACGCCATCACCCACGCCATCGCCACGTCGTTCTGCTCCCGGGCAACAGCTTCCTGCTCAGGTACACGACGGGGTGTCGCTCCCCCTGCTCATCCACCTGCCTCAGCCCCGCCCCCAGCCCGGTGTCAGAGCCATCGGTAGACACCAGAAAGGGCTTTTCGAAGTCCGGATTTACCAGTGCTGGGGCCTTGGCCAGGGCTTCCTTCAGCGCACAGAGCCCTCTGGCACTGCTCCGGCCAGACCCCCTGTCGGGCCTCCCCTTCCTGCACAGCTCCGTGATCGGGGCCGCGATGGAGCTGAAGTTTGCACAAAGCTCCGGTCGTACCCGCCATCCCAATGAACGCCTGGACCTGCTTCTTGGGCTGGGGCACAGGCCAGTCTCCGATGGCCTCCACCTTGGCCGGCTCTGGCTTCAAGCGGCCGCTCCCCACCTTACGGCCCAGGTAGGAGACTTCGGCCAGCCCCACCTGGCACTTCCCAGCCTTTACCGTCAGCCCGGCCCCCTGCAGCCGCCCAGCACCCGGCTGACCTGGGCCACGTGGGCCTCCCAGGACTGGCTGAAGACACAAATATCGTGGCTGTGAGCCAGGGCAAAGCTCCCCACCCCCCGCAGCAGCTGGTCCACCAGGCGCTGGAAGGGACCGGCGCCCCCTTGAGGCCGAAGGGCAGGACCAGGAACTCGTAGAGCCCCAGCGGGGTGATAAACGCCGATTTCAGCCTGGCCTCGGTGCCCAGCGGCACCTGCCAGTAGCCCTGGGTGAGGGGCAGGGCGGTGAGGCAGCGAGCTCCCCCCGGCCTGTCCAGGAGCTCGTTGGGCCTGGCATGGGGTAGACGTCGGGCACCGTGACGGCGTTGAGCTTCCCGTAGTCCATAGCCTCTGGGCATCCTGCTGGCTGTGTTTGGGCTGGGGTGACCCCTACTGGCCGGGAGCTGTAGCGCTGCCCCTACTGGATGGTATCTGTAGCACCCCCACTACGTCACAGGCTCCCAGGGGGTGGCAGGGGAGGGGCCCAGCGCCCAGGGCTGTGCAGGGCGGGTTGTTTGTCCCAGGGAAGGGCTGTTCTTGGGAAATATCCTGCCGGTCACGTGGTTCCTGGCCTGGGGCAGAGGGATCGCAGCTGATCGCGGAGGAGCCTTGAGCGCCAGAGATCCCCGAGCCCCACCCAGGTACCCGCTGCTCCTGCCGGCCCAGACCCCCCGGCTCCATCCTCCCCTGAGCAGGGGGGCCCAGGGAGGAGGGTGCAGGAAATGCCAGGCGGTGCCCCAGGGACAGGCTCCCCCAGGCTCCTCTGCTCCCCCCAGTGCTGGTGGAGGCCTGCGTGGGCTGCAGGGCTCTGTGGGGTGCCCCACACCTCCTGGCTTAGGGGGCTTGGGCTGGGAACTTAGCTGGGGAGCCTGGCAGATCCCGGAGCTAATCCCCTCTGGGCTGTAACTTTGCCTGGTACCTTCCAGCCTCTAGAGACCCCTGGTCCCCGCCCTGGCTGCCGCCCCCCCTCCAGCTCCACTGTGCTCTACCGCAGTCCTGGGGGCCTCCCGCCTCCCTCCCCCCCCCTCCCCGCGCACCCGGGTAGCCCAGGGCCCGCACCCGCCCTTCCCCGGGTCAGTGTGTCTGGGGCAGTTCCCACTCGACCCTGTCACTTTCCCTACCCTGGGGCCGCAGCCCCTGCCCCTGTCTCCTCCTGCTGAGCACTGGGTGGGGCAGGAGGTATCAATTCAGCACCAGGGGGAACAAGGAGAGTAGTGTCTAGTGGTTAGAGCCGCAGGCTGGGAGCCAGGATGGTGGGAGCCATGGAACCACATGCCACTTGCCACAGAACTGCTCACCTCCAGCCATGGAAACTGTCACCACTTGCCACGGAGCCACGTGCCGCCTGCCATGGAATTGTGTGCCACTTTCCACGGAAACTATGCACCGCTGGCCAAGGAAACCACATGCTGCCTGCCACAAAACCTCGCACCACCTGCCATGGAACCACACATCACCTTCCACCGAAACTGCTCCCCTTCTGCCACAGAACCACCTGCCGTGGAACCTCCTGCCGGCTGCTGCAGAACCGCTCGCTGCGTTCACACTCGGGTTAGCTCCCACGGGCACGTCTTTGCACTATCCCCGTGCGTGCCCTTTCCCCCGGTGCCTGTTGCGTCTGAAGCAGGCGCCGCCCCCTGGCTGTGTGTCGCGCAGGCCGTGTTACTGGATCCGTGCGTATGTGGCTCTGCCTGTCAAACTGGCACCTTTCCCATCCGTGTGTCTCGCGCCCCCGGACTCAGGCCCGGCCACGGAGGCGTCAGCTGTTAGCAATGCCACAAGGGGGGTTTGTGGCGCCGATGGACTGAGCACAGCGTTTCACCTGGCGTGTCGTGGGGCTTTGCTGGTTGGGATGGATTCGGTCCGGGCGCGAGCTCCCAACTCCCCCTTCCCGGGATGAGCGGGCCCCCGCGAGCCCGTCTGGGGTCCCCCGTGGCCCTTCAGCCCCCGCAAGGGGGGCGAATTCTGTAGCCACACACCACTGGGGCCTCCGCCCCCCGAAGGTTCCTCAGTTTGGTATCAGGTCGATGTGTGAGACAGTGGGGGGGGGGGGGGGGGAGTCCATGCTCTCCACTGGGTCCCAGCCCGGGGCCCTGGGGGGTTACCCGGCCGATTGGGTCCCACCCCCTAACACGTCAGCCCACGGGCACCAAGAGCGCGCTGCCCCGGGCTGCTTCGTAGCCTCTCCTGGCCTGAGGGCCTCCTGTCCCGGCACCCAAGGTCCCACCGCTCTGACGTGGGTCCCAGACTCCCCGCCGCGGCTCTCCGGGGTCCGGCGCTCCTGCCTCCAACGCAGGGGAAGGAAACGCTTCCCCGCGGTCCTTCCTCGCCCCCTGCTCTCCCGGCGCTTTTTGAACCCCCGCCGGGGCCCGTTCCACCCTCCGTCTCCCCTCCGCTGACGTCCTGACGTCGGGTCCGCGGGCGGGGTTACGTCGCGGCGTGCCGTGGGGGATGGGTGGTAGCCCGCCCCTTGCCGCCGGCAGGCCTCCTCTCCAGGTGCCGGTTTGCCCCGCTCGGTGCGGGAATCGGCGGGGCCGGTGTCCTGGCCGCGCGCCTGCCGAGTCGCACCTCCTCGCCCTCCCGCCGGGGCCGGCGTCTCACCGGTTTCAGTGCAGGCCTCGGCTGGCCCATCACACTGGTCCCTCCCACAAACCCGTCCAACGTGGCGCGGTCACGGCTCCCAGGTCCTGCCCACGCTCGGCCCGTCCATCCCCGGGCAGGACCCCCCCAGCGCGACGGCCCCTTCTCGGGGGGCCCAGCTCGGCGGCAGGGAGACGGCCCTTTCCCGGGGCCACTGCAGTGCGGCGACCCTCTTTTGGGGGGCCCCTTTCACCTTGGGGAGCCGCTCCTCCACCTCCGGGACAGCACCTCTTGGGGTCTCCATCTGCCTGCCTGCACCGTGAACCCCTTGTGGGCCTCCCCTCCCAAGGGACTAGCCCAGCCTGCTCCCCAGCCCAGAGCGACTCCCGGCCAGCCCCCAGCAGGAGGAGCTATGGGGCTGCGAACGCAGCAACGGATCCCTCAGGCCAGTCAGTCTGGCCCCCCGGCCCCGCCCCGAGTCTCCCCTGCAGCCCGGGGGTTCTGCCTGCTCTGCCCCCCGTCCCGATCTGAGCCCCGTCAGCCAGCCGAGCCCCCGGTTCCCCCAGCAAGAGCCCCCCCGGCCAGTGTCTCTCTGCAGGTAACAGGGGGGCCTGCACCCCTCTTCTCTCCTCCCCTCCCGTCCAGTGTTTGGGAGCAGCTGGGCCGGGCGCCGGGATCTCCCCTTTGTAGCCCTTGTCTGTGTCTGGCCAGAACCGGCCGTGTCCTCTGAGCAGGGCCGGGGGCACCAGGGCACCAGACCCCGGGCTCCAGTTCTGGGCTGTTCCCTGCAACAACAAACTTCTCCCCTCCCCCATCACATTAACCAGTGACATCCCAGGGCGCTGAGCCCCCCACGCAGCCCTCCGGAGCCCCGACAACTCCCCACTTCCTCACAGGTGCTTTTACTGGGTGACCGAAATCTCTTACTTGCGCCTGGTGCGGTGCGGTCTGGGATACGGTTCGTGGCAGCAGCGTTGCTAAAAGTGCCAGGGGGGCTCTGACGGTGTCGCTGCTACAGGCTGTGTCTCTTACGTGTAAACGGGATCCCGAGAGGCCCGTTGGATCCGGGTCTGCATCGCCCTGCTCAGCGCATCGCGCTCCAGCCTCCGCCGCAGTGTTGCCCCCAAGGCCACAGGCGCGATGCCAAGCTCCCCGAGATGCTCAGCCTGGCCGCCCCAGGGGGGCACTGAATTTGGAGCAGGCCCCCCCGAATCGTGGGCACTTTGGGACGCTCAGTGACGGGCGGGGCCCCCTCGGAAAGCGGCGTTCGGCGGCTGCGCGTGGGCTCGTGGCCTCGCCGTTCTGGGTGGCGGCCAGGCTGTTCCAATGGAAAAGGCGCGCGTGGTGTAACGCACGGTGCAAAACGCCACTCGGTGCCAACCGGCAGCTCCAGATTCCTCTAAGGGCAGCGGTCTGGGCTGCGAACGCGGCTGGCAGATTCCAGCCCGGGGTCACCCATGAAACAAGCTGCCCGGATCAGCCAAACCCCGCTTCCTGCTCTAGCGACGGCCAAAGGCATCCAGCCAGGGCCTCCCTGTCCCAGCCCCTCCGGCTCAAGGGCAGGGTGGCGGGAGGCAGGGTTCCCAGCACAGGGAGCCGGTTCGCGGCTGCCCACTTGCTCCTCATTGCTCTGTGGCCGTGGCCGAGCCTTCAGCCGCAGCGTTTCCTCCCGGGCCCTCTTACGACAGGGACGGCTCCTTGGAACGTGGCCTCCACGGGGAACACGCCCCACAGGCGTCTCCCAGGCGGGGGGGGGGGGGGAATCGAAAGTCGCGAGCGGATGAGCTGGCCGCAACAGACAGGTGCAGGGTGTGACGGCGCGACGGGTCCCCCCCGGATCCTGCAGCCCCGCAGCAGCCAGAACAGGCTCCGCCAGCCGGGAGAACAGGGGGGTTGTTGCTCCCCCGGGCACAGCCCAGCCCAGACGTGACGTGGCCACAGGAGTCAGGGCCAGGACGCCCCAGCCCCCTGGAGATGGGTCCCTGGGCCCCTAGACTCCAGCCCCTCCTTAGTCTGTCTCCTTCATGGTTCCAGCCCAAGACTGCCCCCCCCCCCCACACTCCCTTCCTTGGTTCCCTCCCTTCCCTTAACCGGTCGGACCGGTCCGGTCACTGTCATGGGGCCCACCAGCCCCCCCCCCCCAGCCGTGCTCACCCCCCCCCCAGGCCAAGCCCAGCAGCCAGCGAGGAACTGACACCACATCACACAGGGTGTCGGCGTTTCCAGCCCCGGGGAGGAGGTGGCAGGAGCAGGAGGCGAGTTCACCGTGACCCCCGGGGCTTCCCCAGCCAGCGGCCCGGCCTCACCCCGGTGGCCGGGCCCCGCCGCGCTTGCCCTGCGGCCACGTTTCCCCAGGGGACGGATTTCTCCCGAGCGGTCCCAGACCGGGATCCGCCCGCCGAAGCCAGGGGAGGGGGGGGGACATCGGGAGCCTCGTGTGCGGAATAACGGCTCCGCTTTCTCCTCCCGGCCCGCCCCACTGGGCCCGTCTGTGCGGCCCCGTCCGGCCCCACCGGTGGCCCCCTCTTTAGACACTGCCTGAGCAACCGGCCTGCTTGGCCCAGCTCCGCCCCCAGCCCAGCGCAGGACACGCCCCCTCCGGCCCGGCTCCGCCCCCTCTGGCCCGGCTCCGGCTCAGCACACGCCTCGCAGGTGACTCACAGGCGGGGAAGCCCCGAACGTTCACGCAGCAAGCGCTGACTGCTAGGCCGCGCAGCCGAGAGCCCTGGCCCGCTGTCACGCGGCTGGGGTGTGTGCGCAGCGTGTCCGCGAGGGACTCATTGTCCTGGGGTGTGAAATGAGAAATCCAGGGTGGAACTGACGATTTCAGAAACATCCAAAATGGGAGCGTTTGGCCTTCGAGGAACCTTTGGGTTTCTGCATCCTGGACTAGGCCCAGGGAGGGCGGGGGGGATGGGGTGGGCCAGACGGCTGGTGGGGGGTGTCTAGGAGAGAGGTGGATATTGGGGGTAGGGACTGAATCAGTATGTGTGGGGATGGCTGGATGGATGGACAGATGAAGGGGCGGATGGAGAGATGGATGGAGAGGTGTATACAGGGATGGACGGATGGAAGGACAGCTGGAGGGGTGTGTACGGGGATGGATGAAGGTGTACGTATGGGGCTGGCCGGACGGATGGAGGGAGGGTGTCTGAGGGGTGGACTGGCTGGACGGGTGGACGGAGGTTGTGTATGGGGTAGCTTGGACAGACAGAGGGTGTCTGAGGGGTGGGCTGGACGGACAGAGGGACAGAGGGTGTCCAAGGGGTGGGCTGGACGGACAGACGGACGGAGGGTCTCCGAGTCCAGCCCCCTGCCCCCATGGCAGGACCAAATACTGCCTAGACCATCCCTGCTAGACATTTATCTAACCTGCTCTGAAATATCTCCAGAGATGGGGATCCCACAACCTCCCTCTGCAATTTATTCCAGGGTTTGACCACCCTGGCAGGTAGGAACTTTTTCCTAATGTCCAACCTAAACCTCCCTTGCTGCAGTTTAAGCCCCTTGCTTCTTGTTCTGTCCTCAGAGGCCAAGATGAACAACTTTTCTCCCTCCTCCTTGTCACACCCTTTTAGATACCTGACAATGGCTCTCATGTCCCCCCTCAATCTTCTCTTTTCTAAACTACACAAGCCCAATTCTTTCAGCCTTCCCTCCTAGCTCCTGTTCTCTAGACCTTTCGTCATTCTCATTGCTCTTCTCTGGACCCTCCCCAATTTCTCCACATCTCCACAACGACTTTCCTTGCCAACCGATCTGCGTCTTGACTCCCGCTTTTTGCCGACAAACAGCTGATTGGGCAAAGCGCGGCCGCCATTTTGACTCTAATGAAGCGGGGGATGTTTAAATCCCCCTTCACTGACTATGTCGGTACGTCTGACTTACATGCCTCTCTCAGCAGAGAGATGTGGTCTAGACAGACCCCAGGAGTCAGGGCAACGCTTCTCTGGAGCAGGTTGCAGGGGATGGCCAGGGAGGGTTCCTCACTGGGGAACAAGCTCCAGTTCTGGAGGGGGTTGGCGCTGGCTGGTGATGTGCGTGAGTCTGAACCTGCACAAGCTGGACGTGAGCTGGGTGAGGGAGCACAGTGTGAGCAGCCACAGCGTGTGCGAACTGGCGAGCTGGCTGCTGGAAGTAGCGGTGGGTCAGTGAAAGAAGCTGCCTCAGTCGCTAGCTGCGGTTCTGGCAATAGCCGGGGTGCTGCGGCAGGGGGAGACTCTCTCTGATTGTCTAGTGATAGAGATGCAGCCGTGTCACCCAAAGAATCAATGCACCTAAAACAGACATCAGGCTCTTTCACAGACAGAAAACTGTTGCTTGCCATTTCAGCCAGACTGACCATTCTCTCAATGACCTTACACCATGCCTATTGCTTCAACGAGATTTTCCCTCCAGACTTCCAAGAGAAGCCGCAGAACTGTCATTCCTGCTTAAATTTGACACTTTACGTAGGGGCCTTAACAAAGATGCTAATTATCTCACCCGTTACAAAGCTAGCTTCCCCAATTATCACCCCAATGTCATTCCCTCGCAGGCACGAACCTTCCCCCCCACCCCTCCTCTGTTCTTATATCCGATTCGTCAGTTTTATATGGGTTCACTTTTTTTGATTGTATCCTTTGGTATATATGGTTGTGCCAATTTTCTTCCACCAATTGGTCTGAGGAAGTGGGTCTGGCTCACGAAAGCTCATCACCTAATAAACCATCTTGTTAATCTTTAACGTGCTGCGTAGTCGTGTCTGTCTCTGATTGTGTGTCTGTGTGTGTCAGCGGCAGGCCCGAGGGCGAAGGGTTTCCTTCCAGTCCTTGGGCTGGTGAGCAGGGCTGGTGTCCCAGAGTTGGGACTCGATAGAGCTATGGGCCAGAAAGGGGGTGGCCCTAGGTTTGTGCCTGCTGGGGAGAAGGATGCTGTGACCAGGAGCGGCCGGAGGCCGGCTGCAGCGGCGGGCGCCCTAGGCGGGGCGGCACAATCGGCACCCCTGAGTGGACGGAGCGCCGGGGCATCTTGCCAGGATCCCAGCGATCAGACGGCTCAGGGGCTTGTGTGCTACCTGAGGAAGAGGGAAGGTTCCCCCTTGTGCGTGCCGGAGGGCGCCAGTCCAGAGTGACAAAGGGAAGGGCGATGTCTCTGACCTGGTACCTTGTGGCTGCGTCGACATTGGCATGATCTTGTGCAAATACTCTTTAATGCAAGAGTGCTTGTGTTCAAGTATTTGCACAAGAGAGCGTCTACACTGGCATGTGCGTTTGCGCAAGGGCGTCCATGCCAGCGTACACACTCTCTTGCGCAAGAAAGCGCCGACGGCCATTTTAACCACCGGGCTTTTTTGCGCAAGGAATTCCTGTTGCCTGTCTACCCTGGCCTCTTGCGCAAGAACAGTTGCTCAAGAGGGTTTCTTCCTGAGCGGGCGCATCACAGTTCTTGCGCAAGAAGCCCTGATTTCACACATCACAACGGCTGCGTTCTTGCACAAGAACTCCCCCCAGTGCAGACAGTGTGACGGAGCAGGGGCGATACCGCAGGTTCCAGAGCTGGTGGAAGGGGAAAGAGGCAGAGAGAGTCAGCAATCCTGGCTAATTAGGGGCAGCAGAGACAGGGCGGCTGCAAAATCAATTAAGGCCCAGGTGAAAGCAACTGAGACTGCCTGGAGGCCTATTTAAGAACCCTCCCTGAGGGTGTGGGGGAGAGAGTTGGGAAGGAGTTTGGAGAGCTGTGAGAGTGGGGCGCGAATTGAGAAGTTTGAGAGCTGTGGAGGAGTTTGGAGAGCTGTGAGAGTGGGGCGCGAATTGAGAAGTTTGAGAGCTGTGGAGGAGTTTGGAGAGTTCTGAGAGTGGGGAGCGAGTTGAGAAGTTTGGAGAGCTGTGGAGGAGTTTGGAGAGCTGTGAGAGTGGGGAGCGAATTGAGAAGTTTGGAGAGCTGTGAGAGTGGGGAGCGAGTTGAGAAGTTTGGAGAGCTGTGGAGGAGTTTGGAGAGCTGTGAGAGTGGGGAGCGAGTTGAGAAGTTTGGAGAGCTGTGGAGGAGTTTGGAGAGTTCTGAGAGTGGGGAGCGAGTTGAGAAGTTTGGAGAGCTGTGGAGGAGTTTGGAGAGCTGTGAGAGTGGGGAGCGAGTTGAGAAGTTTGGAGAGCTGTGGAGGAGTTTGGAGAGCTGTGAGAGTGGGGAGCGAGTTGAGAAGTTTGGAGAGCTGTGGAGGAGTTTGGAGAGCTGTGAGAGTGGGGAGCGAGTTGAGAAGTTTGAGAGCTGTGGAGGAGTTTGGAGAGAGAAAGACACCAGAGGAGCCAAGAGAACAGCATTGCCCTTGTTAAGAGACTACAGGGAGACAACCAAGCTCAAACCAAGGCGCGTAAGCCATATTACTGTGACTTCTGACTGTGGGCCAGTGGGCCGAACAGGGGTCAGGGGCCCAGGAGTGGGACTGACCCTGCTACAACAGGCAGCAGGTTTTTGCGCAAAAGCGGCTGCTTTGGCGCAAGATTGCGCCGATGTAGACACAGCCTGGGAGCCTGTCTGTGCGCCTGGAGGGGGCTTGTCCAGGAATCCACCTGAGGGGCCGGAGGTGAAGCAGGGAGCAAAGGGATCTCCGAGGCGGATGGACAGTGAGCGTCTAGCTACACAGTCCTTCTCCTGTGAGTCAAGCGTGCAGGGCAGAACAGCTGTGTGGCCACTCCCTCGTAATCTATCAGGGAAGCTGACAGCTGGTTCCATGTGGCAGCAGCGATTGAAGCTGAAAGCAGAGGATCAGGAGGGGATCTGGGCTGCTTATCACTGAGTGCGGGCGGGCGGGGGGGGGGGGGGGCAGAGGCTTCCAGGGCTGCTGTGAGCCAGGGAGACACACCCAGCCGGCCCTTTGTCTCGGTTAAGCGGGAGGCCTCAGCTTTTGAACCCTGTGGAAAGGGAAGGGCAGAACTTGCGTTGGAAAAGGAGACTTTGCAGTTTGAACCTGAAGGATGAAATCTACCTGGCATGGAGCCAAAGCTGTAGCATGAAAGAAAGTTCTGTCACTATAGATTGGATGTGGGAGTGTTCCTATTACTCATGTGAACTTTTGTACCCCATGGGCGGTCGTCAGACATTGTAAAAATGGACAGTGTGCGTACGGCTTGGAAAAACCAGCGCACCTGTCAAGAAACGTACCAGATGACAGACTGTATATTAAAGGACCTGGTGATATTGATCTATCACGGTTAACGCCTATAATTGATCTTGGATCTTCTTGTAGGACAAAGAGGATTCCATCCATAAGGTGCTGTGCAAAAAGGGAAACTGAGGCACGCCACCTCTTTGGTTTTGTGGCTAAGGGCAAAGATGCTTACACTACGTGGGATGAGACTGCCTACATGGATGCACTGTTAATGGGATTTCAGACAGTTGCCAGAGCTGGCCTGGATAAATGTATCATTTTCCTTAGGTCTGGGCAAGATCCCAGGACACACATGGGGCGCATGCTACAAAAGCAAATCCAATTAACTCTGGTTTTACCAAGTTCCCTTGGGTCGGTAGAACAGTGCCAGGACATAGTTGTCGCTGCGACAGATATTGCAACGAGGAAACTTATTTTAGGCAAATTTGGTTTTCATACCCTTGTCCGGTTCTGTCCGGTTGTTTCTAATGTTGGATTAGAACAAAGGGGGCCATGTGAGAAGCTTTCCTTTGACTGGTTCTGGATGTGCTGTTCCTGTCATTGTCTATTATCTGTATGTGGCGTTAGAAACACGGACTGTCTAGGGATGCCGGAGAATTCTCCGTCTGTGGCTCCACAATGATCCTTTAACAGCCGCACTCTCGTGCTTTTCTTTCTTGTAGTAATAAACCTTTCGATTGTAGATTCGAAAGGATCAGCTCAGCGGGATCTTGTGGGTGAGATCCAGAGTGTAAATTGACCAGCGACCTGTGGCTGGTTTCTTGGGACCGGGAGAACCCGTTCGGGGTAGGTGGGTTTGGGGTCTATAACCCCTCACCTGTGCGTTAGGCCTGGGGCTCTTTGAGGCACAGAGAGAGCTGGGGAGTCCGAGGGGTCTTGCTTATGAGGCTTCTAGCTGGCCAGGTGGCAGCTGAAACACACTGTGTGGCTGGTCTGTGGCCTGTTTGAGAAGGGCCTCCAGTCAGGGGGTGTAAGGAGCCCCAATTTGAGCAATTTGCCCTGAGCGGACACGCTCAGCTGTGCCCAGAGCTGGCCCGGTCTGTCACAATGGGGCCTCTCGGCTTCTCCCCTCTGCCATGGCCCGCTCATGCTGCTCCTGCTCCCTACAGTCCTCCAATACCTTTAGCCACAGCTCGATCTCCGGCCGTCGCAGCTCCGCTGAGGGAGGGCCCGCCCGGGATGAACCGCGGCTGGCAGAGCGCGGCCTGGTGGTCACTGAGTCTGTCTGGCAGACTCCAGCCCTCCCTCCGGTCTGAGAGCCTGAGACGCTCCCTGGGGGTGTCTGGCTGCTCCCCATGCGGACAGGATCCAGGCCCCTGCAATGGCCATTCTCTTCCAG
The DNA here is from genome assembly GCF_049634645.1 of Pelodiscus sinensis. NCBI lineage: Eukaryota > Metazoa > Chordata > Testudines > Trionychidae > Pelodiscus > Pelodiscus sinensis. The sequence continues at coordinate 234,095 of NC_134734.1, forward strand.
CCCGGTAACTACCTGCACCTTGGTCAGTTTCTCCACCCCCCTCTCCCTGCACAGCCCGACAATGTCTGCCTTCAGGAGCCAGGGGTCGTCCATCTCCCTGCAGCTGCCCGGGGCAGACTCACCGGCTGATGCTTCAGCACCCCACGGCTCCCAGGAATCGCTTCTCCCCGCCTCCAGCGCCTGGCTCTTGCAAGCCCCTTCCCTCTCCTGCCCCCCTCACTCGCTGCTGGAAGCACCATCCACGGGTGTGGTCCATCCCACCCCTGACACCAGTGTGACGGCGCGTCGGAACCCCCCGACCCTCCCCGTCCGCAGCCAGATGTGACTCCGCCGGCCAGCTGAGTAGAAGGTTTCACTGCTTCTCAGAGACACGGCGCAGCACAGGAGCCAGGGCAGAGCTTTTGGGCCCCTGGGAGGAAGGGTCACTTCCCATCCAAGCAAGCGGGCCCCGCCCCAGGCAGATCTGCCTCCTGCCTTCTCCTGACCCTGGTCCAAAAGTCTGTGGTCAACTGGTCCCAGGAGGAGAGACACACGGACACACTTCCCCAGAGAGAGCTCCGGGGGGACGGGTGACGGGGGGAATGAGGGACACAGACAGGCAGACACACACACAAACACACGTAATACAACCACGCCCCAGCCTCCCAGGGAGTGGCAGGAGACGTGTCCAGGGTCCAGGGCTGTGCGGGGCGGGAGAATGGGTGTTACTGGGTAAGATCCTGCCAGTCACGGGGTTCCTGGCCTGGGGCAGAGGGATCGCAGCTGATCGCGGAGGAGCCTTGGGCGCCAGAGATCCCCGAGCCCCACCCAGGTACCCGCTGCTCCTGCCGGCCCAGACCCCCCGGCTCCGTCCTCCCCTGAGCAGGGGGGCCCAGGGAGGCGGGTGCAGGAAATGCCAGGCGATGCCCCAGGGACAGGCTCCCCCAGGCTCCTCTGCTCCCCCCAGGGCTGGTGGGGGCCTGCGTGGGCTGCAGGGCTCTGTGGGGCGCCCCACACCTCCTGGCTTAGGGGGCTTGGGCTGGGAACTCAGCTGGGGAGCCTGGCAGATCCCGGAGCTAATCCCCTCCGGGCTGGACCTTTGCCTGGGACCTTCCAGCCTCTAGAGACCCCTGGTCCCCGCCCTGGCTGCCGCCCCCCCTCCAGCTCCACTGTGCTCTACCGCAGTCCTGGGGGCCTCCCGCCTCCCTCCCTCTCCCTCCCTGCCCACCTGGGTAGCCCAGGGCCCGCACCCGCCCTTCCCCGGGTCAGTGTGTCTGGGGCAGTTCCCACTCGACCCTGTCGCTTTCCTGACCCTGGGGCCGCAGCCCCTGCCCCTGTCTCCTCCTGCCGAGCACTGGGTGGGGCAGGAGGTATCAATTCAGCACCAGGGGGGACAAGGAGAGTGGTCACTAGTGGTTAGAGCCGCAGGCTGGGAGCCAGGATGGTGGGTTCTGTCCCGGTTTGTGTGCGGCAGCTCTGGACTGTCTCCCAGAGGGGAGATGGGGCGATGAAGGCCCGGGGCTCCCCAGAACAGAGCAGGAGCCCGTCTAGCCTGGGGTCTGGGTTCCAGCAGGGGCTCCCGCTGGGCTGCAGAGGAAGGGGCGAGCGGGCCGGGGTGGAATGAGCTGCCCCTGGGAGCTGTGCTCCTTCCTGACCCGGGTGGGGGGGCGTTTAGCTCCCAGCCTGGAGCACGGGGGTTACCCCCAGGAGCTCTGGATTTTCCCCTGGGTACGACAGACTCTGCTGCCCAAGCGGGTCCTCAGCCAGCTCCAGTAGCAGTGAGTTCCGCAGGGTAACGGTGCGCAGCGGAATGGATATCGGTTAATAGTTACTTACCAACCCCCAAGCCACCTCAGCGGGACTCAGATCGCAGGGACCCCCCCTGGACCGGACCCCCCCAGCGGGCACTGCTGTCACAGAGGGGACGTGCTGCGTGGGACAGTGTCAGGGGAAGGGGCTAGGAGCCAGGACTCTGGGCTGTACCCCAGCAGGGGGAGGGCAGTGGGCCATAGTGGGTAAGGGCAGGAGGCCTCTGGGTCCTTGGTCACCTCTCAGATGCCTGAGCCAGTGTTGCCCCTCGCTCTGCAGCACACCGGAGCCTGCAAGAAAATGCTCCCTCCTGACTCCAGGCAGGTCCTGAAGGGGGCGCTGTGCTGCCTGCTCTCAGCCCTGCTGCTCCAAGGTACTCACTTGGGAAGGGGAGGGGAGCCTAGTGGTTAGAGGGGGGGGGGCTTAGAGCCAGGACCCCTGGGTTCTCTCCTTGGCTCTGGGATGGGAATGAGGGCTAGTGGTTAGAGCAGAGGTGGGGTGTATGGACCAAGACTTGTGGGTACTCTCCCTGGCTCCGGCAGGGGAGTGGGGGCTAGTGGTTAGAGCGGAGAGGGGCTGGGCTAGTGGTTAGAGTGGAGGGCGGGAGGGACACGACTCCTGGGCTCTGTGCCCTCTTCTCCCATCTCCTCTCTCCCAGGTTCTGGCAATGGAGAGGGGTCTAGTGGTTAGAGCTGGGGGGGGGAATGACTCTCGGGCTCTGTGCCCTCCTCTCCCATCTCCTCTCTCCCAGTGGCCGTCGGGCTGCAGTGCTACAGCTACACGGGCTCCTTCACGAATGAAATCTCCCTGGGCCAGGTGCCCCTGGTGACGTGCGGGCCAGCGCAGAACGTCTGTGCCGAGTGGGTGACCGCGCTGAGCGTCAGTGAGGGTATGTCTACGCCGCGCTGTTCGTTGGAAATAGCGGCCGCCTGTACGTTCACTAGCGTCTGTACATGCAAACCGTTAATTGGAAATAGCGGCCGCCTGTACGTTCACTAGCGTGTGTATGTGCAAACCGTTAATTGGAAATAGCGGCCGCCTGTACGTTCACTAGCGTGTGTATGTGCAAACCGTTAATTGGAAATAGCGGCCGTCTGTAGGTTCACTAGCGTCTGTACGTGCAAACCGTTAATTGGAAATAGCGGCCGTCTGTAGGTTCACTAGCGTCTGTACGTGCAAACCGTTAATTGGAAATAGCGGCCGTCTGTAGGTTCACTAGCGACTGTACGTGCAAACCGTTAACTGGAAATAGCGGCCGCCTGTACGTTCACTAGCGTCTGTACGTGCAAACCGTTAATTGGAAATAGTGGCCGTCTGTACGTTCACTAGTGTCTGTACGTGCAAACCGTTAATTGGAAATAGCGGCCATCTGTACGTTCACTAGCGACTGTACGTGCAAACCGTTAACTGGAAATAGCGGCCGCCTGTACGTTCACTAGCGTCTGTACGTGCAAACCGTTAACTGGAAATAGCGGGGCGCTTATTTCGAATGTGGGAGACCTCGTTCTGCGCGGAGTAACGCCAAGTTGGAAATAGCTATTTGGAATGACGAGCTGTGTAGACACTGGATTCGAAACAGGGGCCTCCAGCCTTCCCAGGGAGCCGTAGTGGCCACTCTGGGCACAACCAGGAAAACTTCCTCTCCTCTCCCCCAGCCCCGCAGCCATTGAAGGGGCAGACCCTGGCCAAGCCCACCAGCACAGAGCCAGCAGTGGCCACCGGGGCCCTGGACCCAGTGGCCCCAAAACAGGAGCCAGCCTCTTCCCCTCTCCTGCCTCCTTTTCCCAGTCTCCCCAGAGGTCCATCCCCCCATTTTGTTCAATAAACCCAGTTTCTATTTTTGAATATACTCCTCATTTGACATCAGGAGGGGGGGCTAGGAGGGGTAGGTGGAAGGAGGTGAGGGAGGAATGGGGCACGAGCCTCCAGTGGGGAGGACTGGGGAGGCTCTGCGGGCTCCTCGGGGTGGACACTCTCCTGCAGGGCCTCCTGGATCCTGACAGCCCCCCGATATACCCCCCGGATGGCAGCCTGCGGCAAGTGCAGCCGGGCTGCTGGCCGAGTGCTGTGATGTGCCGAGTGGGGGCACTCAGGGCACTCCGAGACAGGACTGCTTTGCTGTCCCCCAGCGAGGTAGACAAGCAAGCGGGGATCCTGGGTATGTCGACACTACAGCACTAATTCGAGTTAGTTAATTCAAACTAAGCTAATTCGAACTAGCGCATCTAGACTTAAAAACTAGTTCGAATTAGCGTTTTGCTCCTTCGAACTAGCATGTCCACACTGAGTGGACCCTGAACCGGGGTTAAGGTTGGCTGGAAGCAGTGCCAGCAGGGCATCAGGTTAGGACTTAGAGCGTGGAGCTGCTGCCTCAGGCTAGCCGAGGGCTGCGCTTAAAGGGTCCCGACCCCCACCCCGGACAGACAGTTCTCAGGGTTCCCTGCTTGCTTGTCTATCTCAATGAGGGACAGCAAAGCAGTCCTGGCTTGGAGTGCCCTGAGTGCCCACACTCAGCACATCACAGCACTCGGCCATCAGCCCGGCTGCACTTGCTGCAGGCTGCCATCTGGGGGGGGTGTCAATCGGGGTGTCAGGATCCAGGAGGCCCTGCAGGAGAGCTTCCACCCCAAGGAGCCCGCAGAGCCTCCCCAGTCCTCCCCATCGGGGGCTCGAGCCCCATTCCTCCCGCCCCTCCTTCCACTTACCCCTCCCTAGCCCTCCTTCCTGATGTAAAAAATAAAGGACACGTCTGTTCAAAATAGAAACTCTCTTTATTGAACAAAACTGGGGGGGGGGGGGGATTAACCTCTGGGAAGACTGGGGAAAGGAGGTGGGAGAGGGGAAGAGAGAGGGTGGGAGAGGGGAGAGGGAAACCTGGGAGGAGGGAGCTGGAAGGGGGAAGCCAGGGGAAGGAGGAGGGGAAGTATAAAATTATGGTACGCCCACATCTTCAGTACTGTGTACAGATGTGGGCTCCTCACCCCAGAAAAGATATTTTGGCCTTGGAAAGGGTTCCGAAAAGGGCAACTACAATGATTAGGGGTTTGGAACGGGTCCCATATGAGGAGAGGCTAAAGTGACTGGGATTTTTCAGTTTGGAAAAGAGGAGACTGAGGGGGGATATGATAGAGGTCTATAAAATCATGAGTGGTGTAGAGAGGGTGCATAAAGAAAAGTTCTTCATTAGTTCCCATAATATGAGGACTAGAGGACACCAAATTAAATGAATGGGGAGCAGGCTTCAAACTAATAACAGAAATTTCTTCACACAGCGCATAGCCAACCTGTGGAACCCCTTGCCACAGGAGGCTGTGAAGGCTAGGACTATAACAGAGTTTAAAGAGAAGTTAGATAAATTCATGAAGGCTGGGTCCATGGAGTGCTATTAGCCAGGGGGTAGGAACGGTGTCCCTGGCCTCTGTTTGTGGAAGGCTGGAGATGGATGGCAGGAGACAAATGGCTTGGTCATTGTCCCTAGTGTTGGCCGCTGTCGGCAGACAGGCTCCTGGGCTAGATGGACCTTTGGTCTGACCCAGTACGGCCGTTCTTATGTTCTAAGCTCAGGGCTCAGGGTTGGGGGGGTCTCACTGGACCAACTTGATTTTCATGCAAACCTGCTCCTGGGTTCGCATGTGGCCTTTGGTGGCCAGGCTGGCAGCTATCCTGCCCTAGACGGCCGCCTTCCTGTGCCTAGTGCAGAGGTCATAGAATCATAGAATCACAGAATAATAGGACTGGAAGGGACCTCGAGAGGTCATCGAGTCCAGCCCCCTGCCCTCAAGGCAGGATCAAGCTCCGTCTACACCATCCCTGACAGATGTCTATCTAACCTGTTCTTAAATATCTCCAGAGAGGGAGATTCCACCACCTCCCTTGGCAATTTATTCCAATATTTGACCACCCTGACAGTTAGGAATTTTTTCCTAATGTCCAGTCTAAACCTCCCCTGCTGCACTTTAAGCCCATTACTCCTTGTCCTGTCCTCAGAAACCAAGAGGAACAAATTTTCGCCTTCCTCCTTGTGACACCCTTTTAGATATTTGAAAACCGCTATCATGTCCCCCCTTAATCTTCTTTTTTCCAAACTAAACAAGCCCAGTTCATGAAGCCTGGCTTCATAGGTCATGTTCTCTAGACCTTTAATCATTCTTGTCGCTCTTCTCTGTACCCTTTCCAATGTCTCCACATCTTTCTTGAAATGTGGCGCCCAGAACTGGACACAGTACTCCAGCTGAGGCCTAACTAGTGCAGAGTAGAGCGGCAGAATGACTTCACGAGTTTTGCTTACAACACACCTGTTGATACAACCTAGAATCATATTTGCTTTTTTGGCAACAGCATCACACTGTTGACTCATATTCAACTTGTGGTCCACTATGACCCCTAGATCCCTTTCTGCCATGCTCCTTCCTAGACAGTCGCTTCCCATCTTGTATGTATGGAACTGATTGTTCCTTCCTAAGTGGAGCACTTTGCATTTCTCTTTATTAAACCTCATCCTGTTTACCTCTGACCATTTCTCTAACTTGCTAAGGTCATTTTGAATTATGTCCCTATCCTCCAAAGAAGTCGCAACCCCACCCAGTTTGGTATCATCTGCAAACTTAATAAGCGTACTCTCTATCCCAATATCTACATCATTGATGAAGATATTGAACAATACGGGTCCCAAAACAGACCCTTGAGGAACTCCACTTGTTATCCCTTTCCAGCAGGATTTAGATCCGTTAACAACAACTCTCTGACTACGGTTATCCAGCCAATTATGCACCCACCTTATCGTGGCCCTATCTAAGTTATATTTGCCTAGTTTATCAATAAGAATCTCATGCGAGACCGTATCAAATGCCTTACTAAAGTCTAGGTATATGACACCCACCGCTTCTCCCTTATCCACAAGGCTCGTTATCTTATCAAAGAAAGCCATCAGATTAGTTTGGCATGACTTGTTCTTCACAAACCCATGCTGGCTATTCCCTGTCACTTTATTACCTTCCAAGTGTTTGCATAGGATTTCCTTAATTACCTGCTCCATTATCTTCCCTGGGACAGACCTTAAACTGACCGGTCTGTAGTTTCCTGGGTTGTTCTTATTCCCCTTTTTATAGATGGGCACAATATTTGCCCTTTTCCAGTCTTCTGGAATCTCCCCCGTCTGCCATGATTTTTCAAAGATCATAGCTAAAGGCTCAGATACCTCCTCTATCAGCTCCTTGAGTATCCTGGGATGCATTTCATCAGGACCTGGTGACTTGCTGACATCTAACTTTCCTAAGTGATTTTTAACTTGTTCTTTGTGTATCCTATCTTCTAAACTTACCCTCTCTCTGCTTGTATTCACTACGTTAGGCACACCTCCAGACTTCTCGGTGAAGACCGAAACAAAGAAGTCATTGAGCATCTCCGCCATTTCCAAGTTTCCTGTTACTGCTTCTCCCTCCTCACTAAGCAGTGGGCCTACCCTGTCCTTGGTCTTCCTCTTGCTTTTAATGTATTTATAAAAGGTCTTCTTGTTTCCCTTTATGCCTGTAGCTAGTTTGATCTCATTTTGTGCCTTTGCCTTTCTAATCTTGCCCCTGCATTCCCGTGTTGCTTGCCTATAATCATCCTTTGTTAGTTGTCCTAGTTTCCATTTTTTATATGACCCCTTTTTTATTTTGAGATCATGCAAGATCTCCTTGTTAAGCCAAGCTGGTCTTTTGCCATATTTTCTATCTTTCCTACACAGCGGAATTGTTTGCTTTTGGGCCCTTAACAACGTCCCTTTGAAATACTTCCAACTCTCCTCAGTTGTTTTTCCCTTCAGTCTTGCTTCCCATGGGACCTTACCTACAAGTTCTCTGAGCTTATCAAAATCTGCCTTCCTGAAATCCATTACCTCAATTGTGCTGGTCTCCCTTCTACCTTTCCTTAAGATCATGAACTCTATTATTTCGTGATCACTGTCCCCTATACTGTCTTCCACTTTCAAGTTCTCAACTAGTTCCTCCCTATTTGTTAAAACCAAATCCAGAACAGCTTCTCCTCTGGTAGCTTTTTCAACCTTCTGAAACAGAAAGTTGTCTCCAATGCAGTCCAGAAACTTATTGGATAGCCTGCGCCCCGCTGTGTTAGTTTCCCAACATATGTCTGGATAGTTGAAGTCCCCCATCACCACCAAATCTTGGGCTTTGGATAGTTTTGTTAATTGTTTAAAAAAGGCCTCATCCAGCTCTTCCACCTGGCTAGGTGGCCTGTACTAGACTCCTAGCATGACATCACCCTCGTTTTTTACCCCTTTTAGCTTAACCCAGAGACTGTCTACACAGCTATCTCCTACGTTCATCTCCACTTCAGTCCAAGTGTGTACATTTTTAATATACAAGGCAACCCCTCCTCCCTTTTTTCCCTGTCTGTCCTTCCTGAGCAAGCCGTACCCTTCCATACCAATATTCCAATCATGCGTCCCATCCCACCAGGTTTCTGTAATACCAATGATATCAAAGTTGTATTTATTGGTTAGCAATTCCAGTTCTTCCTGCTTATTACCCATACTTCTCGCATTTGTATATAGGCATCTAAGATACTGATTTGATCTTGCCTCCCTGTTGTGCCCTGACCCTCCTTTCTCCTTGCCATTATAGGCCGTAGTCCCCCCCATTTCCAACCCATCTCCCAGTCCCGCACATGCAGCACTTACCTGTGGGCTTTGCTCACCTGCCCCCAACAAACCTAGTTTAAAGCCCTCCCCACAAGGTTAGCCAGTCTGTGTCCAAACAAGGTCGTGGATGTTGGAGGCTCCCCCCAAACCTGGATGAGGTCCCTGATCTCCGCACTTGACCAGGTGGGCGCCCGCCTCTTGCGGCCCTGGGCAGGCTCCTGGGAACCACCAGCCTGGACCTGGGAAGAGGCGGAGGGCTGGGTGGCAGCGGATGGCTGGCTCATGCTGTGCCAGGTGCAGGGTCTGCTGGCTGGGCGCTGGCAGGCTCGCAACTGGCACAAGCACTGTAGCCAGCCCGTGCCCCTTTAAGGGCTCCGGGGCCGGGAGGGGGGCAGAAGAGTTTCCCTGGTGGTGCCCAGAGTAGCCACCAGGGCAGGCTGGGGAGGGCTAGCCTCCCACTAGTTCGAATGAAGTGGCCACACAGCCCTTAATTCAAACTAGTTAATTGGAACTAAGCTTAGTCCTCGTGGAATGAGGTTGTGAGTTAGTTCGAATTAACTTTGTAGTGTAGACAGACCCCCTGAGAACTGTCTGTCCGGGGTGGGGGTCGGGTCCCTGTAAGCGCAGCCCTCGGCTAGCCTGAGGCAGCAGCTCCACACACTAAGTCCTAACCTGATGCCCTGGCGGCTCTGCTTCCGAACTCGGTTCTGTGTGCAGATGCGTTAATTCGAATGAACTATTTAGAATTAAGTTAATTCGAATTAACGCTGTGGTGTAGACGTACCGTCATGGTGCCTGGAGATTGGGGTCCTCTGAGACCGCACTGCTTCCTGAGCGACAGGCCTGGGGGGCCTCCTGGGCCACCGATTCGGGGCCTGTGGCTCTGATCCAGAGGTGGGGGGGTGGGGTCTCAGGGTGGGTGTGAGTGGGAGGGGCCGGAGGTGAAGTGTCTGGATGCCTGGGCCCGTGGGGGGTGAGTGCAGGGCGGTTATCAGGGTTGCTGGGCTGGTGGGCGTGAGCCAGCGAGGGCCTGTGGAACTCCCTGCCTCAGGGTCGCTCTCCGCAGGTGTCCAGAGGATGGTGGTGGTAATGAAGAAGGGCTGCTACATGACACAGACCTCTGAGATCATCAGCAACACCGACGGGAATCTCCCCAGCTACAGCCACGCCCGGTTCTGCAACACCAGCCTCTGTAACAACCTGTACCAGAACAACAGCAACCTGCCGGCCTTCCCCACAGGTACAACCGCCCCCTCGGGGGGGCAGCGAATGAGGCTCGGGGCCTCTGTTATTCGGGGGGCTCAGTGTGAACTGAGTCTCTGGGTCTCAGCTCTGATCCTGAGCCCCCCCTCCCCCCCGTTGTCTCCCCTGCATCCAAGTCAAGGGGGGCTGGTTCCTCACCACTTCCCCCCCTGCCCGCAGCGCCCTCCCCCACCAACAGCTCCACCAGCCTCCTCTGCTACAGCTGCATGGGGACCACGCCGGAGAGCTGCTCCCCGAGCCGCACCCAGCAGACCCGCTGCTACGACTCCCCAGGCTGCTTCAACGGGACGGCCAACGTCACCATGGGTAGGAGGGGCCCTCGGGAACCGCCGGGCGGGGCGGCCGGACCCCGTCATCCCAGTGCAGTGGGATCCGGGGATGGGGCACCCCATGGCGAGGGCTGGCTCGGTGGGGCAGGGGCCTTTCCCCTCGAGGGGGCGCTGGCTGGCTCACAGGTGGGGACCTGGGGGGCAGCGTCCCTGGCCCTGGGGAGGGGCTGGCGGGAGCGAGAGGCGTCGCAGTAGCTGGGTCTAGGCCAGGGTGGATGGATCTAAACTGGCCGGACAAAATCACCCATTGCAATGGAGATTCCCATGGACCATTCTGTGCTTGGCTCTTCCCAGCCTCCCGGGGCCATCGCTCTGGGCAAGGTGCCACCCCCTGACGGGGATCCGTTCCGGGCACAGCCCCCTCCCCCGTGTCCCTGGCTCAGGCATTGGCAGGACTGGGCAGAATGAACTCGCACCCCCAAACGCAGCAGCACGTGCATTACATTTCTGCAGTGAATGGAGATTGCCTGTTTCCGAGGACGGGAAGAGACCTTGGGAGGTCAAGTCCGGTCCCCTACCCTCCCAGCAGGACCAAGCACCATCCCTGACAGAGTTTTACCCCAAATTCCTTCCTCAAGGATTGAACTCACAACCCTGGGTTTAGGCCAATGCTCAAACCACTGAGCTACCCCTGCCCCCAGACTGTGGTGGGGCCCTGGCTCCTCTGGCCTCCTGCCGACACCGCCAACTGTGCGGGACCCCCCCGGGCAGCCGACTGCGGCTTGGCACATGCCTCGCAGGTGACTCACAGACGGGGAAGCCCCGAACGTTCACGCAGCAAGCGCTGACTGCTAGGCCGCACAGCCGAGAGCCCTGGCCCGCTGTTATGTGGCTGGGGGGGGGGGGGCGTGTCCGCAAGGGGACTCATTGTCCCGGGGTGTGAAATGAGAAAGCCAGGGCGGAACCGACGATTTCAGAAACATCCAAAATTGGGTTGTTTGGCCTTCGAGGATCCTTTGGTTTTCTGCATCCTGGCCTAGGCCCGGGGAGGGCGGAAGGGGGGGGGGGGCGTAGGGATGAGGTGGGCCAGACGGCTGGCAAGGGGTGTCTAGGGGAGAGGGGGGTTTGCGGGTAGGGACTGAATCAGTGTGGGTGGCAGGGTGGCTGGAGGGGTGTGTGTGGGGATGGCTGGATGGAGGGACGGACGGACGGAGGGATGGGTGGAACGGTGTATACAGGGATGGACAGATGAGTAGAGGGGTGTGGGTGGGGTTGGACGGACAGGCAGCTGGAGGGGTGTGAACAGGGATGGATGAAGGTGTGTGTCTGAGTCTGGCGGGATGGGTGGACGGAGGGAGGGTGTCTGTGGGGTGGGCTGGATGGGCGGACGGAGGGAGGGTGTCTGTGGGGTGGGCTGGATGGGTGGACAGAGTGAGGGGGTCCAAGGGATGGACTGGATGGACAGACGGACAGAGGGAAGGTCCGAGGGGTGGGCTGGATGGATAGACGGACAGAGGGAGGGTGTCTGAGGGGCGGGCTGGCCGGAGGGTGCCCGAGGGGCGGGCTGGCCGGAGGGTGCCCGAGGGGCGGGCTGGCCGGAGGGTGTCTGAGGGGCGGGCTGGCTGGATGGACGGACAGAGGGAGGGTGTCTGAGGAGCGGGCTGACTGGATGGACGGACAGAGGGAGGGTGTCGGAGGGGCGGGCTGGCCGGAGGGTGCCCGAGGGGCGGGCTGGCCGGAGGGTGCCCGAGGGGCGGGCTGACTGGAGGGTGTCTGAGGGGCGGGCTGGCTGGATGGACGGACAGAGGGAGGGTGTCGGAGGGGCGGGCTGGCCGGAAGGTGTCGGAGGGGCGGGCTGGCCGGAGGGTCTCCGAGGGGCGGGCTGGCTGGATGGACGGACAGAGGGAGGGTCTCCGAGGGGCGGGCCGGCTGGAGGGCGCCAGAGGGGCGGGCCGGCTGGAGGGCGCCAGAGGGGCGGGCTGGCCGGAGGGTCTCCGAGGGGCGGGCTGACCAGATGGCGCCAGAGGGGCAGGTTGGCCGGCGGGCGCACACACGGTGCCGGGAGGCGGCTGTGCCCGGGCCGGGCGGGTCTGGCCGCCCCCTGACCCCTGTCTCCGCGCTCTAGGGGACTTGAAGGTGCCCGTCTACGTCCGCTCCTGCGGGTACAAGAGCTGTGGGTCCCTGATCAGCATGAATTCTTGGCGGAGCCTGAAGATCCAGACGACCTGCTGCTTCCACCCCCTCTGCAACCGCGGGGAGGAGCCCAAGGAGAGCTCCAGCCCCCTCCAGCGCCCACCCACCCTGGTGCTGCTGCTGCTGCTGGGGACCCTGGCCCTGGGGGGCTGAGAGGGCAGCCCCGGATCAAGGGGGGGGAAACTCCCCCAAGGACCCTGCCCCACCCTGGGCTCTCTGTAGGGTCCCTCTATGATCCGGAAGCCATTGCAGGCCCCTTGTGTCCCCCCCCCGGCCAGGCAGGCCCCCCAGTTCCCACGATGCCGCCCCCCCCGCTGTGTGGCCAACCCCATAAAGCTGAGACACGCACCCTGGCTCGTTCGTATCATCGCTCCAGAGCAGGGCGGGGTCGCCCCCTCCAGCCCCCCAACCCCACCCTGCTGGGCATGGGGGCCGTGGGTTGCTATGGAAACACAAGCACAGGTTGCAGGGGCTGAGTGAAAAGCCCAGATCCGTCCCCTCTGGCCCGGGTGCGAGAATCCAGCTACCCCATCGGCCCCACAGGCCCATCTACCCCGGCTTCCCGCCTGCCCATGACCACACGCCTGGCGCCCAGCGGAGAAAAGAGGGGATGGGGGGGCAGGGCTGGCCGAGGTGCTGGAGCTGGGGTGGGCACCCTGGGAATGCAGGACCCCTGCTCCTCAGCCCCTTGGCGTCACACAGGGCTGCAGCCCCACGGAGAGCCAGCCGAGGGAGGGGGCACGGCTACAGGCACAAAGCAGTAGCCAGAGTCTGGGCAGCAAACAACTCGGGGATGGTTCACCTGGGGCTGAGATGCAGCCACCTCTGGGGCAGGGTAGCTGGAGACAGCGACACAGAACGCCCCCTGGGCTCTGCCTGCCTGGCGCTGAGATGCAGCCACCTCTGGGGCGGGGCAGGGCAGCTGGTGACAGCCACACAGAATGCCCCCTGGGCTCTGCCTGCCCGGCGCTGAGATGCAGCCACCTCTGGGGCAGGGCAGCTGGTGACAGCCACACAGAATGCCCCCTGGGCTCTGCCTGCCCGGTGCTGAGATGCAGCCATCTCTGGGGCAGGGCAGCTGGCAACAGCCACACAGAATGCCCCCTGGGCTCTGCCTGCCCGGCGCTGAGATGCAGCCATCTCTGGGGCAGGGCAGCTGGTGACAGCCACACAGAATGCCCCCTGGGCTCTGCCTGCCCGGCGCTGAGATGCAGCCACCTCTGGGGCAGGGCAGCTGGTGACAGCCACACAGAATGCCCCCTGGGCTCTGCCTGCCCGGCGCTGAGATGCAGCCACCTCTGGGGCAGGGCAGCTGGTGACAGCCACACAGAATGCCCCCTGGGCTCTGCCTGCCTGGCGCTGAGATGCAGCCACCTCTGGGGCAGGGCAGCTGGCGACAGCCACACAGAACACCCCCTGGGCTCTGCCTGCCTGGCGCTGAGATGCAGCCACCTCTGGGGCAGGGCAGCTGGTGACAGCGACACAGAACGCCCCCTGGGCTCTGCCTGCCTGGCGCTGAGATGCAGCCACCTCTGGGGCAGGGCAGCTGGCGACAGCCACACAGAATGTCCCCTGGGCTCTGCCTGCCCGGTGCTGAAATGTAGCCACCTCTGGGGCGAAGCAGCTGGCGACAGCCACACAGAATGCCCCCTGGGCTCTGCCTGCCCGGCGCTGAGATGCAGCCACCTCTGGGGCAGGGCAGCTGGTGACAGCCACACAGAATGCCCCCTGGGCTCTGCCTGCCCGGCGCTGAGATGCAGCCACCTCTGGGGCAGGGCAGCTGGTGACAGCCACACAGAACGCCCCCTGGGCTGAGGCAGCCGGGTACATGCGGACACCATGCGCTGTCTCTGGCGGGGGGGTTGGGGGGCTCAGAGCCTCACACGTCTGCCCTGCTGGGACCCTGCACGCAAGCACGGCATGGGCAAGTGGGCCAGGAGAGAACCCGGGTGTCCGTGTGGTCAGACCCCCCCCCCCCGCTGTAACCCCTAGGCCCCACTGCTCTCTCGCAGCCCAGGAGAGAACCCAGGAGTCCTGGCCCCTGCAAAGGCCAGGCTCCCAGCCTGGTGTGGATGGCAGCCGGCGGGCCCGGGGCCGAGGCTGGAGATGCTAGGAGACAGGGGGGCAGGCTGGGGGCCCCACCCAGAGGTGCCCAACAGGGGCTCTGGTTGCTGCAGCCCCAGTGCCCACGGGCCCGACTCGGCTGCCTGGGAACCAGAGGGGGGGGTGGAGAGGAACCCCCAGGCTGGGTCTGGGGCAGCCCCCCAGCAGCAGTGGGGCCAGGTCCTGCTCTGCCCCATGGAGGAACAGCCGCTCCCCAGGCCTAGCCCTGGCCAGGAGGAACAATCTGGCGGGGGGGGGGGGGGTTGTCAAAGAGGGATGAGCCGCCCCCGCCCCCCACAGCCCTTGAGTGAGAGAGGAAACAGTTCAGAACTGCGGGTGCTGCTACTTGAAATTCCACCCCGCCCAGAGCCAGGGAGAGACCCCCAAGTCCTGGCACCCAGCCCCCCTCTAACCACTAGCCCCCACTGCCCTCCTGAGCCAGGGAGAGACCCCCAAGTCCTGGCACCCAGCCCCCCTCTAACCACTAGCCCCCACTGCCCTCCTGAGCCAGGGAGAGACCCCCAAGTCCTGGCACCCAGCCCCCCTCTAACCACTAGCCCCCACTGCCCTCCTGAGCCAGGGAGAGACCCCCAAGTCCTGGCACCCAGCCCCCCTCTAACCACTAGCCCCCACTGCCCTCCTGAGCCAGGGAGAGACCCCCAAGTCCTGGCACCCAGCCCCCCTCTAACCACTAGCCCCCACTGCCCTCCTGAGCCAGGGAGAGACCCCCAAGTCCTGGCACCCAGCCCCCCTCTAACCACTAGCCCCCACTGCCCTCCTGAGCCAGGGAGAGACCTCCGAGTCCTGGCACCCAGCCCCCCTCTAACCACTAGCCCCCACTGCCCTCCTGAGCCAGGGAGAGACCCCCAAGTCCTGGCACCCAGCCCCCCTCTAACCACTAGCCCCCACTGCCCTCCTGAGCCAGGGAGAGACCCCCGAGTCCTGGCACCCAGCCCCCCTCTAACCACTAGCTCCCACTGCCCTCCCCAAGCCAGGGAGAGACCCCAGGAGTCCTGGCTCCCAGCCTCTCTAACCACTAGCCCCCACTCCTCTCCTGAGCCAGCCCCCTCTTGATTGTGGGTCACATTAACTCCCGCCTGGTACTTCATATCTGGCAACCTGATGCCAGGAGGCAGGGCAGCGCCACCCCCAGGCCGGCAGTAGCTCAGGGAGGCTGGCTGGTGGTGGGCGTGTGGGGTGCAGAGCGGGGTCTCGGCTGTGCTCGGCAGGGGGGTGGGGCCGCCTGGCTCCCCGAACCTGCTGTGGGGGCAGCATGTGGGAAACCAACCGCCCTGGGGCCGGGTTATGCAGGGAGCTCTTGCCGGGGCTGTGATGCAGCCACCTCTGGGGTGGGGCAGGGGTTACCCAGCCCAGACTGGGATGGGATGGGGGGGGCCCATCCTGCCAGGGTGGGGCCTGGCCTGTCCCCCCCCATTGGGCAGCAGAAGAGGCCAGCGGTCTTGGGGCAAGGAGAGCGCCCGGCTGGGCAGAGCAAAGCTTTGTGGGTAAGAGACTTTATTAAAGAGCGAGGATGGGGGTGGGGGCCGCAGGGCTGGGGGCCGCAGTGGCTAATAGGGACTGAAACCGGCAGCAGCAAAGCAGGGAAACGAGGGCTTTCAAGGGGAGAAACTGAGGCATGCAAGGGGGGGGGGAAGTCACTGAGAGCTGGGGATGGAACCCAGGGGTCCTGGCTGCCTGCCCCCCTCGGGCTGTGAGGGGGGCACTGTTCCCAGCACCACCAGCAGGGGGCAGATGTGTAGGCCTGGCACCTGGGATTCGTGGGGCCCGGGATTGGGGTTCTTGTGGGTGTACGGTTGGGGGACGGTGTATCTAGGGTGGCTGTTTTTCTTGCCGGGCTCGGTGGGGCGGGGGCGTGTGCTGCAGAGCGTGTCCCCCTTGTGCCCGGGCTCCTTGTAGTGGAAGTCGGCCGTCTCGGGGCCGGGCATCTCTGTGCCGGAGTCGGCCGTCTCGGGGCCGGGCATCTCTGTGCCGGAGTCGGCCGTCTCGGGGTCGGGCATCTCTGTGCCGGAGTCGGCCGTCTCGGGGCCGGGCAGCTCTGTGCCGTAGTCGGCTGTCTCGGGGCCAGGCATCTCTGTGCCGGAGTCGGCCGTCTCGGGGTCGGGCAGCTCTGTGCCGGAGTCGGCCGTCTCGGGGCCGGGCAGCTCTGTGCCGGAGTCAGCCGTCTCGGGGCCGGGCAGCTCTGTGCCGGAGTCGGCCGTCTCGGGGCCGGGCAGCTCTGTGCCGGAGTCGGCCGTCTCGGAGTGTGGAGCCGCGGTACTAGAGATGAGCCCAGGGTGTTTATGGTCTTTCCTGGCTGTGGTCCATGGCAGGGGGTCGTAGCCGGGCACTCTGGTGGGGACTTGGTTGGGGGAACTCTTTGGGGCCATGGGCGGCCTGTGCCAGGGCCCCCGGCCTGTTGCAGAGGATTCTGGAGCCGAAGTGGTGGCTGGGGGTGTCAAGTTACTGGATTTTGAGGGGAGCAGCTCGATCACTGTTGCACCCATGGGGGGGTGGTTGCCCCAAAGATTGACACAAAGGGGCCGTGTGAGGTGTCCAACGAAAGCTTTCCTTCTCCTGGCTCCGTATGTGCTGTCCAGATACGTGTCTAGTATCCGGGTGTGGAATTACGACTCTGTATTCTGTGTCAATCCCGGAAACCTCTCTGTGGCTGGGCAATAGACGAGGATGCTCAGCCCATGGACAGCGGCAGATGAGGATTTTGCGGGGCCCAGGTAGCACAATTTCGTGACCCCCCCCTTTGACACGGTGCATGCGCGGGGCTTCTTGGAGCACAGGGCCCGGGGCCGCTGCCCCGCTCGTCCTGCCCTATACCCGCCACTGCCCATGGGCATGCTAAGCTCCAAGGAACAACGGACCTCTGGAGGCCAAAGACACACCTGGCCCTGACCCTGGGACTGTCTCCAGCCTGGTAGAAGTGGTGGTGGGGGGGTATAAAGATGCCATGGGACTGCCTCCATCTTGGGGCTCGGCTCAGCCCTTCATCCCAGAGGCGGCAGCGCAGGGATCGAAGAGCTGGAAAAAACTGTGGACCCATCCTGGCCTAGGATGTGCACCAGAGAGTTAAGCCAGCAGCTGTAACTTCTCCGCTAGAGCCTGCGTCGAGGACTGGGAGAGTTCTCTCTTTTAATAATAAACCGTTAGATGGTAGATGTGAAAGGTTCGGCGCAGCGGGATCTTGTGGGTGAGATCGAGAGTGTAAATCGACCTGTGGCTGGTTTCTTGGGACCAGGAGAACCCGTTCGGGGGAGGTGAGATTGGGGTCTAGAGCCCCTCACCTGTGCGTTAGGCCCGGGGCTGTTTGGGGCACAGAGAGAGCTGGGGAGTCCGAGGGTTTTTGCTCGGGAGGCTTCTGGCTGGCCAGGTGGCAGCTGAAGCGCTCGGTGTGACTGGCTTGTGGCCTGTTTGGGAAGGTCTCCAGTCTGGGGCTGTACGGAGCCCTGAATTTGAGCAACTTGCCCTGAGCGGACGCCTTCAGCTGTGCCCAGACCGGCCTGGTCCGTCACAGGGGGGACATGGCGCAGGGCGGGGCCTGGCAGCTCCACTCGAAGACGGGCACCACCAGCTTCCCTGGGGGCACAAGGGGGACGTGTGTGAGAGACAGCGACCGTCCCAGGGTGCAATGGGGCAGCCAGTGAGGGTGCTACCTACCAGCTGTGAGCAGGTTAAGGAACCACCCCTGCTCAGTGGCATGGAAGATGGGCCAGCCGGAGGGACAGCCAGCCAGCTCCAGGAGCTCAGGGAAGAGGGAGCAGCGATTCCCAGGAAAGAGCCGCACTGAGCTGTGGGACCCAGAGAGCAGGATGCGGTGCCAGGGGCCGGGGGGGGGGTCTCTGCTCGTGACCCTGCACCCAGCTGAGTGATTCCTACGACCCCCCTGCGGGTCTCCGCACCGCTGCATCAGGATCCCCCCAGCCGGCTCCCCCAGGACGGCGTTGGGCGCTGCCTTGAGCCATCCCCGAACCAAACCCAGCCCCCTGCCCGCGGCTGTGTCCCTCCAAACCGCTCCAGCAAAGCGTTCTCATGCCGGGCTCCACACCCTGCATCCTGGCCCCCTTCGCCCCCAGCTCCCACCCTCCAGGGCCCCCGACCCGTTCAAGTGTAGAGGTGAGACCCCCCCAACCTCCTGCCCTGCCAGATGGGATGGCATGTCCCAGACCTCTCTCTGCAGGTCCTGGGCTGTCTTCCCCTTGACGCTGAACGGGGATCCACGCACCGGGGGGGAGGGGGGGGTGCCCGTCTCTACCCGGTGGGCAGCCAGGTGGGTGAGACCAGGCCTGTCAGAGAACAGCTGCTGGCGGGAGCTTGGCACCCCCGGATCTCGGCCTGCTGGGCGGGGTGAGCTGGGCCGAGAGGGAAATTGACTCCAGCGAAGAGTCTGTCTCTGCCCCAGGGTCTGTCTACACTACCCTCCTAATCCGAACTAGCTACTCCGTGCCGCGTGTAGCCATTTAAAAATGGCGCCGGCCGGCTTCATGCAAATGAAGCCCGGGAAATTCAAATCCCGGGCTTCATTTGCAAGTGCGGTATGCCTACATTACCCTCCTAGTTCGGATTAGGAGGGTAGTGTAGACAGACCCCCAGAGAACAGCCCCACCAGGGGATCCTCCCCCTGCTCCGCCCAGGGCCAGCACCGAGTGCTCCCGGCCCCAGTACGGCTTCATCATGTTCACGTGACTCACCCGCTGGCCGGGCGGCCGGAACCCCAACTCAGCCAGGGCTTTGTCCAGCCGACACGTCAGTTCACCTCGTTCAGCTGCTTAACGACCTTGCAGGGGCCGTCCCAGGCCGCCTGCAGCTTGTTCTTCCGCACGGGGATTAGAACCGTCACCTGGTCCCCGGTAGCGTAGGCGCAGGCCCGGGCATTGTGGTCGTACCAGACCTTCCGCTTCCCCTGGGCCCTGCTCAGGTTCTCTCTGCCAGGCCCATGAGCTCAGCGAGTCTTTCCCGGAAAGCCAGGACGTATTCCACGACCGGCTCACCCTCCGGGGAGACCTCCCCCTCCCACTCGTCTCTCCGCAAGCCCAGGGGGCCCCTCCTCCTCCTCCAGGACATCAGCTCGAACGGCGAGAACCCCGTGGACTCCTGGGAACCTCCCTGTATGCGAACAGCAGGTGGGTAGGGACTTGTCCCAGTCCTGCGGGTGCTGGTGCATAAAGGTCCGTAGCATCTGCTTCAGAGTCCCATTGAACCTCCCCACCAGCCCGTTGGTCTGGGGGTGATACGCCGAGGCCCAGGGGTGCTGGACCCTGCACTTCCCCACAAGCACCGGAGCAGGGCCGACATGAAGTTGGACCCTTGGTCCGTGAGGACTCCTGGGGGAAGTCCACGGTCTGCCACCGTGTCCGCCTCGATAGGGGGCAGAGCCACGGCCTGGGGTGGTGGGTCGCGAAATCCACCGCTACCAGGACGTATTTCTTCCCCGTCCGGCTGAAGGGCCCACGAGATCTATTGCTGCCTTCTCGAAAGGCTCCTCTACAATGGGCCGGCGCCTCAAGGCAGCTTGCCCCCGTCTTGGGCAGTCCCCTCTCCCTGCACAGCCCGACAATGTCTGCCTTCATCTCCCCGCCGCTCCCCGGGGCGGACTCACTGGCCCATGCTGCAGTGCCCCACGACTCCCAGGAATCGCTTCTCCCCGCCTCCAGCGCCTGGCTCTTGCAAGCCCCTTCCCTCTCCTGCCCCCCTCACTCGCTGCTGGAAGCGCCATCCATGGGTGCGGTCCATCCCACCGCTGACACCAGTGAGACGGTGCGTCGGGACCCCCCGACCCTGCAGCCCCGTTTGCAGCCAGATGTGACTCCGCCAGCCAGGCGAATAAAAGGTTTGATCACTTCTCAGAGACACGGCGCGGCACAGGAGTGATGTGCGCACAGGGGCCAGGGCAGAGCCTCAGTCCTCTTGGGGGGAAGGGGCGTCACTCCCCTCCTCGGTCTAAATTTAAAACGTTCCCAGCCCAGCCAAGACTCACCCCCCGCCCGGCCCCAGGCAGCTCCGCCTGCTGCCTTGTCCTGCTCCCAGACCCCATGTCTGGGGTCACCCGGCCCCAGGAGGGGAGACACTGACACACTTCCCCAGGGAGTCCGGCCTGGCCTCTCCCCTCATGCAGAGACAGCTGCAAAAGGGGGGGGGGGAGGGACTGAGGTGCACACAAACACAGAGACACACACACACACACACACACACACACACACAGGGAATGTAACCGCACCCCCCACTACGTCACAGGCTCCCAGGGGGTGGCAGGGGAGGGGCCCAGCGCCCAGGGCTGTGCAGGGCGGGTTGTTTGTCCCAGGGAAGGGCTGTTCTTGGGAAATATCCTGCCGGTCACGTGGTTCCTGGCCTGGGGCAGAGGGATCGCAGCTGATCGCGGAGGAGCCTTGGGCGCCAGAGATCCCCGAGCCCCACCCAGGTACCCGCTGCTCCTGCCGGCCCAGACCCCCCGGCTCCGTCCTCCCCTGAGCAGAGGGGTACAGGGAGGAGGGTGCAGGAAATGCCAGGCGATGCCCCAGGGACAGGCTCCCACAGGCTCCTCTGCTCCCCCCAGGGCTGGTGGGGGCCTGCGTGGGCTGCAGGGCTCTGTGGGGCGCCCCACACTTCCTGGGTTAGGGGGCTTGGGCTGGGAACTCAGCTGGGGAGCCTGGCAGATCCCGGAGCTAATCCCCTCCGGGCTGGACCTTTGCCTGGGACCTTCCAGCCTCTAGAGACCCCTGGTCCCCGCCCTGGCTGCCGCCCCCCCTCCAGCTCCACTGTGCTCTACCGCAGTCCTGGGGGCCTCCCGCCTCCCTCCCCCCCCTCCCCGCGCACCCGGGTAGCCCAGGGCCCGCACCCGCCCTTCCCCGGCTCAGTGTGTCTGGGGCAGTTCCCACTCGACCCTGTCGCTTTCCCGACCCTGGGGCCGCAGCCCCTGCCCCTGTCTCCTCCTGCCGAGCACTGGGTGGGGCAGGAGGTATCAATTCAGCACCAGGGGGAACGAGGAGAGTGGTGTCTAGTGGTTAGAGCCGCAGGCTGGGAGCCAGGATGGTGGGTTTTTCTGTCCCGGTTCGTGTGTGGCGGCTCTGGACTGTCTCCCGGGTGTAAGGGGACTGTTAGCCCCTCACTAAAACTCAGTGGGAGTTTTTGATTCTCCAGCTCCCAGTGTCAAAAGGGGAAGGGTCCGTGAGAAATCAGGGCCCTGAGACTGGCAGTCCCCAGAGACAATGGAAAGCAGCTAACACCAGCTCGGCCTGATTGACAGGTTGGACAGGCCAGAGAGAAAAGTGAGAGGCCGGGCCCCGTCTTCCCTGTGAGCTGGGATTGTTCTGGGTCTGTCTGAGCAAGGAGAGAACTGAGAGACAGGTAAGAGGAGCAAGCTGTGTGGAGAGGCAGTCCTTTAGTGACAGAGCCAGGCACACACGGCCCAAGGAGTGCAAGCTGTGCTGAGGGGCAGTCCTCCAGCGACAGAGCCAGGCACACACAGCCCAAGGAGTGCAAGCTGTGCGGAGGGGCAGTCCTGCAGCGACAGAGCCAGGCACACACAGCCCAAGGAGTGCAAGCTGTGCTGAGGGGCAGTCCTGCAGTGACAGAGCCAGGCACACACAGCCCAAGGAGTGGAAGCTGTGCTGAGGGGCAGTCCTGCAGCGACAGGGCCAGGCACACACGGCCCAAGGAGTGCAAGCTGTGCCGAGGGGCAGTCCTGCAGGGACAGAGCCAGGCACACACGGCCCAAGGAGTGCAAGCTGTGCCGAGGGGCAGTCCTGCAGCGACAGAGCCAGGCACACACAGCCCAAGGAGTGCAAGCTGTGCTGAGGGGCAGTCCTGCAGTGACAGAGCCAGACACACACAGCCCAAGGAGTGCAAGCTGTGCTGAGGGGCAGTCCTGCAGTGACAGAGCCAGGCACACACAGCCCAAGGAGTGCAAGCTGTGCTGAGGGGCAGTCCTGCAGCGACAGAGCCAGGCACACACAGCCCAAGGAGTGCAAGCTGTGCTGAGGGGCAGTCCTGCAGCGACAGAGCCAGGCACACACAGCCCAAGGAGTGCAAGCTGTGCTGAGGGGCAGTCCTGCAGTGACAGAGCCAGGCACACACAGCCCAAGGAATGCAAGCTGTGCTGAGGGGCAGTCCTGCAGCGACAGAGCCAGGCACACACAGCCCCAGGAGTGCAAGCTGTGCTGAGGGGCAGTCCTGCAGTGACAGAGCCAGGCACACACAGCCCAAGGAGTGGAAGCTGTGCTGAGGGGCAGTCCTGCAGCGACAGAGCCAGGCACACACAGCCCAAGGAGTGCAAGCTGTGCCGAGGGGCAGTCCTGCAGTGACAGAGCCAGGCACACACAGCCCAAGGAGTGCAAGCTGTGCCGAGGGGCAGTCCTGCAGTGACAGAGCCAGGCACACACAGCCCAAGGAGTACAAGCTGTGCCGAGGGGCAGTCCTGCAGTGACAGAGCCAGGCACACACAGCCCAAGGAGTGCAAGCTGTGCCGAGGGGCAGTCCTGCAGTGACAGAGCCAGGCACACACAGCCCAAGGAGCGCAGACCCTGTGTTGAGCAGCAGACTGGCAGTGCTCAGAGAGCCAAAAGGGACAGAGAAGCAACACAAGGAGCTGGAGACTGGCAAAGCAGCACAGCCTGCAGCTGGGTGTGGTGAGCAGCTGGGACCAGCAAAGGCCGGGGAGAGGCTCTGGCAGGGGGATCTCACCAGCCAACAGGTGTGTTGTAAGCAAAACTCGTGAAGTCATTCTGCTGCTCTACTCTGCACTAGTTAGGCCTCAGCTGGAGTACTGTGTCCAGTTCTGGGCGCCACATTTCAAGAAAGATGTGGAGAAATTGGAAAGGGTCCCGAGAAGAGCGACAAGAATGATTAAAGGTCTAGAGAACATGACCTATGAAGCCAGGCTTCATGAACTGGGCTTGTTTAGTTTGGAAAAAAGAAGATTAAGGGGGGACATGATAGCGGTTTTCAAATATCTAAAAGGGTGTCACAAGGAGGAAGGAGAAAATTTGTTCCTCTTGGTTTCTGAGGACAGGACAAGGAGTAATGGGCTTAAAGTGCAGCAGGGGAGGTTTAGATTGGACATTAGGAAAAAATTCCTAACTGTCAGGGTGGTCAAATATTGGAATAAATTGCCAAGGGAGGTGGTGGAATCTCCCTCTCTGGAGATATTTAAGAACAGGTTAGATAGACATCTGTCAGGGATGGTGTAGATGGAGCTTGGTCCTGCCTTGAGGGCGGGGGGCTGGACTCGATGACCTCTCGAGGTCCCTTCCAGTCCTATGATTCTATGATTCTATGAAGAGGCCCAGCAGGCCAGACTGGGAGAGGGGTCTGGCCGCTTAGAGCATGAGGCTGTGTGGTCCTGCCAGAGCAAGCATGTCCAGCCTGCAGCCCCCCCGCAGCACATCCAGGGCCTCTACGGGGCCTCTAAGGAAGAGACTGTGGACTGTCCTTACACTCTGCAGGCTGCTGGTTTGATGTCCCCGTGCTGCAGAGCAGGGCTGTGTGTTCTCATTGAACCAGTCTCATTTTTTCTTATTCTTCTCTCTTTAATCAGTTGCTGTTTAATAAAATCGTATTTGCTTAGAACCTTATGAAGTGATCCCTGGGCCCAGAAAGCCTGCTGTGTGAGGAGCGCACCTCGGAGTGGGGACACCCTGACTCCCGCCCCTAGTGACGACAAGGTCGGGGATCAAGCCCCAGGAAACCTGGGCCCAGCCTTGTTGGGGTTTCGAGGACTCTGCTACTCAAGAGAGTAGAGGGGGAGCCCTCAGGATCAGGGAGCCGTGGGGTAAAGGAAGTGGGAGCGGGGACTCAGATCCTGTCGCTGGTCCATTTCACCGGGGTGTATAGAAGCCAGGAAAGTTCCCCACAATAGCGGGACCATTCCCCCACTTACACAGAGGGGAGATGGGGCGATGCAGGCCCGGGGCTCCCCAGAACAGAGCAGGAGCCCGTCTAGCCTGGGGTCTGGGTTCCAGCAGGGGCTCCCCCTGGGCTGCAGAGGAAGGGGCGAGCGGGCCGGGGTGGAATGAGCTGCCCCCGGGAGCTGTGCTCCTTCCTGACCCGGGTGGGGGGGCGTTTAGCTCCCAGCCTGGAGCACGGGGGTTACCCCCAGGAACTCTGGATTTTCCCCTGGGTACGACAGACTCTGCTGCCCAAGCGGGTCCTCAGCCAGCTCCAGTAGCAGTGAGTTCCGCAGGGTAACGGTGCGCAGGGGAATGGATATCGGTTAATAGTTACCAACCCCCAAGCCACCTCAGCGGGACTCAGATCACAGGGACCCCCCTACACTTGGACTGGGCTGTCCCCTCTTAAACCGGGACCCTCCCACTTGGACTGGGACTCCCCTACTTGGACCAGCACCCCGCCACCCCCCTGGACCGGACCACCCCCCAGAGGGCACTGCTGTCACAGAGGGGACGTGCTGCATGGGACAGTGTCGGGGGAAGGGGCTAGGAGCCAGGACTCTGGGCTGTACCCCAGCAGGGGGAGGGCAGTGAGCCCTAGTGGGTAAGAGCAGGAGGCCTCTGGGTCCTTGGTCACCTCTCAGATGCCTGAGCCAGTGTTGCCCCTCGCTCTGCAGCACACCGGAGCCTGCAAGAAAATGCTCCCCCCTGACTCCAGGCAGGTCCTGAAGGGGGCGCTGTGCTGCCTGCTCTCAGCCCTGCTGCTCCAAGGTACTCACTTGGGAAGGGGAGTGGAGTCTAGTGGTTAGAGCAGGTTGGGAGGCTGAGAGCCAGGACCCCTGGGTTGTCTCCTTGGCTCTGGGACAGGAGTGGGGGCTAGTGGTTAGAGAAGAGGGGCCTGGGCGCCAGAACCCCTGGGTTTTCTCTCTGACTGTGGGAAGGGAGTGGGGGCTAATGGTTAGAGCGAGGCGGGGAGGGGGGGGTCTGGGCACCACGACTCCTGGGTTCTCTCCCAGGTTCTGGCAATGGAGAGGGGTCTAGTGGTTAGAGCTGGGGGGGGGAATGACTCCCGGGCTCTGTGCCCTCCTCTCCCATCTCCTCTCTCCCAGTGGCCGTCGGGCTGCAGTGCTACAGCTACAGGGGCTCCTTCACGAATGAAATCTCCCTGGGCCAGGTGCCCGTGGTGACGTGCGGGCCAGCGCAGAACGTCTGTGCCGAGGGGGTGACTGCGCTGAGCCTCGGTAATGGTGCCCGCAGATCGGGGCCCCCTGAGACCACGCTGCTCCCCAAGGGACAGGCCTGGGGAGGGTGTTGGGGGCTCCTGGGCCACTGATTCGGGGTGTAGCTCAGATCCAGAGGTGGGGGGGTGGGGTCTCAGGGTGGGTGTGAGCAGGAGGGGCCGGAGGTGTCTGGATGGCTGGGCCCTTGGGGGTGTGGGCAGGGTGGGGATGGGGTGTCACGGTGGCTGGGCTGGTGGATGTAACTTGGAAGGGGGAGGGGTGGCTGGGCTGGTGGGCGTGAGCCAGCGAGGGCCTGTGGAACTCCCTGCCTCAGGGTCGCTCTCCGCAGGTGACCAGAGGATGGTGGTGGTGCTGAAGAAGGGCTGCCACATGGGGGACTTCCGGGACTTCACCTCCAAGACCTACGGGCTGAATCTCCCCAGCTACAGCCACGCCCGGTTCTGCAACACCAGCCTCTGTAACAACCTGTATCAGAACAACAGCCACCTGCCGGCCTTCCCCACAGGTACAACCGCCCCCTGGCCTGGGGGGAGAAGGAATGGGGCATGGGGCCTGGAGTGCCAGCCCTGATCCCAGCTCTTCGGGGGGCTCTGTGTGAACTGAGTCTCTGGGTCTCAGCTCTGATCGTGGGCCTCCCCCCCCGCCGTTCCCCTGAATCCAGATCAAGGGGGGCTGGATCCTCACCACTTCCCCCCCTGCCCACAGCGCCCCCCCCCACCAACAGCTCCACCAGCCTCCTCTGCTACAGCTGTATCGGGACCACCCCGGAGAGCTGCTCCCCGGACAGCGCCCAGCAGACCCGCTGCTACTACGACTCCCCGAGCTGCTTCAACGGGACGGCCACGGCCACCATCGGTAGGAGGGGCCGTCGGGAGCCGCCGGGCACAGTAGGCTCCGGGGATGGGGCACCCAGGGCGAGGGCTGGCTCAGTGGGGCAGGAAAAGGGGCCGGGGCCTTTCCCCTCGAGGGGGCGCTGGCTGGCTCGGTGGTGGGGACCTGAGGGCTCAGGCGGCGGTGGCAGGGCCAGGCGGAACGTAATTGCACCCACAAAGGCAGCCGCACGTGCATGAGCCAGGTCAGACTGCACAGGGCCCCGTGTCCCCCGGCTCCCCCGGCCTCCTGCCGACACCGCCAGCTGTGCGGGACCCCCCCGGGCCGCCCCCCCAAGCCGGGAGCGACTGTCCCCCGCGGCACCAGGGAGCGCGAGCGGTGCTGTGGGTCGGTGCTGGCAGAGGGGCGAGTTCGAGGCGTCTGCGCCCTGCGGCAGCCGCGTCTTCGGGGGTCCGGCGTGAGCGCGCTCTGCAGGCAGAGTCGGTCCGGGACCCACTCGCTGCGCTGTCACTCGCGGGGGCTGTCCGTCAGCGTCTCTCCCAGTGCCCATTGGACGCAGGAATTACGGTGGGAGGGGCTGGTGGCTGCCCCGCCCTCACAGCCCAGGGCAGGACACGCCCCCTCTGGCCCGGCTCCGGCTCGGCACACGCCTCGCAGGTGACTCACAGACGGGGAAGCCCCGAACGTTCACGCAGCAAGCGCTGACTGCTAGGCCGCACAGCCGAGAGCCCTGGCCCGCTGTCACGCGGCTGGGGCGGGGGGGCGTGTCCGCGAGGGGACTTATTGTTCTGGGGTGTGAAATGAGAAATCCAGGGCGGAACCGACGATTTCAGAAACATCCAAAATGGGAGCGTTTGGCCTTCGAGGAACCTTTGGGTTTCTGCATCCTGGCCTAGGCCCGGGGAGGGCAGACGGGAGGCGCGTAGGGATGGGGTGGGCCACACGGCTGGCGGGGGCTGTCTAGGGGAGAGGGGGATATGGGGGTGGGTGGAAGGGTGGCTGGAGGGGTGTATGTGGGGATGGTAGGATGGATGGATGGACGCAGGGGCAGATGACTGTTTTGCGGGGCTCCGGGCAGCATAATTCCGCGGGGCCCCCTTTGCCACGGCGCATGCGTGGGGCTTTCTGAAGCACGGGGCCCGGGGCGGCCACCCCATTCGCCCTGCCCTATACCCACCCCTGGTTGGACGAACGGACGGACGGACGGACGGAGGGATGGGTGGAACGGTGTACACAGGGATGGACAGACGAGTAGAGGGGCGTGGATGGGGATGGACGGACGGGCAGCTGGAGGGGTGTGAACAGGGATGGATGAAGGCCTGATGAGGGACAGATGGACAGAGGCTGTCCGAGAGGTGGGCTGGCCGGAGGGCATCCGAGGGGTGGGCTGGCTGGACAGATGCATGGACAGAGGCTGTCCGAGGGGTGGGCTGGCTGGACAGACAGACGGACGGAGGGCGTCCGAGGGGTGGGCTGGCTGGACAGATGGACGGACGGAGGGTGTCCGAGGGGTGGGCTGGCTGGACAGACGGACGGAGGCTGTCCGAGGGGTGGGCTGGCTGGACAGATGGACTGAGGCTGTCCAAGGGGTGGGCTGGACAGTCGGATGGATGGAGGGCGTCCGAGGGGTGGGCTGGCTGGACAGATGGACGGACGGAGGCTGTCCGAGGGGTGGGCTGGCTGGACAGACGGACGGAGGGTGTCCGAGGGGTGGGCTGGCTGAACAGACGGATGGAGGGTGTCCAAGGGGTGGGCTGGCCGGACGGAGGGTATCCGAGGGGTGGGCTGGCTGGACAGATGGACTGAGGCTGTCCGAGTGGTGGGCTGGCTGGACAGATGGACAGACGGAGGGCATCCGAGGGGTGCGCTGGCTGGACAGATGGACGGATGGAGGGCGTCCGAGGGGTGGGCTGGCTGGACAGATGGACGGACGGAGGGCGTCCGAGGGGTGGGCTGGACAGTCGGACGGACGGAGGGCGTCTGAGGGGTGGGCTGGACAGTCGGACGGACGGAGGGCGTCCGAGGGGCGGGCTGGACAGTCGGATGGATGGAGGGCGTCCGAGGGGTGGGCTGGACAGTTGGACGGATGGAGGCTGTCCGAGGGGTGGGCTGGCTGGACAGTCGGACGGACGGAGGGCGTCCGAGGGGCGGGCTGGACAGTCGGATGGACGGAGGCTGTCCGAGGGGTGGGCTGGACAGTCGGACGGATGGAGGGCGTCCGAGGGGTGGGCTGGACAGTCGGACGGATGGAGGCTGTCCGAGGGGTGGGCTGGCTGGACAGTCGGACGGACGGAGGGCGTCCGAGGGGTGGGCTGGACAGTCGGACGGATGGAGGGCGTCCGAGGGGTGGGCTGGACAGTCGGACGGATGGAGGCTGTCCGAGGGGTGGGCTGGCTGGACAGTCGGATGGATGGAGGCTGTCCGAGGGGTGGGCTGGCTGGACAGTCGGACGGACGGAGGGCGTCCGAGGGGTGGGCTGGACAGTCGGACGGATGGAAGGCGTCCAAGGGGTGGGCTGGACAGTCGGACGGATGGAGGGCGTCCGAGGGGTGGGCTGGACAGTCGGACGGATGGAGGGCGTCCGAGGGGTGGGCTGGACAGTCGGACGGATGGAGGGCGTCCGAGGGGTGGGCTGGACAGTCGGACGGATGGAGGGCGTCCGAGGGGCTGGCTGGACAGTCGGACGGACGGAGGCTGTCCGAGGGGTGGGCTGGACAGTCGGACGGATGGAGGGTCTCCGAGGGGCGGGCTGGACAGTCGGACGGATGGAAGGCGTCCGAGGGGTGGGCTGGACAGTCGGACGGATGGAAGGCGTCCAAGGGGTGGGCTGGACAGTCGGACGGATGGAGGGCGTCCGAGGGGTGGGCTGGACAGTCGGACGGATGGAGGGCGTCCGAGGGGCGGGCTGGACAGTCGGACGGATGGAGGGCGTCCGAGGGGCGGGCTGGACAGTCGGACGGATGGAGGGCGTCCGAGGGGCGGGCTGGACAGTCGGACGGATGGAGGGCGTCCGAGGGGCTGGCTGGACAGTCGGACGGACGGAGGCTGTCCGAGGGGTGGGCTGGACAGTCGGACGGATGGAGGGTCTCCGAGGGGCGGGCTGGACAGTCGGACGGATGGAGGGTCTCCGAGGGGCGGGCTGGACAGTCGGACGGACGTTGGGCATCCGAGGGGTGGGCTGGCTGGACAGACGGATGGAGGCTGTCCGAGGGGTGGGCTGGACAGTCGGACGGATGGAGGGCGTCCGAGGGGTGGGCTGGACAGTCGGACGGATGGAGGGCGTCCGAGGGGTGGGCTGGACAGTCGGACGGATGGAGGGCGTCCGAGGGGCTGGCTGGACAGTCGGACGGACGGAGGCTGTCCGAGGGGTGGGCTGGACAGTCGGACGGATGGAGGGTCTCCCAGGGGCGGGCTGGACAGTCGGACGAAGGGAGGGTCTCCGAGGGGTGGGCAGGACAGTCGGACGGATGGAGGGTCTCCGAGGGGCGGGCTGGACAGTCGGACGGATGGAGGCTGTCCGAGGGGTGGGCTGGACAGTCGGATGGATGGAGGGCGTCCGAGGGGTGGGTTGGACAGTCAGACGGATGGAGGGCGTCCGAGGGGCTGGCTGGACAGTCGGACGGACGGAGGCTGTCCGAGGGGTGGGCTGGACAGTCGGACGGATGGAGGGTCTACGAATGGGCGGGCTGGACAGTCGGACGGATGGAGGGTCTCCGATGGGCGGGCTGGACAGTCGGACGGATGGAGGGTCTCCGAGGGGTGGGCTGGACAGTCGGACGGATGGAGGCTGTCCGAGGGGTGGGCTGGACAGTCGGACGGACGGAGGCTGTCCGAGGGGCGGGCTGGACAGTCGGACGGATGGAGGCTGTCCGAGGGGTGGGCTGGACAGTCGGACGGACAGAGGGTCTCCGAGGGGTGGGCTGGACAGTCAGACGGATGGAGGGTCTGCGAGGGGCGGGCTGGACAGTCGGACGGACGGAGGGTCTCCGAGGGGTGGGCTGGACAGTCAGACGGACGGAGGGTCTCTGAGGGGTGGGCTGGACAGTCAGACGGATGGAGGGTCTCCGAGGGGTGGGCTGGACAGTTGGACAGATGGAGGGTCTCCGAGGGGCGGGCTGGACAGATGGACGGACAGAGGGCGTCCGAGGGGTGGGCTGGCTGGACAGTCGGATGGACGGAGGGCGTCCGAGGGGCGGGCTGGACAGACGGACGGATGGAGGGCGTCCGAGGGGTGGGCTGGCTGGACAGATGGACGGACGGAGGGCGTCCGAGGGGTGGGCTGGACAGACGGACGGATGGAGGGCGTCCGAGGGGTGGGCTGGACAGTCGGACGGACGGAGGGCGTCCGAGGGGTGGGCTGGACAGTCGGACGGATGGAGGGCGTCCGAGGGGCGGGCTGGACAGTCGGACGGACGGAGGGCGTCCGAGGGGTGGGCTGGACAGTCGGACGGATGGAGGGCGTCCGAGGGGCGGGCTGGACAGTCGGACGGATGGAGGGCGTCCGAGGGGCGGGCTGGACAGTCGGACGGATGGAGGGCGTCCGAGGGGCGGGCTGGACAGTCGGACGGACGGAGGGCGTCCGAGGGGTGGGCTGGCTGGACAGTCGGACGGACGGAGGGCGTCCGAGGGGTGGGCTGGCTGGACAGTCGGACGGACGGAGGGTCTCCGAGGGGCGGGCTGGACAGTCGGACGGACGGAGGGTCTCCGAGGGGTGGGCTGGACAGTCGGACAGATGGAGGGCGTCCGAGGGGCGGGCTGGCTGGACAGATGGACGGACGGAGGCTGTCCGAGGGGTGGGCTGGACAGTCGGACGGATGGAGGGCGTCCGAGGGGCGGGCTGGCTGGACAGTCGGACAGACGGAGGGCGTCCGAGGGGCGGGCTGGCTGGACAGTCGGACGGACGGAGGGTCTCCGAGGGGTGGGCTGGACAGTCGGACAGATGGAGGGCGTCCGAGGGGCGGGCTGGCTGGACAGATGGACGGACGGAGGCTGTCCGAGGGGTGGGCTGGACAGTCGGACGGATGGAGGGCGTCCGAGGGGCGGGCTGGCTGGACAGATGGACGGATGGAGGGCGTCCGAGGGGCGGGCTGGCTGGACAGTCGGACGGACGGAGGCTATCCGAGGGGCGGGCTGGCCGGCGGGCGCACACAGGGTGCCGGGAGGCGGCTGTGCCCGGGCCGGGCGGGTCTGGCCGCCCCCTGACCCCTGTCTCCGCGCTCTAGGGGACTTTGCGGTGCCCATCTACCTCCGCTCCTGCCAGGCCGGGGGCTGCGCGTCCCTGACTATCAGCGACTCCTGGATGACCCTGCACATCGAGACGTCATCCTGCTGCGGAAAGCCCCTCTGCAACCGCGAGCCGGGGCCGGCGCCTACGACCACCAGCACCAGCACCAGCGCCGGCCCCCGCCCGCCCCCACCCACCCTGCTGCTGCTGCTGCTGCTGGGGACCCTGGCCCTGGGGGGCTGAGAGGGCAGCCCCGGATTGGGGGGGGAGACTCCCCCAAGGACCCTGCCCAGCCCTGGGCTCTCTGTATGGTCCGTAGACGGCCCGGAAGCCATTGCAGGCCCCTTGTGCCCCCCCAGCCCAACCAGCCCCCCCAGTTCCCACCATGCCCAGGCGCCCCGGCCGCCCTTGGGACTCCCGCCCCCCGTCGATGTGCGGCTGACCCCATAAAGTCGAGATACGCACCCTGGCTCGTTCTCGCCGTCACTCCAGAGCAGGGCGGGGTCGCCCCTCCAGCCCCCCAGCCCGACCCTGCTGGGCATGGGGGGCATGGGTTGCTATGGAAACACAAGCACAGGTGGCAGGGCCCAGAGCCAGGCCAGGGCGCGGGAATCCAGCTGCCCCATCGCCGTGGCCGGCGAGTTAAGTGGGCTCCTGCGGCCCATGCTCCAGGGGTGTTCAGAGCCGGGGGCCCTGTGGGCTGAGGCTAGGACGGCCTGTTCATTCCTTGGAGGGATGAATATAGGGCAATAGCCCGGAGGGAAAAGGCAATTAAGTAACAAGTATCCTGACAGACGCAGCCCTGTTAGTCTGGTCTAGGGGAAGCAAAGGACAGGACGATGCAGCACTTTACAGACCAACAAGGTGGGTTATTTGGTGATGAGCTTTCGTGGGCCGCGAGCAGAGCTCCGTAGGGGGGTTGGGCTGCCAGGAAAGTGCCTTTTTTTTGGAAGCAAGCATCAGAAAAAAGTAGCCCTTGTGTTTTAAAGTAGGTCTAAATCAAAGATTATTGCACAAAGCCAACTTTGAACTTTTCATTAGCGAACCTAAAATCAGAATGGCTGAACCCCGGGCTAACACCTTCACACTCAGAAACGTACATATTAAAGCCAATTATCAAACAGACACCAGGCTGTGTCTACACTGGCCACTTATTCCGGAAAATCAGCCGCTTTTCCGGAATAACTTGCCAGCTGTCTGCATTGGCCCCTTGAATTTCCGGAAAAGCACTGACAATCTACTGTAAAATCATCAGTGCTTTTCCGGAAAAACTATGCTGCTCCCGTTCGGGCAAAAGTCCTTTTCCGGAAAACTGTTCCAGAAAAGGCCCAGTGTAGACAGCAGAGATTTCTTTTCCGCAAAAAAGCCCCGATGGCAAAAATGACGATCGGGGCTTTTTTGCGGAAAAGCGCGTCTAGATTGGCCACGGACGCTTTTCTGCAAAAAGTGCATTTCCGGAAAAGCATCCTGCCAATGTAGACGCGCTTTTTCCGAAAATGCTTATAACGGAAAACTTTTCTATTATAAGCATTTCCGGAAAATCATGCCAGTGTAGACGTAACCTAGGTGTTACCATTTGAGAGTGTTTGCTTTATTACAAAATAGTCAGGGAGAAAGTTATAAGACTATTGAAAACATTGAAAAATGTCTTATACATCACTAGAACAAAACCAAGCAGTACGTTATGATAAGATTTTGACCAATCCACTACGTTACAGAATCACCCGACAATATTTTACAAAATCTTTGGTTTGAATATAGACATCATTATGGAACATCCATGCAGGCATAATGGTATGGTGACTTTATTTTCATGATCAATTAGACGTCACTGTAAACAGAAGAAAGTTGCTTGATTTCATGTAAAAGGACTTTGGCGGATCTAGCAAACAAAAGAGATTCTGTGAAAGAGAGTAAGGGACAAAAAGAAATAGAAAGAGTCAATTATGGACACTATTTCTTTCCTGGATTCACTTAATATGTTAGGGTATGTCTACACTACCCTCCTAGTTCGAACTACCGTTACTCCTCGTGGAATGAGGAGTAACGGTAGTTCGAACTATGCTTCCTAGTTTGAACTACCTAGTTCGTGCCGCATGTAGCCGCGTAGCACGGGGTTCGAACGAGCGGGGATTTAAAAATGGTGGCTCCCCGCT
Organism: Pelodiscus sinensis; assembly: GCF_049634645.1. NCBI lineage: Eukaryota > Metazoa > Chordata > Testudines > Trionychidae > Pelodiscus > Pelodiscus sinensis. Next base: position 267,696 of record NC_134734.1, read on the forward strand.
TATGCAAATGAAGCCCGGGAAATTCAAATCCCGGGCTTCATGTGCAAGTGCGGTATGCCTGCATTACCCTCCTAGTTCGAACTAGCGGGGTAGTGTAGACATACCTCTAAAGAGTTCTCTTTTGAAAACCCAAGTAAGATGCAGGCAATGACTGAAGATGCGTCTTTTTGTTTGTGTGTGAATATGAAGGAATTCACTTGGAGGAGTTTTGATAAAAGAACTTTACAGACTTATCATTTTCACTTCGCAAATCCTTAAGACTTTTCTTTTAATGGGAAGGGGGCTTGAAAGTTTAGAATACAGCGCATGCTGTGATAATGAATTTTGTACATTTTGATCTTCAAATTATGCAGAAGTAAAAAACCAACCACAGGTTGGACCTTTCTAATCTGGGACTGACAGGTCTGGCAACATCTAGGGTCCGGCATCCTTGGGGACCATGTGGTTGGAGCAATGTGTGTGTGTGGGGGGGCGGGACGGACTATGGCAGCAGAATCATAGATGTTGCCAGACCAGAGAACCCCAGTAGCGGAGCCAGGTTGACAGCAGGGGGCCAGCGGCTGAGGACCCAGCTGGGTCGGGAGAGGAGCTGAGCCAAGTGCCCTCGGGTCGTCATTGACCTCCCCTAGAAAACTCCCTGGTTTGGGGCCAATCAAGTCCAGGGGTGTCGGACCAGGGAGGTCCAACCTGTACCTGCAGGTTAGGAGAGATGTTTTCAGTAATGTTTGAGATACTAATTACTAATTAAACAGCCCTGTCTTCTTAAACTCTGTGCAAATCTCAATCCTAATTTATAAAAATAAACCTTAAATATAAACCCAGGCCCACGTCCCGCTTAGTTAAATGAATGACAACTCCAAATTATTTTGGTTTACATTCATTTATTGAGCACAATTGATTAGATTTCCAATGGGCGGGAATCAGCTAATCATTATAGTTAAAACAGAGTCAACTCATGATTACTGAAAATGTTTCATCTCATTTTTTCTTCCACACCCAAGAAGCCATGTAATGGAGTACACATGCAAATAAGTTTATCTTAACTGATTGCATTCAGTTCCTCGTGGGCCAAGACTATGGATCTTTTAAGCTTGATTAGTCTCAAAAGAGCAATTTTTCTTGACTACAATGGGCAAATATACATGGCATAACAGAATATATTACATATCTGTAACAGGGCAGCTGCCCTGTACTGGCCCCTTAAGAGCCAAACCCCAGCCTGGAGCAGGCCCGGGGAGTTCAGCCCAGCTGGGCGGCATTGGCCAATTAAGGCCCAGCTGGGGGCTATAAAAGGGCAGGGCTGCTTCAGCCAAGGCAGTGTGAGCCTGGCTGCTGAGGGAGCAGGACGCTCTCTGGGGCTAGGGCAGGGCTAGAGAGTTAGGCTGGGCCAGGGTGCTCGGACAGCCAACTGGCCAGCCTGCTAGGCCTGCGGACAGGCCTGCTGGAGAGACACCAAACCCCCGGAATGGGGGCTCAGAGCAAGTGACTTGGGCACTGCCGGAGGGCAGTGTGGCGAAGAGAGCAACGCGACCAGAAGATTCCAGAGCGGAAACGCCACGTGAGCGGAGGCCTGTGCGGGCGGAATGGACTGATTCCGGGGACAGATAACGGACCCCCGCTATGGTGGTGAGTGACCCCCCTCACATATCCAAAAACACCCTTCCTAACATACCTGCAGAATGTATGTAACAATACCTGAAACATGAGAACATCTGGAGTTGCTATTGTCTGTCACATTTATCTCTTGGATAAAAACACTAGATAGTCACTCAAATAAAATATAAGCCTACACTTTGCAACAACATACTAACCACGTAACTAAAAAGTGATAACTATGAGGATGCAGTTTAGCAATAAAAAGGTGGTTAGAATTAATCAAGGCTGTTGCCACAATGTATGTTTGTTAACTGGAATTTTTACACATATTTCTAGGTAACTGAACTTTTAAAACAAAAAACAGGACTATGTAGCACTTTTTTTGATCTGAGGAAGTGGGTCTGGCCCACGAAAGCTCATCACCTATTAAACCATCTTGTTAGTCTTTAAAGTGCTACATAGTCCTGTTTTTTGTTTCATCTGCACCAGACTAACACGGCTACATTTCTACCACTGAACTTTAAAAGGCCCTACAGACTGGTTTCACATGCTCCAGGGACATGGCTTCAGATGCTGTAGATAATATTCGCAGAAAGATGAGAGGTCAAAGTATTTACGAGAAGTGAAAAAATGAACAAAGAGTTTCTAATAAATATTTCAATCTTATTCCAACATGCACTTTGATAGCAATCTACAAGTCATAGCAAAACTCGTACCTAAGAAAAAAACATGCCAAATTAGCTAAACTTATACTCAGGGAGAGTTTTGTTGGTTTTTTATAAAAGAGGTAGAGATAAGAATCTCTGCACTCAGACCGCACTCAATCTTTGTCATTTATTGCGATTAAAAAAAAACGTAGTTTAACCAATTTTCTCCAATGACTGAGTTCTACATTTTATACAAAATATTGTTCCCAAACCTGTTATATGTGGAAGAACCACCTCCTACAGCTCCCAGAAGGGCGGGGGCCTGAAGGACATTGCAAAAGAAGGGGCTATATTTGTTTTAATTTTGGAAAGTATTTGCTTTTGAGGGTTATGGATCAGAGGGTACGTCTACACTACAGCGCTAATTCGAACTAGCGCGTCTAGAACTAAAAACTAGTTCAAATTAGCATTTTGCTAATTCGAACTAGCGCGTCCACACTGATTGGACGCAGGGGGGCATTTAAGGGCAGCTGAAACCGGTTCTGGCAGGGCATCAGGTCAGTAGTTGCTTTGTGTGGCTGCTGTCTGAGGCTATCTCTGAGGCTCCAGCTTAAAGGGACCCCCCCTGGACAGCCAGTTCTCAGCTTTTCCTGGTTCCTTGCCAACCTCGCTGAGGGACAGCAAAGCGTCGGTCTCTGTTCCCGTCTGTGTCGGTGCTTCCCTTTGGGGGGGCCACCGCAGGTGGCAACATGGAGCCACGGCTCGCCCTGCACCTTCTGGTGCATGTTCTGGACTTGCTGCTGCAAGCCTGCCAGCAATGGCTCGAGGCTGCCTGGCACCACCTGGGGAACGTCAGCCCCCTGCCTCTCCGCCTGGGGGCCGTGGAGGAGCCGCGGCGGCGCCCCGGCACTGGCGTGCCCCACTGCGTCTGGCATCTGGACACCAGCAGCGACTGGTGGGACCGCATCGTCCTGGAGCACTGGGACGACCGACAGTGGACCCAGAACTTCAGGATGAGGAGGGACACCTTCCTGGAGCTCTGCGAGTGGCTCGCCCCTGCCCTGCGCAGAAGGGACACTCGCCTGAGACCCGCCATCCCCCTCCAGAAGTGTGTGGCCATCGCCCTCTGGAAGCTCTCCACGCCGGACAGCTACCGATCCGACGGGAACCAGTTCGGCGTGGGGAGATCCACCGTCGGAGCGGTGCTCATGCAGGTAAGGCACTCGTCGGCCACCGAGCCGGGGGTTAGGGGGGCTGTGAGGAGGGGATGGGCCGCCCCAGGGACAAAGGGGGGACGGGAGGAGGTGAAAGCGCCCTGCACCGGAGGGGTCGGGCTGTCCCGGCCGTACTACACGCCGCCAGGGGGGTTGCTACCGGGAGTGGGGCGCGGGGCACTGCCAGGGCACGAACGCTCCCAGCCACCTGGGCGCCCCACTGATTGGCGCTTTGCTGTGTCTCTCTCCGCAGGTGGTCAAGGCCATCAACCGGGTGCTGCTCTGCAGGGTGGTCCGCCTCGCCGACCCGGACGCTGTCATCCAGGGGTTCGGCGCCCTCGGCTTCCCCAACTGCGGGGGGGCCATCGACGGGACGCACATCCCCATCTGTGCCCCGGAACACCAGGCGTCCCGGTACGTCAACCGCAAGGGGTACTTCTCCGTGATCCTGCAGGCCGTGTGTGACCACCGAGGCCAGTTCACGGACATTAATGTGGGCTGGTCCGGCAAAGCACACGACGCCCGGGTGTACCGCAACTCCTCCGTGTGCCAGCGGCTGCAGGACGGGACCTTCTTCCCCGACCGCCACATCAGGGTCGGGGACGTGGACATGCCCGTGTGCCTGGTGGGGGATGCCGCCTACCCACTGCAGCCCTGGCTCATGAAGCCCTACACGGGGCACCTCAATCCCTCCCGCCAGGCCTTCAATGCCAGGCTGACCAGGGCCCGCATCGTGGTGGAGGGGGCCTTCGGGCGACTGAAAGCCCGCTTTCGATGCCTCCTCACCCGTCTGGACCTGGCCGAGCAAAACATCCCTCCCGTGGTGGCAGCATGTTGTGTGCTCCACAATTTGTGCGAGCGGAAGGGGGAGGCTTTCCTGCCAGCCTGCATGGCTGAGGCAGACCGCATGGCTGGACACTACGGTCAGCCCCGCACCGCCGCCATCCGGGAAGCCCAGCGGGGGGCCGTCCGGATCCGGGAAGCCCTGCGGGAGAGCTTCTTGGTGGAGGAGGAAGACTGACCTCTCCCTGCATGCCCCACTGGGGCCTTCTTCCACCCTACCCCCCCTTCCCCTTTCCCCTCCCTACCTACTGTCAAATAAAGACACCTGTTTTTCAAACAAAAACGTCTGTTTATTTCACATAACTGGGGTGGGGGAAGGGAGAAATGAGGGTGGGAGGGGGAAACCTGGGACGAGGGAGCTGGAAGGGGAGGGAAGGGAGGAAGGGAAAGGAAAGCTCAGGGGTGGGAGTCCGGCTGCCTCTCCCGTCTCGCCACACTGCGGGTCCGGGGGCGTCGGTGGGAAATGGTTGTGGAGGGGGGGGGCAGGAGGGACAGGGGCTGTGGAAGAAGCAGGAGGGGGAGCAGGGGGAGGAGGAAATGGGAAGCGGTCCAGCAGGCTCTGGAGGTGGCCTCGCAGGGCACAGCCCTGCTCCTCCAGGGCCTCCAGACTCCTCCGGCGCAGCCTCAGGTCCTCCTGGACCCAGTGGTCCTGGGTGCAGAGCTGGTACTCCATGAACCGGAGATGCCGCCTCTGGTAGTCCTCCTGGTTCCTGGCTGTCCTGCTTGCCCGGGCGCGGGCGGCTGCTGCAGGCGGGGTGGTGCGCCCTGCAGGCCCAGGTGCTGCAGCTGTGGTGCAAGAAGACCAGCGGTCAATTACCCCAGGGGCCCAGGTGTGTGAAATCCAGCTCCCCTCTGCAAGGCCAGGGCCCCTGCAGGATCCCCAGCTGCTGCTCCTTGGTGGGCAAGGCCCAGGCGCACGGTCCCGGGGCTCCCTCTTGCCCCAGCCCCCCGTACACATAAGGGGAACACGAGGGTACTCACAGGTGGACGCCTCCCCGGCCTCGGACGACACAGGCGAGCGGCTCTGTGGGGTGCCTCGGGGGTCCCGGGTCCCGGGCAGGCTGGCGGCAGGCTCCTGGCTCTCAGAGCCCTCCTCCTCCTCCTCCGTGTCCAGGAGCGGGCCCTCTGCCCCGGGGTGAATCACGTCCCGGGGGGCAGGGATGGCCTGAGCCCCCAGGAGGCGGTCCAGGGCATGGAAGTGGGGGCAGGCCTCCGGGTCGGCCCCTGGCAGGCAAGCCCGGGAGTAGGACTGCCGCAGGTCCTTAATTTTGCACCGGACCTGCTCCCGGCTGCGCTGGTGGCCCCTGGCGGCCAGGCTGGCAGCCATGCGTCCATAGACGGCCGCGTTCCGGTGGCTAGTGCGGAGATCGTGGACATTGGAGGCTTCCCCCCAAACCTCGATGAGGTCCACGATCTCCGCACTTGACCAGGCGGGCGCCCGCCTTTTGCGCCCCCGGGCAGGCTCCCGGGAGCCGCCAGGCTGGTCGTGGGGAGCAGTGGAGGGCTGGGTGTCCTCGGGTGGCTGGCTCATGGTGTGGCAGGTGCAGGCTGTGCTGGCTGGGTGCTGGCAGCCTTGCAACTGGCACAAACTGTGTAGCCAGCCCGTGGCCCTTTAAGGGCTCCGGGGCCGGGAGGGGGGCAATAGAGTTTCCCTGGTGTTGGCCAGAGTGGCCACCAGGGAAACCTGGGAAGCCTTAGCCTCCCACTAGTTCGAATTAAGCATCTACACAGCCCTTAGTTCGAACTAGCTAGTTCGAACTAGGCTTAATCCTCGTAAAATGAGGTTTTCCTAGTTCGAACTAAGCGCTCCGTTAGTTCGATTCAAATTCGAACTAGCGGAGCGCTAGTGTAGCGCCTAGGAAAGTTAGTTCGAACTAACTTTGTAGTGTAGACAGACCCTGAGTGCTTGGTTGTTTCCATATTCAAGAGTATCAATAACGTTGATATTCTTAGTTAAATCATTATTTCTTACGATAGTGACATTGTGCAATAAAGGGAAACCGTTAAACGCTTACGGTTTCCAGTCCATTTTTACATTATTTAGTAAAATATAAATTGGCTTACAGGGCGGGTGGGTGGGCAGGGGGCTGGCGGGGGGGGGGGGGGGGGGACTAGACCATTCTGGGCACCACCAAAAATTATTCAAACCTGCCGCCCCTACCATCGGCCCTGGCATCCCTCCTGCCCATTTCCACCTGCCCGTGGCCAGCACCTGGTGCCCAGTGGAGAAAGGAGGTGATGGAGGGCAGGGCTGGCTGAGGTGCTGGAGCTGGGGTGGGCACCCTGGAATGCAGGGCCCCTGCTCCTCAGGTCCTTGGTGTCACGCAGGGCTGCAGCCCCACGGAGACCCAGCCGAGGGAGGGGGCACGGCTGCTGTTTGGAACCAGACAGGCCGGGGATGCGAGGCTGTTGTGCAGGGGAGGGGGGCAGACACGGCAAGGGGGGGTCACTGCCCTGCAGAAGCCAGGCCCCCAACCTGGCGCCGATGGCAGCCGGCTCCCTGGAGGGGCATTGCCCTGTGGGTGCCCACGGCCGGCGGTTCCCTGCATGGCCCTGGGCTCCGCCGGCCGGGGCCAAGGCAGGAGATGCTGAGGCGGCAGGGGGGCAGGCCGGGGGCCCCACCAGGAGGTGCCCGCGAGGGGCTCTGGTTGCTGCAGCCCCAGTGCCCACGGGCCCGACTCGGCTGCCTGGGAAGCGGGGGGGGGGGGAGTGGAGAGGAACCCCCAGGCTGGGCCTGGGGCAGCCCCCCAGCAGCAGTGGGGCCGAACGTCACACCCCCTTGGTACAAGCCCCAGCCTGTCCGAACCACAGGGCTAGCTCTGCCCCCTTTCGCCCGCTGCCAGCCGCCAGGCCAGGTCCTCCTCTGCCCCACGGGGGAACAGTCACTCCCCCGGCCAGGCGCCGGCGGCTCAAGAGAGCTGGGTGGGGGGGCACGGGGAATAATCTGCCTTGTGGGGGGCAGTTGTCAAAGAGGGATGAGCCCCCTCCCTCCCCCCCACACAGCCCCTGAGTGAGAGAGGAAACAGTTCAGAGCTGTGCTTGTTGTTCCCCGAAATTCCACCCCTCCCAGCCTGAGGAAGAGACCCCCGAGTCCTGGCTCCCAGCCCCCCTCTAACCACTAGCCTCCACTGCCCTCCTGAGCCAGGGAGAGACCCCGGAGTCCTGGCTCCCAGCCCCCCTCTAACCACTAGCTTCCACTGCCCTCCCAGTGCCAGGGAGAGACCCCCGAGTCCTGGCTCCCAGCCCCCCTCTAACCACTAGCCCCCACTGCCCTCCTGAGCCAGGGAGAGACCCCGGAGTCCTGGCTCCCAGCCCCCCTCTAACCACTAGCTCCCACTGCCCTCCTGAGCCAGGGAGAGACCCCCGAGTCCTGGCTCCCACCCCCCCCAACCACTAGCCCCCACTGCCCTCCTGAGCCAGGGAGAGACCCCAGGAGTCCTGGCTCCCAGCCCCCTCTTGCTTTTGGGTCCCATTAACTCCCTCCCGGTACTTTATCTGATGCCAGGAGGCAGGGCAGCGCCAGACCCTGTGCCCTGGGCTGGCAGTAGCTCAGGGAGGCTGGTCGGTGGTGGGCGTGTGGGGTGCAGAGGGGGTCTCAGCTGTGCTTGGCAGGGGGGTGGGGCTGCCTGGCTCCCCGAACCTGCTGTGGGGGCAGCATGTGGGAAACCAACCGCCCTGGGGCCGGGTTATGCAGGGAGCTCTTGCCGGGGCTGTGATGCAGCCACCTCTGGGGTGGGGCAGGGGTTACCCAGCCCAGACTGGGATGGGATGGGGGGGGGGCCCAGCCTGTTGAGTTGGGGCCTGGCCTGTCCCCTCCACTGGGCAGCAGTAGGGTCCAGCGGGCCTGGGGCAAGGAGAGCGCCCACGGGGCAAAGCAAAGGCTTGTGGGTAAGAGATTTTATTAAAGAGCGAGGATGGGGGAGGAGGCTGCAGGGGGCTAATAGGGACTGAACCCAGCAGCAGCAACGTAGGGAAATGCTGGCTTTCAAGGGGGGAAACTGAGGCACGAGGGTAGAGTCACTGAGAGCTGGGGATGGAACCCGCCTCCCTCACAGCCCCAGGAGGGCTGTCCCCAGCACCACCAGCAGGGGGCAGAAGTGTGGGCCTGGTGCCTGGGATTTGTGGGGCCCAGGATTGGGGACCTTTTGGATGTAGGGTTGGCGTGCGGTGTTTGTGGAGGGGCTGTCTTTCTTGCCGGGCTGGGTGGGGTGGGGGCGGGTGCTGCGGGGCGTCGCCCCCTTGTGGCCGGGCTCCTTGTAGTCGAAGTCGGTGGTCTCGGGCGGCTCCGTGTCGAAGTCGGTGGTCTCAGGCGGCTCCGTGTCGAAGTCGGGGGTCTCGGGGCCGGGTGGCTCTATGTCGTAGTCGGCCGTCTCCGGGTGCGGAGCCGCGGTGCTAGAGATGGGCCCAGGGTGCTTGTGGTCTTTCCTGGCTGTGATCCGGTGCCGGGGGTGGCGGCCGGGCACTCCAGTGGGCACCTGGTGGGTGGGCTCTTCGGGGCCATGGGCGGCCTGTGCCGGGGCTCCCGGCCTGTTGCAGAGGCTGCCGGAGCAGCAGGTGCCGGCCTGGCTGAGCTGCACGGGGCCGAAGCGGCGGCTCAAGGGCAGCGCACAAGGCGGGGCCTGGCAGCTCCACTCGAAGACGGGCACCACCAGCTTCCCTGTGGGCACAAGGGGGACGTGTGTGAGAGACAGCGACCGTCCCAGGGTGCAATGGGGCAGCCACGGAGCGACTGACGCCGACCATCCCAGGGTGCAAGGGGGCAGCCACGGAGCGACTGACGCCGACCGTCCCAGGGTGCAAGGGGGCAGCTGCCGAGCGACTGACGCCTACCGTCCCAGGGTGCAAGGGGGACAGCCACGGAGCGACTGACGCCCACCGTCCCAGGGTGCAATGGGGCAGCCACGGAGCGACTGACGCCGACCGTCCCAGGGTGCAATGGGGCAGCCACGGAGCGACTGACGCCCACCGTCCCAGGGTGCAAGGGGGACAGCCACGGAGCGACTGACGCGGACCGTCCCAGGGTGCAATGGGGCAGCCACGGAGCGACTGACGCCGACCGTCCCAGGGTGCAATGGGGCAGCCACGGAGCGACTGACGCCGACCGTCCCAGGGTGCAAGGGGGACAGCCACGGAGCGACTGACGCGGACCGTCCCAGGGTGCAATGGGGCAGCCACGGAGCGACTGACGCCGACCGTCCCAGGGTGCAATGGGGCAGCCACGGAGCGACTGACGCCGACCTTCCCAGGGTGCAATGGGGCAGCCAGTGAGGGTTAAGGAGCCACCCCTGCTCAGTGGCATGGAAGATGGGCCAGCCAGCCAGAGGGACAGCCAGCCAGCTCCCACCCCCCGGGACCCCCGACCCGTTCCAGCTGTAGAGGCGTGAGACCCCCCAGCCTCCTGCCTCGCCGGATGGGAGCAGGCCCGGCGTGCCAGTCGTGATGCGGTGCCGGGGGTCGGGCTCCCCGTGGCTGGTGTCTGCCTGGGAATAAATCGCTGGCGTGGCCAAGCTGGCCGCGTCGCTCTCCCTTTGGGGGCGGTTTTGCTCCCCCATCCCCTCTGCAGCGAGGGTCCTAGGATCCCGGCCCACCCCAAGCGCCGTGGGGCAGGTCAGTCCGTGGGTCGCTGGCAGGACGGCTGTGGTGGGAAAGGGGGCGGGGGGCAGCGTAAGGGGCTGATAAACCTGCCCCCTGAGTCCCAGGGCAGGAGGGGCCCAGCAGCCGGCTGAGGCCAGGCACGTATCGGCGTCTGCGTGCGAGCGCTGGTTAACCCTTGTGCTCCGGTGTGTGTGTGTGTGTGGGGGGGGGGGGGGTTGCCTGATCCTGGGGGCAGAACCCGGCCTGGGGGCCTAGGTCCTGCGGGCCGGCCCCGGGGAGAAAACGGGCAGGTGGGAGCAGCAAAGCTCCAGGGCAGAGCACAAGTCGCACAAGCAGCACATTGGTGAAATTTCACGTTGGTGAAATTAGCAACCGCCCTGAGAGTGACCCTAATTAATGAGCAAACCCCAAGGCCAGGGGCACTTCGGGTAACAAGGGGGGGGGGGGGGTCATGGCCACGGGGTGGTCGTCATGGCAACCTTCCCAGGAAGCAGGGAGGAAGCCATTAAAAGGTCCAGGGCAAGGGGCCTTCCCAGAGTGCCCTGGGGCGGCCATTGTGTGGGAGTGGGGCCCTACCCGATGCACGGCCGTGAAAAACGTGGCACGGCCCGTGAAATCTGGTCTCCTCCGTGAAATCCGGCCTGGTGTGCGCTTCTGCCTGGCTGCGGATTTCCCGGGGGAGACCAGCCCCCGTTTCTCAGCTGGGGGGGGCAGTTACAAGGTTGTTTTAGGGGGTTCACGACGTGGTGGCACTTCGGCGCGGCCTTCCCAGCGGGGCGGGGACCCACGGCGGGTGGGGGAAGGCAGAGCCCGGCTCTCCAGAGCAAGGGTGACCCGGGCGGTGCCCAGCCCGTGGGGCCGTCCCGCTCGCTGGGGGGTGCAGTGCAGCCCAAGGGCAGCAGGGGGCGCAAAGCCCCACGTGCCCACCCACCTGCGGTGAACGTGCTGTTGCCGTGGTAGCAGCGTGCCTTGTCCCCCTCGCACGTCAGCCGCTGCAGCACGTGGGGCTGGGGGTCGAGGCTCAGGCCCACGTAGCACTGGGTGGGGCCGCGGGGGCCCGGAGCTGCAACGAGACGGGGTTCAGAGCCGGCCCCCTGGAGCGGACAGGCCCTGCCCCCATTCCCTGCCCCCCACGGCCAGTCCTGCCCCAGGGCCGGGTGGGAGCCGGCGCCCCATAGAGGGAACAGGCCCTTGCCCCCATTCCCTGCCCCCCATGGCCAGTCCTGCCCCAGAGCCTGGTGGAAGCCGGTGCCCCATAGACAGGACACCCTCTGCCCCAGTCCCGCTACCTGTGCCCTGGCTGGGGGGCTCCGTCCCCGTCCCGGGGGCGTTGCACAGGTCAGACCGGCAGGAGCGGATGTGGGCCTGGGTTCGCAGGAACCCGGTCGGTGCAGCAGGGGTGTCGGTGTCGGCCGTGGGGTGTCCATCGCCGCACCCCCTCTGGGTCAGAGTCACGGACGTGTCCCCTGCAGAGAAAGAGCCGCGCCGGGGCAGGGACGGACAGTGGCAGGGTGGGTCTGAGCCCGGCCTCTCTGGGGACCCCCTGCAATCAGCCCCCCGCCCCCATCTGCCCCGGGACCTCCCCCTCCGTCCCCATCTGTCCCGGGACATCGCCCTCCGTCCCCATCTGCCCCGGGACATCCCCCTCCGTCCCCATCTGCCCTGGGACCTCCTCCTCCGTCCCCATCTGCCCCGGGACTTCCTCCTCCACCCCCATCTCCCCCTGGATCTCCCCCTCCGCCCCCCTGCCCCCATCTCCCCCGGGACCCCCCCTTCACCCCATGGGCCCATCTCCCCCGGTGTCTGGCCCTCTGTTCCGTGGGCAGTACCTGCCCTGAGGGTGACCACAGCCTCCAGGCAGGTGCTGAGGGCCGGGGCGCAGGACTCGGTGCCGTTGTGGGTGATGATGTCGAGCTGTTTGCCCCCCAGACTGCGATGCAGCACGGAGATGTGGCTGTGGCAGCGCAAGGAGCCGGCCCCTGCAGGGACACACATGGGGTGGGAGCTGAGGGGTGTATGTCTCCGCCTGTGTGTGTGTGTGTGTGTGTGTGTGTGTGTGTGTGTGTGTGTCCCTGTGCCCCCTGCTGTGTGTGTGTGTGTGTGTGTGTGTGTGTGTGTCCCTGTGCTCCCTGCTCTGTGTGTGTGTGTGTGTGTGTGTGTGTGTGTGTCCCTGTGCTCCCTGCTCTGTGTGTGTGTGTGTGTGTGTGTGTGTGTCCCTGTGCTCCCTGCTCTGTGTGTGTGTGTGTGTGTGTGTCTCTGCCCCCTCCTTTTGCAGGGGCTGAGCCCTGCACTCTGTGTGTGTAGTCTCTGCTGCCCCCTGCTGGAAGGAAGGAGCCAGAGTGTGTGTGTGTGTGTGTGTGTGCGTGTGTGTGTGCGTGTGTGTGTGCGTGTGTGGTGTTTCTCTGTGGGCCGTGCCAGGCTGGGTCTGCGGGTGCCCGTGGGGGTTGATGGGGTGTGTGTGTGTGTGTGTGTGTGTGTGTGTGCGTGTGTGTGCGTGTGTGTGTGTGTGTGTGTGTGTGCGTGTGTGTGTGTGTGATGGGCTGGGTGAGCAAGGCGAGCTGCATTGTGTGTCTGGAATTCAGTGTGGGCTGCCCAAGCCCATGAAACAACAATACCACAAGCTGTGCCCGCTGGGGGTGAGGCAGGGGCAGCCCTGGCCCCCAGCCCTCCCCTGCTGGGTCCAGAGCTGGGGAGCGAATCCAGGCGTCCTGGCTCCCCGACCCCAACTCAGCCCCGCTCTAACCACTGGGCCCCGCTCCCCGCCCACAGACCCCGGAGTCCGGGCCCCCAGCCCTGCCCGCTCTAACCACTGGACCCCGCTCCCCGCCCACAGACCCCGGAGTCCGGGCCCCCAGCCCTGCCCGCTCTAACCACTGGACCCCGCTCCCCTCCCACAGACCCCGGAGTCCGGGCCCCCAGCCCTGCCCGCTCTAACCACTGGACCCTGCTCCCCTCCCACAGACCCCGGAGTCTGGGCCCCCAGCCCTGCCCGCTCTAACCACTGGACCCCGCTCCCCGCCCACAGACCCCGGAGTCCGGGCCCCCAGCCCTCCCCGCTCTAACCACTGGACCCCGCTCCCCTCCCACAGACCCCGGAGTCCGGGCCCCCAGCCCTGCCCGCTCTAACCACTGGACCCTGCTCCCCTCCCACAGACCCCGGAGTCTGGGCCCCCAGCCCTGCCCGCTCTAACCACTGGACCCTGCTCCCCTCCCACAGACCCCGGAGTCTGGGCCCCCAGCCCTGCCCGCTCTAACCACTGGACCCTGCTCCCCTCCCACAGACCCCGGAGTCCGGGCCCCCAGCCCTGCCCGCTCTAACCACTGGACCGCGCTCCCCTCCAGAGAGCCGGGAGTCGGGGCTGTCGGTACCTGGAATGAGCAGCGCCGTCGCCAGCAGTCCCAGCATTGCAGCCGCCAGCGCCCCGGGTCCAGCCCCAGGCCCCCCCATGGCCCTGGCGCGCCCGGCCAGTCTCTGGGAACGGCGCCGTGTGTCCAGGAGGGCGGGGGAGTTGGGGGAGCCTCTAATTTATAGCCCCCCCCCGCAGCGTGAATTGCCAAACGGAGCCGCTTCCGCAGCTCTGGGGCAATGAGCCCATTGGGCAACCAGCCCCATGGCGGCCCCCGGCTGGGTCCCAGGCCCTGGATGTGGGGCAGCCACAGAGCCCCCCCCCCCCGTGCCCCTCGACCTCTCGTGCCCTGGGAAGGTCGGGGCTTTGGCTCGTGATCTGCTGGGGGGCTGCCCCCTGCTGGGCCCTGCTCTGTGTGTGTGTGTGTGTGTGTGTGTGTGTGTGTGTGTGTGTGTACGCTGCCCCCTACTGGAGGCGCTGAGCCCTGCTCTGTGTGTGTGTGTGTGTGTGTGTGTGTGTGTGTGTGTGTACGCTGCCCCCTACTGGAGGCGCTGAGCCCTGCTCTGTGTGTGTGTGTGTGTGTGTGTGTGTGTGTGCGCACGCGCTGCCCCCTACTGGAGGGGCTGAGTCCTGTTCTGTGTGTGTGCGTGTGTGCGTGCGCTACCCCCTGCTGAAGGGGCTGAGTCCTGCTGTGCGGGGGTTGGGGGGGCATTTGATGTGAGGACTAGGGACTGGGCTAGAAAATCACACACACACACACACACACACACACACACACACACACACACACCCCTGCCCAGCCTCCGTGAGGAAGCCCCGGCACAACAGGCCCCAATCCCAGCCCGGCAGGGCCTGTCTTTGGCTGGGTCTGGGCGGCGCCCGGCCCAGGGGTCCCTGATCCCAGACAGGGGGTCCATGTGGCCCCCGGCCCCCCAGTCGCCCCGGTTTGGCCCCCTGCTGCCCAGTGCGAGGAGGCAAGGCCAGCGCCTGAGCTGCCCCGTGAGTGGCTAGGGCCCCCCCCGCACCCACTGAGCACCCCCCGCCCTCCGGCACCTCCCCAGCCCCCCCCGCACCCGCTGAGCACCCCCTGCCCTCCGGCACCTGCCCAGCCCCCCCCCCCGCACCCGCTGAGCACCCCCCGCCCTCCGGCACCTGCCCAGCCCCCCCCGCACCCGCTGAGCACCCCCGCCCTCCGGCACCTGCCCAGCCCCCCCCCCCCGCACCCGCTGAGCACCCCCCGCCCTCCGGCACCTGCCCAGCCCCCCCCCCCGCACCCGCTGAGCACCCCCCGCCCTCCGGCACCTGCCCAGCCCCCCCCCCCCGCACCCGCTGAGCACCCCCCGCCCTCCGGCACCTGCCCAGCCCCCCCGCACCCGCTGAGCACCCCCCGCCCTCCGGCACCTGCCCAGCCCCCCCCCCCGCACCCGCTGAGCACCCCCCGCCCTCCGGCACCTGCCCAGCCCCCCCCCCCGCACCCGCTGAGCACCCCCCGCCCTCCGGCACCTGCCCAGCCCCCCAGCACCCGCTGAGCACCCCCCGCCCTCCGGCACCTGCCCAGCCCCCCCCCGCACCCACTGAGCACCCCCCGCCCTCCGGCACCTGCCCAGCCCCCCCCGCACCCGCTGAGCACCCCCCGCCCTCCGGCACCTGCCCAGCCCCCCCCGCACCCGCTGAGCACCCCCCGCCCTCCGGCACCTGCCCAGCCCCCCCCGCACCCGCTGAGCACCCCCCGCCCTCCGGCACCTGCCCAGCCCCCCCGCACCCACTGAGCACCCCCCGCCCTCCGGCACCTGCCCAGCCCCCCCCGCACCCACTGAGCACCCCCCGCCCTCCGGCACCTGCCCAGCCCCCCCCGCACCCGCTGAGCACCCCCCGCCCTCCGGCACCTGCCCAGCCCCCCCCGCACCCACTGAGCACCCCCCGCCCTCCGGCACCTGCCCAGCCCCCCCCGCACCCGCTGAGCACCCCCCGCCCTCCGGCACCTGCCCAGCCCCCCCCCGCACCCGCTGAGCACCCCCCGACCTCCGGCACCTGCCCAGCCCCCCCCGCACCCGCTGAGCACCCCCCGCCCTCCGGCACCTGCCCAGCCCCCCCCGCACCCACTGAGCACCCCCCGCCCTCCGGCACCTGCCCAGCCCCCCCCGCACCCGCTGAGCACCCCCCGCCCTCCGGCACCTGCCCAGCCCCCCCCCGCACCCGCTGAGCACCCCCCGCCCTCCGGCACCTGCCCAGCCCCCCCCCGCACCCGCTGAGCACCCCCCGCCCTCCGGCACCTGCCCAGCCCCCCCCGCACCCGCTGAGCACCCCCCGCCCTCCGGCACCTGCCCAGCCCCCCCCCCAGCACCCGCTGAGCACCCCCCGCCCTCCGGCACCAGCCCAGCCCCCCCGCACCCGCTGAGCACCCCCCGCCCTCCGGCACCTGCCCAGCCCCCCCCCCAGCACCCACTGAGCACCCCCCGCCCTCCGGCACCTGCCCAGCCCCCCCCGCACCCGCTGAGCACCCCCCGCCCTCCGGCACCTGCCCAGCCCCCCCCCGCACCCACTGAGCACCCCCCGCCCTCCGGCACCTGCCCAGCCCCCCGGCGCCGCGGGGTGTCTGCTGTGGGGCAGGGGGGCTGGGCGCCTGCGTTGCTTCACGGCGCCTTTCTCAACACGGCTGATGCAAGCGGGAGCCGGAATCGCCCGTCCCGAGTGTCTCAACAGGCTGGGTTTTGGCAAAGCGCCAGGGTCCCCGCCCCCGGGGCCACGGTCAGGTTCAAGCCCACCCCACAGGGAGCCACGGGGGTCCCTCCAGGGCACGGCGCGAGGGCTGGTGACACGGGGACCCCTTCTCCCCGAGGTGCAGCTGCTTCTGGGCTGTGGCATGAGGGCTGGTGACACGGGGACCCCTTCCCCCCCAAGGTGCAGCTGCTTCTGGGCTGTGGCATGAGGGCTGGTGACACGGGGACCCCTTCCTCCCCGAGGTGCAGCTGCTTCTGGGCTGTGGCATGAGGGCTGGTGACACGGGGACCCCTTCCCCCCCGAGGTGCAGCTGCTTCTGGGGTGCGGCATGAGGGCTGGTGACACGGGGACCCCTTCCCTCCCGAGGTGCAGCTGCTTCTGGGGTGTGGCGCGAGGGCTGGTGACACGGGGACCCCTTCCCCCCCTGAGGTGCAGCTGCTTCTGGGGTGCGGCGCGAGGGCTGGTGTCACAAAGTGTGTGTGGGGGTCCCCAGACCTAGCACCCCCTCCCGCGGCCAGGCGGGACTCTCAGGCGGCAGGTAGCAGAGAAGGTCTATTGGGTCCCAGGGACACAGGCAGCTCAGACTTGTTGTGACAGGAAGCAGGAGCCACCAGCAGAGCCCATCTCGGGGACAGGGGGGCCCAGAGCCTGCGAGCTCCCTTCTCCCCCCACTAGCTGAAAACTCCCTCTCCCAGCCGTTGCTCCCAGCCCCTAGGGCCGCCCCACCTCCCGCTTTGTCCTGCTTCCTGGCGCCTGTGCTACCTGCTGTCGCCTGGGCCTCAGGCTGTGAGACACTGAACCTACTTCCCCAGTGAGTCCTGCCCGGCCTCCTCTTCTCATGTAGACAGTGTCGCAGTGCCCGGGGAAACTGAGGCACGCACACACAGACCAGCACAGGCCAGTCGGAATCGCACACAGCACAACAAAGCCAACAGCGAACGTAACCGCAGAGCGACACACGTCGTGTGGTTCTGGCTTTTCGAAACACGAAAAGAGCCAGCAGACACCAAAGGTAAACCCTGTCCTTCCTAACTTTCTTATGCCCCGAGTAGCGAGGGGAAGCCACGCACGGTGACACCGATCTAGCGCAACACACGGGCCGGGCAGCACCGACGCTGACAGAACACCGCCGCCGAGGGCGCTACGCAAGCTCGTCCCTTTCCAGGATATGGCCACACACGTACTTGTTGCTATAACCCACAGGCCGCTCCACCGTACGGGTGTCAGACGGGAGGGCGCGGCCTCGTTCTTTCCCCTCGCAACGCACCGGGCGGCAGGAGCAGGTCCAGCATCTAGTGGTAGCGACTGAGGTCGTGGGGACTCCCTGCCCCATCCCCGCCCCCGATAATCTCCTCTGCATCGATATGTACAGTCCACTGGGCCGTTCCAGTGCTAGCTACCAATTGATTACGTATTGCATAAGATACCGATTATGCACAGATTTGGGATGCATCCGGCTATTTGGGCTGTACTGTACCGGCTATTCGGGCTGTACCGTACTGGCTATTCGGGCTGTACCGTACCGGCTATTTGGGCTGTACCATACCGGCTATTTGGGCTGTACTGTATCAGCTATTTGGGCTGTAACGTACCGGCTATTTGGGCAGTACTGTACCAGCTATTTGGGCTGTAACGTACTGGCTATTTGGGCTGTACTGTACCGGCTATTTGGGCTGTACCCTACTGGCTATTTGGGCTGTACTGTACCAGCTATTTGGGCTGTACTGTACCAGCTATTCGGGCTGTCCTCTACTGGCTGTTTGGGCTGTTCTGTACTGGCTATTTGGGCTGTACCGTACTGGCTCTTCAGGCTGTACTGTACCGGCTAGTCGGGCTGTACTGTACAAGATTGACAGTTCTATGGCTGTATTGGTGATTTTTCCTTATCAAATGTTGTGTACCGGTACCAGGTCACTCCCGATGTTCTTGGCAGGGTGTCACTAGACCATACTCCTTACGCACGATTGTGTAAAGCGCTCCTGACTCTCAAAGCCCCCCCTTCCAGGCATGGCCTGCGTGTGGACGTGCACCAGACTTGAGTCAGGCCTGGTTTGCTTTGTTCGAAATCTGCACTGTGGGCCAGGCGGCCATCGCTAGCCCGGCCAAGGCAGGCCGGCAATGCCGGACGTTATGACTCAGGGCAGGACGGGGTGGGCCAGGCTCCCCTACAACACAGGACGACAAGAGTGGACAGTCCCCCCAACATCCCGTCTCTGCCCCCGCGAGACTGACCTGAGCAGGGTCACTCCGCCGGGGATCAGGGGAAGTTCAGCCCCTCTCTCCGTGCCGGGCGTCAGCCGGGACCCAGCCCTGCCCCTAGCGGGGACCCCTCCGCGTCCCAGTCCGGCCGGAGCAGCCTCCATCCCGGGCCCTCGCCGTCCTGGGGCAGCCCCTGGAGCTGGCTGGCTGCTCCCCGCTGGGACAGGGTCCAGCTCCGGGGGAATCGTTCGCTCACAGCTGGGCCACTAGCTGGGCCTTGCTGGACCCTCCCCTCTCCCTCCCGACCCTGCCCAGCTCCACAAGGCCCCTCCTCGGGCAACACTCAGAGAAACTCTCCCCTTGGGCCCAGGGGGACGGGCTGGACACAGACCCTGCCCCCCCCAATCTCCCTGGGAGCTCCGGGGAAGGCAGCCGAGTTACAGCCCCACGCCCTGGGGCCGGAGTCAGACACCAGCCGGATTCCTCCGATCTGCAGGGTGCTACTGGCCCCACCCAGCGACCCCCGACCCCAGGGCCGGTCTATGGGTCGCGTGCCCGAGAGGAGTCCGAGTCCGGCCGTTCCCCCTTCGCGTGGCGGCGTCTGCCCGGCTCTGCGCGTCCTCGGCCCGGCTCGGCCGCCGGCAGGACTCTCCCGTTTCCTCTCGACGTCGGGCGCCCGCCCCTCCCTCCGGCAGCGTCTGGCCGCCAGCGCGGCTCTCGGCTGGAAGCTTTTCCCGAAAGCTGAGTCCTCCTTGCGGGGCGGCTCCCCAGCCCCCAGTCAGCTGCCGCCTCGCCGCCGGGCGCTGTCCCCAGAGCCCCTTCGGAGCAGCGCCGGGGTCCTGCCTGGCTCGCCCCGGGATAGGCCGGGAGGCTGAATCAGGCTGCCCCAGAGACCACATGGCACGGCTCCCAGCGCCTGCCCACACTCGGCTCCTGGGCGGATCCCCCTCCAGCGCGCCGGCCCCTTCTCGGGGAGCCCCTCCGGCCCGGTGGCAGAGACGGCCCTTTCTCAGGGGCCCTCTCTTGGGGGGCCCCTCTCACCTGGGGGGCCCCCCGCCTCTGGGACGGTGCCTCTCAGGGCCTCCAGCCGCCTGCCTCCACCGTGGGCCCCTGGGGGGGTCCCCTCCCTCTGGACCCCCAGGCCTCCCCTCCCAGAGGGAACAGCGCCCCCCTGTTCCCCAGCCCAGAGCGACTCCCGGCCAGCGCCCAGCAGGAGGGTTATGGAGCTGTGAACGCAGCAAAGGATCCCTCCGGCCAGTCGGCCTGGCCCCGGCCCCCCAGCCCCGCCCGTCTGAGTCTCCCCTGCAGCCAGCTGAGTCCTGCCTGCTCTGCCCCCAGCCCCCCAAAACAGCCCCGTCTCCCAGCAGAGCCCCCAGTACCCCCCAACAGCCCCTCCCCGGCCAGTGTCTCTCCCCAGATAACAGGGTCGCCCGGGCCCCTCCCCTCCCCTTCCCTTCCCTTCCCTCCCCTCCCCTCTCTGTCCAATGTTCCCCCCTCGCTGCGACCAGCTGGGCCGGGCGCCGGGGTCTCCCCTTTGCAGCCCCTTGTCTGTGTCTGGCCGGGGCGGCCATGGGCTCTGAGCAGGCCGGGGGCACCAGGGCGCCAGACGCCGGCTCCAGTTCTGGGCTGGTCCCTGCAACAACCCCCCCTCTCCCGTCACATTGAACCAGCAACATCTGGGCACTGAGCCCCCCTGTGTGCAACCCCCCTTTGGACCCCCAGAACTCCCCTCCTCACCCAACGCCGTCCCCGCAGCCCACGGCCCCAGGGCAGCCAGGGGAGGGCGACGGGCTGGACTTGCTCTCGCAGCCGGAGCCCGGGCTGCCGTGCGCGTCGCTGGTCACGGGCTCCCCCGGGCACGCGCCCGCCGTCGTGTGTTTCCAGTTCTGTGCCAGGCCCAGAGGGGAGCCAGCGACCCGGGCACGCGCCCGCCGTCGTGTGTTTCCAGTTCTGTGCCAGGCCCAGAGGGGAGCCAGCGACCCGGGCACGCGCCCGCCGTCGTGTGTTTCCAGTTCTGTGCCAGGCCCAGGGGGGAGCCAGCGACCCGGGCACGCGCCCGCCGTCGTGTGTTTCCAGTTCTGTGCCAGGCCCAGGGGGGAGCCAGCGACCCGGGCACGCGCCCGCCGTCGTGTGTTTCCAGTTCTGTGCCAGGCCCAGGGGGGAGCCAGCGACCCGGGCACGCGCCCGCCGTCGTGTGTTTCCAGTTCTGTGCCAGGCCCAGGGGGGAGCCAGCGACCCGGGCACGCGCCCGCCGTCGTGTGTTTCCAGTTCTGTGCCAGGCCCAGGGGGGAGCCAGCGACCCGGGCACGCGCCCGCCGTCGTGTGTTTCCAGTTCTGTGCCAGGCCCAGGGGGAGCCAGCGACCCGGGACGCGCCCGCCGTCGTGTGTTTCCAGTTCTGTGCCAGGCCCAGGGGGAGCCAGCGACCCGGGCACGCGCCCGCCGGCGTGTGTTTCCAGTTCTGTGCCGGGCCCAGGGGGAGCCAGCGACCCGGGCACGCGCCCGCCGTCGTGTGTTTCCAGTTCTGTGCCAGGCCCAGGGGGGAGCCAGTGACCCGGGCACGCGCCCGCCGTCGTGTGTTTCCAGTTCCGTGCCAGGCCCAGGGGGGAGCCAGTGACCCGGGCACGCGCCTGCCGTCGTGTGTTTCCAGTTCTGTGCCAGGCCCAGCTGTGCCCGACGCCAGGGCGTTTTCTCCCGCCGGTTGGAACCTTCCCCTCGGCTGGCGGCCCCGGTCGCCGGCAGGGCCCGGTTCATGGGCTGTTCGCCGTGCCGATCCCCTGTGACGCCTCGGGTGGGGCTGGGCCGTCTCCCCGCGGGGCCCGGGGTGCAGACTCCCAGGCCCCTGCTGCAGCGCCCCACGATCCCCAGGGAGAGCCCCTCAGCGTGCCGGCCCCCTGGGTGTCAGAACCCCCCGGGTTAGATCACAGACCCCCCCCCCCGCCTCCTGGGACCCCTCCTGGGGGGGGCACTCCTTCTCGAGGCCCACACCCGCGTGAGACCGCCAGCCCCTCCGCCTCCTGGAACCGCTTCTCCCGGCCTCCCGCACGCCTGGCTCTTGCAAGCCCCCTTCCTTCCCCTGCGCCCAGTCACTCACTGCCGGGTGCTCCATCCACGGGGTGCAGCCCATCCCACCGCTGCCACCACTGTCACCGAGTTGGGGGGGGTCCCTAGGCCCCCCCACAGCCAGATGGGACTCTCAGGCGGCAGGTAGAAGTGAAGGTCTATTGGGTCCCAGGGACACAGCGCAGCTCAGACTTGTTGTTAGGGGAACCAGGAGCCGCCCGTCTTGGGGAAAGGGGGTCCCGGAGCCCCAGCTCTGGGCCCCTGCCCAGCCCCCCAGGCCAGCCAGGCTCCCTTCTCCCCCAAGCCAGCAGAAAACTAACTCCCTCTCCCAGCCCGTTCCCAGCCCCCAGGCCGCCCCGTCTTCTGCGTCCAGGTCCCAGCTGCGATCTCCTGTCCCCTGGGCCTCAGGGGTGAGAGACTGAACCTCCTTCCTCAGTGAGTCCTGCCCGGCCTCCCCTCCTCATGCAGGCAGTGCCCGGGGAAACTGAGGCACCACCCCCCACACGGGACAGTCGGACTCGCATGCAGCACAACAAAGCCAGCAGCGCATGTAATCCTGAACACAAGAGCGGGCCCAATCCCTCCTCCGGCACAGCTGAGTACACGGGGACCCCTTCCCCGGCGTGAGCTGCAGCCACTTCTGGGGCGGAGCGCGGAGGCTGTCGATACACAGTCAAGGTGAGGCAGGAGGGCCGGGCGGGGGGGGAGGGGCGGGGGGGGGGCTGGGCGCAGTGGGGGTCACAGGCAATGTCCCCTCACATCTTCTCCGTCCGCGTGCGGCTTTTTTCCACCCATGTGTGATTGTGCCCCACCAGCAGAAACAGCTCACAGGGACTTGGGGGGCAGGACAGGGGGCTGGGAAGGGAAATCAGGGGCATGGGGGCCCAGAGCCTCTCTGAGGTGTAATGGTTAGAGCTGGGAGCTAGCAGCTCTGGAAGGGGAGTGAGGGCTAGTGGGTGGGGTGGGGGTGTGGCTGGGACGCACAGAACCGGGATGGGGGGCGGGGATGGACATACAGACTCTGCTGAGAAACAGACACTGTCCCAAATTCCCCCCCCCCGCAATATCTACAGCGCCCCCCCCCACACACACGTCCACCTTCCCCCCCAGGCCTCCGCCTCTGGCAGCTGCACCCCCCACATCCTCTGACACACACACACAATATAACGCAGCTGAAGCCACAACCGGCCTCCTGCCACAACAGCGCCCAAGCCGCAATCAGACACTTCCCCTAGAAGGGGAACTCGCACCCTGCGAGAATCGAAGAAGCCCCCAATCAAACATCACACACACGCCACCCTCCCATCCGCAGCACCACACACACACACGGCAGGGCAGCTGCAGTGCGGCCCGGGGTGGGGTGTGTGTGTGTGGGGGGGGGGGCTGGCTCACAACCTCCCCTCCCCCAGTGCCACCGGGTTGTCCCTTTGGAAGCTGGCAGGAGCCCGGGGGATTCTGGCACCCCCCAAATGGCCCCCTCTGCTCCTGAACCCAACCTCCCCCTCCCTGCCCCCGCAAAGCACCCACCCAAGACAGCGCCCCCTGCTGGGCAGGGCGGGAATTACAATAAAATAAAGTTTATTAACAAATGACCAACCAACCATAACTTATAATAAAATAATCATAATAAAAAACCAGGCTCCGGGGCCTGTCAGCTGCCGGCAGCTGGGCGAGGGGCTGGGGGGACCCCCGGGGGACCCCAGCGGGTGGGTTGAGTTGGACAGGCCTTAGCACTGGGGAAAATAAATTATAGACCTTCACATCCCCGGAGGGCTTCCAGGATTGAGGGGGCAGGGCAGTGGGGCGGCTCACACGGTGTGGGGGGAACAGCCCCCTGCTCTAACCACTAGCCCCCGCGCCCCTCCTGGAGCTGGGAGAGAAGCCAGGAGCCGGGGCTCAGCCGGTGCGGGGCAGGCGGGCGCGCAGGGCCAGGAGCGCGGCACCGCACAGCAGGGCGGGCTGGGCCGCGGGCCGGGGGCTGGCCTGGCTGCGGGGCAGGGGGCCCCCCTGGATCTCGCTGTTGCAGAAGTTGCCGCGGCAGCAGCGGGTCCGGGCGCCGGCCAGGCCCTTGTAGACGGCGCTGTAGGGGGCGGCGCACCAGGCCGGGCTGGCGCAGCCCTTCAGCACGGCGCCCGGCCCCGCCAGCGCTGCGGGGGAGGGCACGGGAGTGAGACGGGGCCTGGAGCCGGCCCCCGAGCCGCCGCCCGCCCCTCCCCCGCTGCCCTGCCCCCGGCCACGCGCCCCTCCCCCCGCTGCCCCGGCCCCGGCCACGCGCCCCTCCCCCCACGGCCCCGGCCCCGGCCACGCGCCCCTCCCCCGCTGCCCCGGCCCCGGCCACGCGCCCCTCCCCCCACGGCCCTGCCCCCGGCCCCGCGCCCCTCCCCCCGCTGCCCCGGCCCCGCGCCCCTCCCCCCGCTGCCCCGGCCCCGGCCACGCGCCCCTCCCCCCACGGCCCTGCCCCCGGCCACGCGCCCCTCCCCCCGCTGCCCTGCCCCCGGCCACGCGCCCCCTCCCCCCACGGCCTTGCCCCCGGCCACGCGCCCCCTCCCCCCGCTGCCCTGGCCCCGGCCACGCGCCCCTCCCCCCGCTGCCCTGGCCCCATCCACGCGCCCCTCCCCCCGCTGCCCTGGCCCCGGCCACGCGCCCCTCCCCCCGCTGCCCTGGCCCCGGCCACGCGCCCCTCCCCCCGCGGCCCCGGCCACGCACCCCTCCCCCCGCGGCCCTGCCCCCATCCACACACCCCTCCCCCCGCTGCCCTGACCCCAGCCACTCGCCCCTCCCCCCACTGCCCTGCCCCCATCCACGTGCCCCTCCCCCCACTAGCACAGCACCCCCAGCTCAGCCCCAGCCTGGCTCCTGCCGCCCGGCGCCCCCTGCTGGTTCTGCAGCCTGGCTCACCGTGGCTCCCCACAGCCTCCATGCAGTGGGTCATGGGCCCCTGGCACTGCACCGGGGTGACGTTCTCGGGGGCGCAGCCGTGGCTGGAGTTCCCTTCGCAGGCGTAGCAGGTGGCCCCGTTCAGGGGCAGGGGGGAGTCCAGGTATTCTGGGGGGAGCAAGGGCAGGATGGATCCCCAGGCAGCCCCAAAATGGCAGGTGCCCCTCACTCCCGCCCCACAGCCCCTGCCCCCCAGACCTGCCGGTGCCCCTCACTCCCGCCCCACAGCCCCTGCCCCCCAGCCCTGCCAGTGCCCCTCACTCCCGCCCCACAGCCCCTGCCCCCAGCCCTGCCGGTGCCCCTCACTCCCGCCCCACAGCCCCTGCCCCCCAGTGCTAACTGTGCCCCTCACTCAGCCCCCCCAGCCCTTTCAGTGTGCCCCAGCCCTGCTGGTGCCCCTCACTCCTGCCCCCCAGCCCTGCCAGTGCCCCGCCCCACAGCCCCTCCCCTGCACGCCGCGGTGGGGGTACCCTGGGTGCCGTTGTTGCACAGGCTGGAGTTGCAGCACTGCAGCAGGTAGAAGCTGTCCCGGTTGTGGAAGCCCAGGGGCTCCCGGCACCGCGTGATCCGCCCGCAGCCTTTGACCCGCCGCTCGTCCTGGGGAAACTCTGGGGATGGAGAGAACAGGCCTGACACGGCCCCCCCTGCAGGGGGGACTGGCCGGCTGGGGCCGGGGGGCGGGGAACGGGGCTGATCCAGTCTGGGGGGCTGGCTTGGCGGGGAGGGGGAACAGGGCTGATCCAGCCCAGGGAATTGGGGGCAGGGAACGGGGCTGATCCAGTCTGGGTGAGGACTGGCTGGCCCAGGGGGGCAGGGAATGGGGTCAGTCCCCTCTAGGGCCTTGGGGGGTGGCTCCAAGAGGCAGGGGCTGTGGGGCGCTGGGGTCCGGGCGGGGCTCCGCTCACCTTCAGGCATGGAGATGGCCGTGATGTCCACACATTGCTCCTGGGGGTCCAGGCACCGGATGCGCGGCACGGAGGGGCCGTGGCAGGAGTGGTCGGAGGAGACGCAGGAGAAGCACTCCAGCTGGGCGGGGGAGGAGAAGGAGGGGAGGGCTGTGGGGAGAGAGCGGGGTCAGTGGGGAGCCCTGGGGGAGGGGGGGACCCGGGGGACCCCGGCGGCTCTGGGGACTGACCGTTGGGCGCCCCCTGGTTGCAGAGGTCGGTAGCGCAGTGCTCCTCCGCCAGCAGCACCACGTGCCCGTGGGAGACGAAGGAGATGGAGTTGTTGGGTTTCCCCGCCACGTCGCAGCCCTTCTGGATCCGCTCGGAGACCCCGGAGCCTGGCGGGGAGAGGAGCGAGTCAGCCATCGGCGGGGCTGGGGCAAGGGCTGTGGGTCGGGAGTGGGGGCATCGGCGGGGCTGGGGGGGCACTGGGCCGGCAGGGGATGCGGGTTGGGAATGGGGGCACTGATAGGGCTGGGGGGGGAGGGCTGGGGTGGAGAGCCAACAGGGGCTGTGGGTCGGGAGTGGGGGCACCCGCAGGGCTGGGGGGGGGTTGGGCTGGCAGGGGCTGCGGGTTGGGAATGGGGGCACTGGTAGGGCTGGGGGGGGAAGGGCTGGGGGGAGAGAGCCAACAGGGGCTGTGGGTCAGGAGTGAGGGGCACTGGCAGGGCTGGGGGGCACTGGGCCAGCAGGGGCTGCGGGTGGGGGGCACTGGCGGGGCAGAGGGGGGGCACTGGGCCGGCAGGGGATGAGGGTTGGGAGTGGGGGGCACTGGCGGGGCTGGGGGGGGCACTGGGCCGGCAGGGGATGAGGGTTGGGAGTGGGAGGCACTGGCGGGGCTGGGGGGGGGCACTGGGCCGGCAGGGGATGAGGGTTGGGAGTGGGGGGCACCAGGCTGGCAGGGGCTGCAGGTCGGGAGGGGGGGCGCTGGTGGGGTTGGGGGGGTGCTGGGCGAGCAGGGGCTGCGGGTCGGGAGCGGGGGGCACTGGCGGGGCTGGGGGGGGGGCGCTGGGCCGGCAGGGGATGTGGGTTGGGAGTGGGGGGCACTGGGGGGGCGCTGGGCCGGCGGGTCGGGAGCGGGGGGCGCCGCCCGGTCCCGGGGGTGCTCACGGGCGAGGGTGGTGAGGACCGTCGTGCGACACCATCCCTGCTGCTCCCCACAAGCCTCCGTGTCCTGGCAGCTCCGGTCCCCGTCGCAGGAGAAGCACCGCAGGGCGGCCACTGGGGGAGAGACCGGGCGTAGCAGAACAGACCCCGCTGCTCTAACCACTCGGCCCCGCTGCCCTCCCGGAGCCGGGGAGAGAACCCAGGGCCCGACAGCGGCTGGTTCGCAGGGGCCCGCAGCCCGAGTCTGTAGCCGTGGGGCGGGCCACACACGCCTCAGCGCCCCCCCCCCCCCCCCCCGCTTCTCCTTCTCCTTCCCCTCTAACCGCAGCCCGGCCTGGCTCACGGTGAATCACAGCTAAGGGGAAATGAGGCGATAAATCCCCCCCCCCCCCCCCGCGCTCTGGGGCTGATCCGCTCCCCCGGGGGCCCGCCTGCTCTTTCAGGGGCGCCCCTCAGCTCACAGCCCCCCCCCCGCGCCCTCCACATCCCCCACCTGGCAGGAAAATTCCTCCCCCCCCCCCGGTTTCTCTTAGCCACCCCCCGGCAGGATCTGACTCAGGACTGAGACGGAACCAACCCCCCCCCCCGCGTCCGTCCGGCTGCAGAGAGCCCCCCCGGGACAGAAACCGCTCTCCCAACCCCCCCGCTTTAACCACTAGTCCCCCGTCCAGACACGGAAAGCAGGCGTGCGGGCTCCTAGCCCCCCCGCCCATAGACAGCCCAGGCGCCAGCCCTAACCACTAGTCCCCTCGCCCATAGACAGCCCAGCCGTCCCGGCTTCAGGCGGTACCTTGGCCCAGCAGCGCCCCCAGCAGGACGCATCGCCACACGGACTCCATGGCCTCGGGGCTCGAACTCGCGGCGCGGAGGGCCGGGCTGATCTGCCCTGGCGCCAGCGCCGGGGCCGCCTTAAGAACCTTCCCCGCCCTCCCCCGCGCCTGGACACACCCCTTCCCCCCCTTCCCGCTACCGGGCTGGGGCGGGGATCCCGGGGGCTCTGAGGGTGGGTGTGTTAAAGCAGGGGAGTATATGGGGGGGGGCCCATGGGGCGGGGCTGGGGGAGGGTTCTGAGGAGAGGTGGATTAGAGGGGGGGGGGATATAGGGGACCCCATGGGTCAGGGCTGGGGATTATGGGGGGAGACAGGGGACATGGGGGCCCCATGGGGCAGGGCTGGGGGTTATGGGGGGAGATGGGGGCCCCATGGGGCAGGGCTGGGGGTTATGGGGGGAGGCAGGGGGGAGATGGGGGCCCCATGAGGCAGGGCTGGGGGTTATGGGGGGAGACGGGGGGATATGGGGGCCCCATGGGGCAGGGCTGGAGGTTATGGGGGGAGACGGTGGATATGGGGGCCCCATGGGGCAGGGCTGGGGGTTACTGGGGCCCCCTGAGGGGAGGTGGGTCAGAGTGGGGGTATATAGGGGTCCGGGGGGCGGGGGTTAAAGAGCAGGGAGTTCTAAGGCAGCAGAACATTCTACGCCCCCCAGGCCCCACTTCTCAGACTCACCCCATGTTTTTCTACCATTGCGACACATCTGTTCAACAACGTAAGCGCAGCCGGGCGGGCGATGACATTTTGGGTGGATAAAGTACAAACCCAGTGAAACGCTGTAACACTTCACACACACATTCCGCTTTCAGCTGTTGCCGACCCCCGACACCGCTGGGGAAACACTGTTCTAGGGGGTCCTGTGGGGCGTGGGGCAGGCTGGCTGGCTGGCTGCCTTGCCGGGCCCTTAGGGTCTAGGGTTGGGGGGTGGAGGGCCCCGTGGGGTGTGACCTGGCGTCATGTCTGGCCAGGGCCGGTGGAGGATAAAAGCCCTACTACTGCTGCTGGCTTGTGGCTGCGGCTCCCTCCCCTGGGACAGGGTGCAATGGAAGGGGGGATCCCCAGGACTCGGTTCTGGCCCTACTGGGGCGCCCCAGGGCCCTTTATGGGGTGCAGAGTCTCAGGCTGAGGTCCCCACAATGCACGTGGGCAGGTGGGGCTGGGAGCCAGGATGCCTGGGTTCTACCACAGCTCTGGGAGGGGAGTGGAGTCTAGTGGTTGGGGGGGGGCTGGAAGCCAGCACACCCGATTTCTGCCCCAGCTCCGGGACCTGAGGGGGGAGTTTCTCTGGCCTGCGTTGCCCCAGGTCAGGCTGGATGGTCACAAGGGTCCCTGTGGCCACGGAATTTGTGTGTGGCACTGTGTGTCACCGCGCACGTGTGACACGAGGCCTTGTGCTCAGGCCGCCGGCTGGCTCGCGGGATGGCGCTGGGGTGAGCAGGACGTGGATGGAAAACGTTCCGGGCAGGCCCAGGCGCCCTCCTGCCCCCCGTTCTGGGACGAGGCTCACACAGAACCCCCCCACTGCTGACACCCCCTGGTCTCACACGCAGACACACACACCCCCTCACACGCTGACACCCCCCCAAACGCTGACACCCCCCCAAACGCTGACACCCCCCTCCCGGTCTCACACGCAGACACACACACACCCCCTCATATGCAGACAACCCCCTCACACGCTGACCCCCCCCTCACACACTGACACCCCCCCTTCCGGTCTCACACGCAGACATGCCCTCTCACACGCAGACACCCCTCCTCCTGCTCTCACACACAGACACACATCCCCCCCCCTCACACGCTGACACCCCCCCTCACACACTGACACCCCCCCCTTCCGGTCTCACACGCAGACATGCCCTCTCACACGCAGACACCCCTCCTCCTGCTCTCACACACAGACACACATCCCCCCCCCTCACACGCTGACACCCCCCTCCTGGTCTCACATGCAGAAACACCCCCCCTCTCACACGCAGACACCCCCCTCACACGCTGACACCCCCCTCCCGGTCTCACACACAGACACACCCCCCCCACACACACACTGACACCCCCCTCCTGGTCTCACACGCAGAAACACACACACCCCCTCACACTCTGACACCTCCCCTCACACGCTGACACCCCCTTCCCAGTCTCACACACAGACACACACACACACCCTCACACACTGACCCCCCCCCTCCTGGTCTCACACACAGAAACACAACACCCCCTCACACGCTGACACCCCCCTCCTGGACTCACATGCAGACCCCCCCCCACAGACACTCCCTCTGTTCTTACACACAGAACCCCCCTCACATGCAGACCCCCCCATTCTCACACAGACCCCCTCACACTCAGACACCCCCCTTGCCCGTTCTCACACACAGACCCCCCCCAACATGCAGACACCCACCTTCTCACACGTAGATTCCCCCTTGTCACACGCAGACCCCCCTAACACGCAGACACTCCCCCGATCTCACGCAGACCCCCCCTTGTGGCAGGAGACACGCCCGGCCTGTTCTCACACGTAGACTCCCCGCTGTCACATGCAGACCCCCCCCCCCCAGTTGTTTTACGCAGCAGAAAGCACCGGCCCGTTCAGTAGAACTGGGAACGGAAACTGGACACGAAACCCCAAACCACTTCCCCTTCCTGAGCTGGACAACTCCAGCCCCTCTCCTGCCCCCCCCCATCCCTGCCAGCCGCCTCACTTCTCACCCCCCCAACCACAGCCCGTCCCCCTACCCGGCTACCCCTCCCCACCCCCAACCACAGCCCGTCCCCCTGCCCCAGCTACCCCTCCACACCCCCAACCACAGCCCGTCCCCCTACCCGGCTACCCCTCCCCACCCCCAACCACAGCCCGTCCCCCTGCCCCAGCTACCCCTCCACACCCCCAACCACAGCCCGTCCCCCTACCCCGGCTACCCCTCCCCACCCCCAACCACAGCCCGTCCCCCTGCCCGGCTACCCCTCCCCACCCCCAACCACAGCCCGTCCCCCTGCCCCAGCTACCCCTCCCCACCCCCAACCACAGCCCGTCCCCCTGCCCCAGCTACCCCTCCACACCCCCAACCACAGCCCATCCCCCTGCCCAGCTACCCCTCCCCACCCCCAACCACAGCCCGTCCCCCCTGCGACACTGCGGGGGTGTGTGTGTGTTTGTGTTGCTTGCCCAGTGTGGCTGGGGGTTGTTAACGTCCAGCCAAGGACGGGGCCTTGCCCCAGGCCTGGCCGCCCCATCGCCCTGCCTGGGAGCCGGGCCTGGCTCGCTGGGGACCGGCCTGGTGTGCCGGGCGCTGCCCCCACCCTGCCCCAGGCAGCCGAGCGCTCTGGAGTCTTTCCCCCGCGTGGGTTTCCCCATGTTGCTTGGGCCTCGGAGGTGACAGGAGGTTGCTGTTTCAGTGCCCACCACAGGCCAGACGGCTCGGGGGCCAGATGCCAGGGTGAGGGGTGGCACAGGAAGTGTGGGGACATGCACGGAAAGCAGCCCCCCACCCCACCGCCTAAGCAGACACCTTCTCCCCATTGTATAGCAGGGGAAACTGAGGCAGGCAGCTTCCAGCCCGTGGTCTGGCTCACAAGCTGGGCCCCTCAGAGGAGGTTTTGAAGGAACAGGACGGGGGGGGGGGGGGGGGGGGGTGGGGGGCGGATGCACCTCACCGGCTCTGCCAGGAAAGAAGGAAGCGCCCGCCGTGGGGTGAGGTAAGCCAGTGACCTCATAGCGCAGCAAGTCTGGGAGGAGAGTGGGGGCTAGTGGTTAGAGCAGGACAGGCCTTCTGGGCTCTCCCCCACAGGGATGATGTCTCACCTACAAGAGGCCCCTCCCCTCCCCGAAACCCAGGTCAGCCTGAGTCAGCAGGAGCTCCGGATGTGACCTTTGCCCCCCAGGCACTGCATGGTGCCCCACCCTGGGAACCCAGCCTCGCCCGAGGGGGGCCCTGGCTCCTTATTTGCCCCCCTGGGGCTTGTTCTGCTGCCCCCCAGCATCTTCCCTGCTGCACCCCCATCCCTGCCCTGTGAGCCCCCCATATCCCTGCCCTGTGAGCCCCCATATCCCTGCCCCTGCTGTGCCCCCCCATATCCCTGCCCCGCAACCCCCATATCCCTGCCCTGTGAGCCCCCCATATCCCTACCCTGCAACCCCCAATATCCCTGCTCTGTGAGCCCCCCAATATCCCTGCCCCGCAACCCCCCATATCCTTGCCCCGTGAGCCCCCATATCCCTGCCCTGCTGTGCCCATATCCCTGCCCTGCAACCCCCAATATCCCTGCCCTGTGAGCCCCCCAATATCCCTGCCCCACAGCCCCCCATATCCCTGCCCCGCAACCACCCATATCCCTGCCCTGAAGCCCCCAATATCCCTGCCCCGTGAGCCCCCATATCCCTGCCCTGCAACCCCCCATATCCCTGCCCTGTGAACCCCCAATATGCCTGCCCACAGCCCCCCCATATCCCTGCCCCACAGCCCCCCATATCCCTGCCCCGTGAGCCCCCATATCCCTGCCCCACAGCCCCCCATATCCCTGCCCCGTGAGCCCCCCCATATCCCTGCCCCACAGCCCCCCATATCCCTGCCCCGTGAGCCCCCCCATATCCTGCCCCACAGCCCCCCGTATCCCTGCCCCGTGAGCCCCCCAGTATCCCTGCCCTGTGAGGTGCCTGCTGCGCCCCGCTCCAGTCTCTGGCAGCTGCCGCCCTTTGCCATTCCCTGGACAGCCCCCTGCTGCGTGTCCCCAGCTCCCCCCACGGTGCCCAGCCCCCCTCAGCGTGCCGGCTTGTGGGGCGTGTGCAGGGGTCACTGATGAGACAGGGCCAGGAATCCCAGGAATCCTCCTGGCCCCAGGCCAGCCCAGCCACTCACAGCCACGCGCCTGGCTCCAGGCAGGGAGGGGATGGGGGGGCAGGATGTCTGGATTCTTGCCCAGCTCTGGGGGGGGGGGGTTGCAATGGGTTCTGGGGGGGCAGCGGCTCTAGGGGAAGAGGAGGGGCAGCTGGAGGCCAGGGTGCCTGGTTGGCTGAGCAGCCTTTCCAGGGTGCTCCTGCCAAGGATGTGAGGAGAGTGTGGGAGCAGTGGGGGAGGGGAGCTCATGGGAACCCCTAAGCCATGGCCCCCCTAGAATTCAACAGGGACCCTAATCTAGCAGCAGCTGCCATGGCCCCAAGAGCTGCCACTGCTGGTGGCTGGTCCAATGCTGGCCAGCGTCAGCAGAGCTGGGGGTCAGGACGGGGACCCCTGGCTGGGATCCTGGGGTGAGGGGTTTCTCCACGCAGGGGGGTAGGGGCTGACCCGTCCTCTCCCCAGGCCCGGGGGGCAGGCAAAGGCAGTGGCCACGTAGGAAGGAAAACTCTTTATTGGGGCCCTGCCAGCGGGTGGCACCGTGGGGGGAGCAGACAGCAGCCGAGCCGGGCGCCGTGGGGGGGAGCAGACAGCAGCCGAGCCGGGCGCTGTGGGGGGAGCAGACAGCAGCTGAGCCGGGCGCCGTGGGGGGAGCAGACAGCAGCCGAGCCGGGCGCCGTGGGGGGAGCAGACAGCAGCCGAGCTAGGCGCCGTGGGGGGAGCAGACAGTAGCCGAGGCGGGTGCTGGGGACGGAGCAGACAGCAGCCGAGCCGGGCGCCATGGGGGGAGCAGACAGCAGCCGAGCCGGGTGCCGTGCGGGGAAGCAGACAGCAGCCGAGCCGGGTGCCGTGGGGGGAGCAGACAGCAGCCGAGCCGGGCGCCACGGGGGGAGCAGACAGCAGCCAAACCGGGTGCCATGGGGGGAGCAGACAGCAGCCGAGGTGGGCGCCGTGGGGGGAGCAGACAGCAGCCGAGCCGGGCGCCATGGGGGGAGCAGACAGCAGCCGAGCCGGGCGCCACGGGGGGAGCAGACAGCAGCCGAGCCGGACGCTGTGGGGGGAGCAGACAGCAGCCGAGCCGGGCGCCATGGGGGGAGCAGACAGCAGCCGAGCCGGGCGCGTGGGGGGAGCAGACAGTAGCCGGAGGTGGGTGCTGGGGACGGAGCAGACAGCAGCCGAGCCGGGCGCCATGGGGGGAGCAGACAGCAGCTGAGCCGGGTGCCGTGCGGGGGAGCAGACAGCAGCCGAGCCGGGTGCCGTGGGGGGGAGCAGACAGCAGCCGAGCCGGGTGCCGTGGGGGGAGCAGACAGCAGCCGAGCCGGGCGCTGTGGGGGGAGCAGACAGCAGCCAAACCGGGTGCCATGGGGGGAGCAGACAGCAGCCGAGGTGGGCGCCGTGGGGGGAGCAGACAGCAGCCGAGCCGGGCGCCACGGAGGGAGCAGACAGCAGCCGAGCGGACGCTGTGGGGGGAGCAGACAGCAGCCGAGGTGGGCGCCGTGGGGGGAGCAGACAGCAGCCGAGCCGGGCGCCATGGGGGGAGCAGACAGCAGCCGAGCCGGGCGCCACGGGGGGAGCAGACAGCAGCCGAGCCGGACGCTGTGGGGGGAGCAGACAGCAGCCGAGCCGGGCACCATGGGGGGAGCAGACAGCAGCCGAGCCGGGCGCCGTGGGGGGAGCAGACAGCAGCCGAGCCGGGCGCCGTGGGGGGAGCAGACAGCAGCCGAGCCGGACGCTGTGGGGGGAGCAGACAGCAGCCGAGCCGGGCACCGTGGGGGGAGCAGACAGCAGCCGAGCCGGGCACCGTGGGGGGAGCAGACAGCAGCCGAGCCGGGCGCCGTGGGGGGAGCAGACAGCAGCCGAGCCGGACGCTGTGGGGGGAGCAGACAGCAGCCGAGCCGGGCGCCGTGAGGGGAGCAGACAGCAGCCGAGCCGGGCACCGTGGGGGGATCAGACAGCAGCCGAGCCGGGCGCCACGGGGGGAGCAGACAGCAGCCGAGCCGGGCGCCGTGGGGGGAGCAGACAGCAGCCGAGCCGGGCGCCACGGGGGGAGCAGACAGCAGCCGAGCCGGGCGCCGTGGGGGGAGCAGACAGCAGCCGAGCCGGGCGCCGTGGGGGGAGCAGACAGCAGCCGAGCTGGGCGCTGTGGGGGGAGCAGACAGCAGCCGAGCCAGGCACTGACGGACGCAGTGATACATTAAGTCCCCACCAGAGGGTGCAGCTGCGGGCGTGTCACTGAACCGGGGGCCACGCTGGGGACGAGGTGCAGCCAGCTGAGGGGGTGGATGGACCTTGGGACCCACCGCCTCAGTTTCTCCCCCCCAGCGGTACTAAGGGGGCAAGGGGCAAATGGGAGAGATTTGTCTGCCAGGGTGAAATTCTGCTAGAATAAATACTTAACCTGGCAATAACAACAGTGTGCACGTGTGTGTCTTGGCACTCTGCCCGTTTGTGTATCAGCGAGGGGTGTGTGTTCCTGTGTGTGTCCTTGTGTTTGTGAGCCTGCGAGGTGTGTGTGTGGTGTGTGCATGGTGTGTGTTCCTGTGTGTGTCCTTGTGTTTGTGAGCCTGCGAGGTGTGTGTGTGGTGTGTGCATGGCGTGTGTTCCTGTGTGTTGCCAGGACTGCCTTGTGTGTCCTTGTGTTTGTGTGTCTGCGAGGTGTGTGTGTGGTGTGTGCATGGTGTGTGTTCCTATGTGTTGCCAGGACTGCCTTGTGAGTCCTTGTGTTTGTGTGTCTGCGAGGTGTGTGTATTTGGACAGTGTGCAGGTGTGTTTTTGTTTAGTGTAAGTGTGTGGGGGCGGGGAATGCTTGCCCCGTGTGTGTGTGTGTGTGTGTGTGTGTGTGTGTGTGTGTGTGCGCCATCTGGCAGTGCTGTGTCTGTGTACGCAGTGTGTGTTGTGTAGCACCCCCTACCAACCCAGGCCTTTGACAGGCAAAAACATCCCTTTGGTATCTCAAGGGTTAA
The DNA here is from genome assembly GCF_049634645.1 of Pelodiscus sinensis. Lineage (NCBI taxonomy): Eukaryota > Metazoa > Chordata > Testudines > Trionychidae > Pelodiscus > Pelodiscus sinensis. The sequence continues at coordinate 302,536 of NC_134734.1, forward strand.
CGGGTCTGTTGCTGGTCCAGTACAGCGCGCTACAATCCACACGGATCGCCCTACAGCGTGGATAGGGCCCTGGAGAGCAGCCGCCGCTCCAGAGCTCCCAGCCCCTGGGAAATCTCCCTCTGCCACCACCAGTATGGGGTCTATGACACGCAGGGGGAGCAATTTCCGTTTCCGCCAGCCAGGCAGAGCAGTGTCACCTGCACGGGTGACCCTCAGACAAACCCAAGGAACCCGGCGTCCGGCGTCCAGCTCCGATACTGGCGGGGGGGGGGGGCTGGTTTCCGCGCTGGGCTCAGGGCAGCAGCGCTGCCAGCAGCAGCAGGAGGCAGGGGAGACTGAGGCTGCCGCGGAGGCGGAAGGCGCCGCTGGGGGCGGGCAGGCGCGGTGTCTGGGGAGCCCGGGGGCGGGTGTAGACGGAGCCGCCGGCGTTCGTCACAGGCCCCTTCGGCTCCGGCCCCGGGGTGCTGGCGTTGTCGCGGGCACCTCGCAGGGCGTCGCTGGGGGTTTCCACGGTGATGGGGAAGGAGATGGAGGGCCAGTCCCGGTCGCCCTCGATGCGCTCCCACCTGCCCTCCGGCCGGGCAGTGCCACGGGACGCCTGACCGCCAGCCGGAGCCACGGCCAGGGGCTTGGTGCCGAGGGTTTTGTTCTGCCCGCCGGAGGAACCAGCCCAGCCCTGGGAGAAGCTCCTGTTCTGGCCCACGGGGGTGATGGCCTCGTGGCCGCCTGTGGCCAAGCGCCCAGGGTGCGGGGTGACGTCCTGTCTGCCTGAAGGGGGTGCGGCGTGGTACCACCGCCCTTCGGAACTCCTGGTGGTCGCCGCCTCCCGGTCGCCGTGGCCCCCTGCCCCCCCGGCAACAAGGGCCACGTCCTTCCCGGCGACGGGCTTGGGGATGCCGCTGGGCGTGGTGGTGCGGGCGGGGGCGGGGGGGCTGGCGCCAGGCCACCCCTCGGCCACGTGCCCGTTCATGATGCGGGTGTTGCAGAGGCTCCCGGTGCAGCAGAAAACCTCGGCGTCGTCCAGCTCCTGCACCAGGGCCAGCAGCGAGCTCTGGCACATGGCCGGCGTGGCACAGCCCTTAAAGGTCACCAGGACCGAACCGGCGCCCCCTGCAGGCCAGAGGGCAGAGGGTCAGGACTCCAGCCAGTCCCCGCCCCCAGCCGGCGCCCCCTGCAGGAGACAGGCCCCATGCCCTTTCCCCGCCCCCCAGCCAGTCCCTGCCCCCCAGTCGGCGCCCCCTGCAGGAGACAGGCCCCATGCCCCTTCCCCGCCCCCCAGCCAGTCCCCGCCCCCAGCCAGCGCCCCCTGCAGGAGACAGGCCCCGTGCCCCTTCCCCGCCCCCCAGCCAGTCCCCGCCCCCAGACGGCGCCCCCTGCAGGGGACAGGCCCCGTGCCCCATTCCCTGTCCCCCAGCCAGTCCCTGCCCCCCAGCCGGCGCCCCCTGCAGGAGACAGGCCCCGTGCCCCTTCCCCGCCCCCCAGCCAGTCCCCGCCCCCAGCCGGCGCCCCCTGCAGGGCACAGGCCCCGTGCCCCTTCCCCGCCCCCCAGCCAGTCCCTGCCCCCCAGCCGGCGCCCCCTGCAGGAGACAGGCCCCGTGCCCATTCCCCGCCCCCCAGCCAGTCCCCGCCCCCAGCCGGCGCCCCATGCAGGGCACAGGCCCCGTGCCCCTTCCCCGCCCCCCAGCCAGTCCCTGCCCCCCAGCCGGCGCCCCCTGCAGGAGACAGGCCCCGTGCCCCTTCCCCGCCCCCCAGCCAGTCCCTGCCCCCAGCCGGCGCCCCCTGCAGGGCACAGGCCCCGTGCCCCTTCCCCGCCCCCCAGCCAGTCCCCGCCCCCAGCCGGCGCCCCCTGCAGGGCACAGGCCCCGTGCCCCTTCCCCGCCTCCCAGCCAGTCCCTGCCCCCAGCCGGCGCCCCCTGCAGGGGACAGGCCCCGTGCCCCTTCCCCGCCCCCCAGCCAGTCCCCGCCCCCAGCCGGCGCCCCCTGCAGGGCACAGGCCCCGTGCCCCTTCCCCGCCCCCCAGCCAGTCCCTGCCCCCAGCCGGCGCCCCCTGCAGGGCACAGGCCCAGTGCCCCTTCCCCGCCCCCCAGCCAGTCCCTGCCCCCAGCCAGTCCCCGCCCCCAGCCGGCGCCCCCTGCAGGGGACAGGCCCCGTGCCCCATTCCCCGCCCCCCAGCCAGTCCCCGCCCCCAGCCGGCGCCCCCTGCAGGGCACAGGCCCCGTGCCCCTTCCCCGCCCCCCAGCCAGTCCCCGCCCCCAGCCGGCGCCCCCTGAGGGAGAGACCCCGCGCCCCACTCACCAGAGTGGCTGCGGCCGATCCCCTCCAGGCACATGTTGTGCTGCCCCACACAGGACATCGTGGTCATTGAGCTGACGGTGCAGCCAATTTCGTCCTCGTCCGCGCAGCTGTAGCATTGCAGCCCGTTGTGCAGCTTGGCCTCCGTGTGGAAATCTTGGGAGGGGGTTGGATCCATGAGCCTGTCAACCTGATACCCCCAGCCCCTCCCATCTGATCAGACCATGGGCCCATCTACCCCGGTATCCTGCCTCCCCCCCATCAGCTCCATGGGCCCATCTACCCTGGTATCCTGCCTCCTCCCCCATCAGCTCCCTGGGCCCATCTACCCCGGTATCCTGCCTCCTCCCCCATCAGCTCCATGGGCCCATCTACCCTGGTATCCTGCCTCCTCCCCCATCAGCTCCCTGGGCCCATCTACCCCGGTATCCTGCCTCCTCCCCCATCAGCTCCATGGACCCATCTACCCTGGTATCCTACCTCCCCCCCATCAGCTCTATGGGCCCATCTACCCTGGTATCCTGCCTCCCCCCCATCAGCTCCATGGGCCCATCTACCCTAGTATCCTGCCTCCCCCCCCCATCAGCTCCATGGGCCCATCTACCCTGGTATCCTGCCTCCCCCCCATCAGCTCTATGGGCCCATCTACCCTGATATCCTGCCTCCCCCCCCCATCAGCTCCATGGGCCCATCTACCCTGGTATCCTGCCTCCTCCTCCATCAGCTCCATGGGCCCATCTACCCTGGTATCCTGCCTCCTCCCCCATCAGCTCCATGGGCCCATCTACCCTGGTATCCTGCCTCCTCCCCCATCAGCTCCATGGGCCCATCTACCCTGGTATCCTGCCTCCTCCCCCATCAGCTCCATGGGCCCATCTACCCTGGTATCCTGCCTCCTCCCCCATCAGCTCCATGGGCCCATCTACCCTGGTATCCTGCCTCCTCCCCCATCAGCTCCATGGGCCCATCTACCCTGGTATCCTGCCTCCTCCCCCATCAGCTCCATGGGCCCATCTACCCTGGTATCCTGCCTCCTCCCCCATCAGCTCCATGGGCCCATCTACCCTGGTATCCTGCCTCCCCCCCATCAGCTCCATGGGCCCATCTACCCTGGTATCCTGCCTCCCCCCCATCAGCTCTATGGGCCCATCTACCCTGATATCCTGCCTCCCCCCCATCAGCTCTATGGGCCCATCTACCCTGATATCCTGCCTCCCCCCCCATCAGCTCCATGGGTCCATCTACCCTGGTATCCTGCCTCCCTCCCCCCATCAGCTCCATGGGCCCATCTACCCTGGTATCCTGCCTCCCCCCCATCAGCTCCATGGGCCCATCTACCCTGGTATCCTGCCTCCCCCCCATCAGCTCCATGGGCCCATCTACCCTGGTATCCTGCCTCCTCCCCCATCAGCTCCATGGGCCCATCTACCCTGGTATCCTGCCTCCCCCCCATCAGCTCCATGGGCCCATCTACCCTGGTATCCTGCGTCCTCCCCCATCAGCTCCATGGGCCCATCTACCCTGGTATCCTGCCTCCCCCCCCATCAGCTCCATGGGCCCATCTACCCTGGTATCCTGCCTCCCCCCCATCAGCTCTATGGGCCCATCTACCCTGATATCCTGCCTCCCCCCCATCAGCTCCATGGGCCCATCTACCCTGGTATCCTGCCTCCTCCTCCATCAGCTCCATGGGCCCATCTACCCTGGTATCCTGCCTCCCCCCCATCAGCTCCATGGGCCCATCTACCCTGGTATCCTGCCTCCTCCCCCATCAGCTCTATGGGCCCATCTACCCTGGTATCCTGCCTCCTCCTCCATCAGCTCCATGGGCCCATCTACCCTGGTATCCTGCCTCCCCCCCATCAGCTCCATGGGCCCATCTACCCTGGTATCCTGCCTCCTCCCCCATCAGCTCCATGGGCCCATCTACCCTGGTATCCTGCCTCCCCCCCCCCATCAGCTCCATGGGCCCATCTACCCCGGTATCCTGCCTCCTCCCCCATCAGCTCCATGGGCCCATCTACCCTGGTATCCTGCCTCCCCCCCATCAGCTCCATGGGCCCATCTACCCTGGTATCCTGCCTCCCCCCCATCAGCTCTATGGGCCCATCTACCCTGATATCCTGCCTCCTCCCCCATCAGCTCTATGGGCCCATCTACCCTGGTATCCTGCCTCCTCCTCCATCAGCTCCATGGGTCCATCTACCCTGGTATCCTGCCTCCTCCTCCATCAGCTCCATGGGCCCATCTACCCTGGTATCCTGCCTCCTCCCTCATCAGCTCTATGGGCCCATCTACCCCGGTATCCTGCCTCCTCCCCCATCAGCTCCATGGGCCCATCTACCCTGGTATCCTGCCTCCTCCCCCATCAGCTCCATGGGCCCATCTACCCTGGTATCCTGCCTCCTCCCCCATCAGCTCCATGGGCCCATCTACCCTGGTATCCTGCCTCCTCCCCCATCAGCTCCATGGGCCCATCTACCCTGGTATCCTGCCTCCTCCCCCATCAGCTCCATGGGCCCATCTACCCTGGTATCCTGCCTCCTCCTCCATCAGCTCCATGGGCCCATCTACCCTGGTATCCTGCCTCCCCCCCATCAGCTCCATGGGCCCATCTACCCTGGTATCCTGCCTCCTCCCTCATCAGCTCTATGGGCCCATCTACCCCGGTATCCTGCCTCCTCCCCCATCAGCTCCATGGGCCCATCTACCCTGGTATCCTGCCTCCTCCCCCATCAGCTCCATGGGCCCATCTACCCCGGTATCCTGCCTCCCCCCCATCAGCTCCATGGGCCCATCTACCCCGGTATCCTGCCTCCTCCCCCCACCCCCGGCTCAGCCCCATGGGTCTGTCTCATGCCCCCGCCAGGTGGGTACCGGTGTCCTGGTGGTTGCACAGGGGCGTGCTGCAGCAGCGGGCTTGGATGGCGCGGGAGCTGGAGTGGAAACCCAGCCCGTCCTGGCAGCGCGAGAGGCTGGCGCAACCCTTCAGCTTCGTGTTGGCAAACTCCCCTGTGTGTGGGGGGGGAGGGTATCAGGGGTGTGCAACCCCCACCCCCAGTAAATCCTGTCTTCCCCTCCCCCACCCCCAGCGCTTCCGGACCTCCCCTCCCTTCCCCCACCTCCATCCCCATCCCCAGTGCCTCCTCCCCTCCCCTCCCCTCCCTCACCTCCATCCCCATCCCCAGTGCCTCCTCCCTTCCCCTCCCCTCCCCCACCTCCATCCCCATCCCCAGTGCCTCCTCCCCTCCCCTCCCCTCCCTCACCTCCATCCCCATCCCCAGTGCCTCCTCCCTTCCCCTCCCCTCCCCCACCTCCATCCCCATCCCCAGTGCCTCCTCCCTTCCCCTCCCCTCCCCCACCTCCATCCCCATCCCCAGTGCCTCCTCCCCTCCCCTCCCCTCCCACCCCCAGTAAATCCTGTCTTCCCCTCCCCCACCCCCAGCGCTTCCGGACCTCCCCTCCCCTCCCCCACCTCCATCCCCATCCCCAGCGCCTCCTCCCCTCCCCTCCGCTCGCCCCCCACCCCCAGTGCCTCCTCCCCTCCCCTCCCCTCCCACTCCCAGCACCTCCGGTTCCCTCCCCGCTTTGCCCCCTTACCCAGGGTGCCGGTGACGTCCAGGTCCAGGCACTGGTCCTGGGAGCCGGTGCAGCCCAGCTGGGTGCGGGCAGACAGGGGGCACCAGGCGCCCTGGGAGGTGCAGGCGTGGCAGCGCAGCTGGTTGGGGGTGGCCGGCTCAGGGGCTGTGGGGAGAGAAGGGGGGTCAGGGGGCCTGCTGGGTGGGGCAGAAACGCTGGCGGGCGGAGGAGCAGGGCCGGGGCAGAGGCACTGGGGTTCTAGGGGGTGCAGGGAGGGGTCACAGGAGGGGTCCTGGAGAGACGGAGGGTGCCAAGGGCACTGCTGCTGGCTGGGGGGGGCGGGTGCAGGGAGGCCCGAGAGTTATGGGGGTGGGGAGGGGGCTCTGGGGGTACAATGGGGTCCTGTGGGTGCTGGGCCACGATCCCGGGATGCAGGGAGTCCTGGGAGGGTTCAGGGGGCCCCAGGGTGTTTGTGCAGGGGGTCCCAGGGGTGCAGGGAGTCCGGGGGTGCAGGGGGTCCCAGAGTGTGTGTGCAGGGGGTCCGGGGGTTCAGGGAGTCCGGGGGTGCAGGGGTCCCAGAGTGTGTGTGCAGGGGGTCCCAGGGGTGCAGGGAGTCCGGGGGTGCAGGGGTCCCAGAGTGTGTGTGCAGGGGGTCCCAGGGGTGCAGGGAGTCCGGGGGTGCAGGGGTCCCAGAGTGTGTGTGCAGGGGGTCCCAGGGGTGCAGGGAGTCCGGGGTTCAGGGGGTCCCAGGGGTGCAGGGAGTCCGGGGGTTCAGGGAGTCCGGGGGTGCAGGGGTCCCAGAGTGTGTGTGCAGGGGGTCCGGGGGTTCAGGGAGTCTGGGGGTGCAGGGGTCCCAGAGTGTGTGTGCAGGGGGTCTCGGGAGTGCAGGGGGTCTGGCGGTGCAGGGGGTCCCAGAGTGTGTGTGCAGGGGGTCTCGGGAGTGCAGGGGGTCTGGCGGTGCAGGGGGTCCCAGGGGTGCATGGGGTCTGGCGGTGCAGGGGGTCCGGGGGTGCAGGGGGTCCGGGGGTGCAGGGGGTCCCAGGGGTGCATGGGGTCTGGCGGTGCAGGGGGTCCCAGGGGTGCAGGGGGTCCCAGGGGTGCATGGGGTCCGGGGGTGCAGGGGGTCCCGGGGGTGCAGGGGGTCCGGGGGTGCAGGGGGTCGTGGAGGTGCGGGAGGTCCGGGGGTGCAGGAGGTCCTGGAGGTGCGGGGGGTCCCGGGGCTCACCCAGGCTGGCGGCGTTGCAGGCATCGCCCTGGCAGTGGCGGGCCCGGTAGCTCAGCGCCAGCAGGTGGGAGCTCAGCGCCAGAGCCTCGTCGGGCCGGGCGTGGCGGGCGCAGCCCTTGGACACGGTCTGGAAGCGCAGGAAGGCTGCGGGGGGGGGTCACCGTGAGAACCAGCCCAGCCCCCCCCGGAAGCCCCTGAACCCACCCCCAACCCGCCCGGCCCCTCACAGCCCCCCGCCCCCAACCCACCCCGTACCCCCCAACCCGCCCGGCCCCTCACAGCCCCCAACCCACCCCGTACCCCCCAACCCGCCCGGCCCCTCACAGCCCCCAACCCACCCCGTACCCCCCAACCCGCCCGGCCCCTCACAGCCCCCCGCCCCCAACCCACCCCGTACCCCCCAACCCGCCCGGCCCCTCACAGCCCCCAACCCACCCCGTACCCCCCAACCCGCCCGGCCCCTCACAGCCCCCCGCCCCCAACCCACCCCGTACCCACCAACCTGCCCGGCCCCTCAGAGCCCCCCGCCCCCAACCCACCCCGTACCCCCCAACCCGCCCGGCCCCTCACAGCCCCCCGCCCCCAACCCACCCCGTACCCCCCAACCCGCCCGGCCCCTCACAGCCCCCCGCCCCCAACCCACCCCGTACCCCCCAACCCGCCCGGCCCCTCACAGCCCCCCGCCCCCAACCCACCCCGTACCCCCCAACCCGCCCGGCCCCTCACAGCCACCCGCCCCAACCCACCCCGTACCCCCCAACCCGCCCGGCCCCTCACAGCCCCCCGCCCCCAACCCACCCCGTACCCCCCAACCCGCCTGGCCCCTCACAGCCCCCCGCCCCCAACCCACCCCGTACCCCCCAACCCGCCCGGCCCCTCACAGCCCCCCGCCCCAACCCACCCCGTACCCCCCAACCCGCCCGGCCCCTCACAGCCCCCCGCCCCCAACCCACCCTGTACCGCCCAACCCGCCCGGCCCCTCAGAGCCCCCCGCCCCCAACCCACCCCGTACCCCCCAACCCGCCCGGCCCCTCACAGCCACCCGCCCCAACCCACCCCGTACCCCCCAACCCGCCCGGCCCCTCACAGCCCCCCGCCCCCAACCCACCCCGTACCCCCCAACCCGCCCGGCCCCTCAGAGCCCCCCGCCCCCAACCCATCCCGTACCCCCCAACCCGCCCGGCCCCTCACAGCCACCCGCCCCAACCCACCCCGTACCCCCCAACCCGCCCGGCCCCTCACAGCCCCCCGCCCCCAACCCACCCCGTACCCCCCAACCCGCCCGGCCCCTCACAGCCCCCCGCCCCCAACCCACCCCGTAGCCCCCAACCCGCCCGGCCCCTCACAGCCCCCCGCCCCCAACCCACCCCGTACCCCCCAACCCGCCCTGCCCCTCAGAGCCCCCCGCCCCCAACCCACCCCGTACCCCCCAACCCGCCCGGCCCCTCACAGCCCCCCGCCCCCAACCCACCCCGTACCCCCCAACCCGCCCGGCCCCTCACAGCCACCCGCCCCAACCCACCCCGTACCCCCCAACCCGCCCGGCCCCTCACAGCCCCCCGCCCCCAACCCACCCCGTACCCCCCAACCCGCCCGGCCCCTCAGAGCCCCCCGCCCCCAACCCATCCCGTACCCCCCAACCCGCCCGGCCCCTCACAGCCACCCGCCCCAACCCACCCCGTACCCCCCAACCCGCCCGGCCCCTCACAGCCCCCCGCCCCCAACCCACCCCGTACCCCCCAACCCGCCCGGCCCCTCACAGCCCCCCGCCCCCAACCCACCCCGTACCCCCCAACCCGCCCGGCCCCTCACAGCCCCCCGCCCCCAACCCACCCCGTACCCCCCAACCCGCCCGGCCCCTCACAGCCCCCCGCCCCCAACCCATCCCGTACCCCCCAACCCGCCCGGCCCCTCACAGCCCCTTGTTACTCCGCCCCCTTTTCCAGGTTGTAACCCAGTCAGGTGCCAGGCCTCTCGGCTATAACTGTGCCCCCCCCGCACTCACTCACGGCCGCGCTGCGCACCGCGGTCCGGCAGCTGGTCTCGCCCGGGCCGCAGGTCACTTCCACCTCCTCCGGGCAGCCGAGCTCCCCCCGGCAGGACTTGCACCTCAGCCCGCAGCCTGGCCCAGGGAGACAGAGCGGGGGCATCAGAGCCGGGGACCGGCCCCCTCTGACCACTAGACCCCACTGCCCCCCGTAACCCGGCACAGAACCTGAGAGTCCTGCCCCAGCCCCTCCTGCTCTGACCACTAGACCCCTCTGCCCCCCGTAACCCGGCACAGAACCCTGGAGTCCTGCCCCAGCCCCTCCTGCTCTGACCACTAGACCCCACTGCCCCCCCATAACCCGGCACAGAACCTGAGAGTCCTGCCCCAGCCCCTCCTGCTCTGACCACTAGACCCCTCTGCCCCCCCATAACCCGGCACAGAACCCTGGAGTCCTGCCCCAGCCCCTCCTGCTCTGACCACTAGACCCCTCTGCCCCCCCATAACCCGGCACAGAACCCTGGAGTCCTGCCCCAGCCCCTCCTGCTCTGACCACTAGACCCCTCTGCCCCCCCATAACCCGGCACAGAACCCTGGAGTCCTGCCCCAGCCCCTCCTGCTCTGACCACTAGACCCCACTGCCCCCCGTAACCCGGCACAGAACCCTGGAGTCCTGCCCCCAGCCCCTCCTGCTCTGACCACTAGACCCCACTGCCCCCCATAACCCGGCACAGAACCCTGGAGTCCTGCCCCCAGCCCCTCCTGCTCTGACCACTAGACCCCTCTGCCCCCCCATAACCCGGCACAGAACCCTGGAGTCCTGCCCCAGCCCCTCCTGCTCTGACCACTAGACCCCACTGCCCCCCATAAACCGGCACAGAACCCTGGAGTCCTGCCCCCAGTCCCTCCTGCTCTGACCACTAGACCCCTCTGCCCCCCGTAACCCGGCACAGAACCCTGGAGTCCTTCCCCCAGCCCCTCCTGCTCTGACCACTAGACCCCTCTGCCCCCCGTAACCCGGCACAGAACCCTGGAGTCCTTCCCCCAGCCCCTCCTGCTCTGACCACTAGACCCCTCTGCCCCCCGTAACCCGGCACAGAACCCTGGAGTCCTGCCCCAGCCCCTCCTGCTCTAACCACTAGACCCCACTGCCCCCCATAACCCGGCACAGAACCCTGGAGTCCTGCCCCCAGCCCCTCCTGCTCTGACCACTAGACCCCTCTGCCCCCCGTAACCCGGCACAGAACCCTGGAGTCCTGCCCCAGCCCCTCCTGCTCTGACCACTAGACCCCTCTGCCCCCCGTAACCCGGCACAGAACCCTGGAGTCCTGCCCCCAGCCCCTCCTGCTCTGACCACTAGACCCCTCTGCCCCCCCTAGCCAGGCACAGAACCCTGGAGTCCTGCCTCCAGCCCCTCCTGCTCTGACCACTAGACCCCTCTGCCCCCCCATAACCCGGCACAGAACCCTGGAGTCCTGCCCCAGCCCCTCCTGCTCTAACCACTAGACCCCACTGCCCCCCATAACCCGGCACAGAACCCTGGAGTCCTGCCCCCAGTCCCTCCTGCTCTAACCACTAGACCCCACCGCTCCCGCCCCCCCAGCCAAGTACAGAACCTGAGAGTCCTGCCCCAGTCTCCCCTGCTCTAACCACTGGTCCTCACTGCCCCCCCAGCCAGGCGCAGAAGCCGGGAGTCAGGGCCGGGCGCTGGGAACCGGCTGGGTCTGTTTGCTGGTTCCCCTCCTCCTGCCGGGCGGCTTGTGCCAGCTTCACCCTTGAGGGGGCGGGAGGCGTCGCTGGGCGTTTATCTGGGATCCGGAACGGCCTGTTCCTGGGGTGGGGCCTCCCTGAAACCTGGGAGCCGGCTCAGGCAGCAGGGAATGGGCTAAGTTCTATCTCCTGCTCCGGGAGGGGAGTGAGGACTAGTGGTTAGAGCAGTGCAGGGTGGGTTCCTGAAAGCCAGGGCTCCTCCTAGTCGTAGTCATTGCCTCCCCCTTTCAGGGATGCTGCCCTGGTGCCTCAGTTTCCCCACTCACCTGGTCCCAATGAGTGTCTCCCACGTGCTTTGCCACCCCGCCCCCCCAGCCAGGCTCCCTTGTCCCCCTGGTGGGGGGAGAGCTGTGCCCTACAGGCCCACAGACCCGGTTTCCCACCCCTCCGCCTCGCCTGCCCGGCCAGAGGAACGTCACCCCCCACAGGCCTGTGAGACCAGGCGCCGCGTTGCACCAGGCGCTGCTGCCCTGCGCCCCACTGGGCTCCCGGCGCGCCCGGAGCCTGGACACAAACTGGGGCCCCTGTTCTGCCAGGCGCTGCACGGGCCCCGCACAGGGATGGGACCACGCCAGGCGCTGCACGGGCCCTGCACAGGGATGGGACCACGCCGGGCGCTGCACGGGCCCTGGACAGGGATGGGACCACGCCGGGCACTGCACAGGGATGGGACCACGCCGGGCCCCGCACAGGGATGGGACCATGCCGGGCGCTGCACGGGCCCTGGACAGGGATGGGACCACGCCGGGCACTGCACGGGCCCCGGACAGGGATGGGACCACGCCGGGCACTGCACGGGCCCTGCACAGGGATGGGACCACGCCGGGCACTGCATGGGCCCTGGACAGGGATGGGACCACGCCGGGCACTGCACGGGCCCCGGACAGGGATGGGACCACGCCGGGCACTGCACGGGCCCTGCACAGGGATGGGACCACGCCGGGCACTGCACGGGCCCTGGACAGGGATGGGACCACGTCGGGCACTGCACAGGCCCTGGACAGGGATGGGACCACGCCGGGCACTGCACAGGGATGGGACCACGCCGGGCGCTGCACGGGCCCTGGACAGGGATCGGGACCACGCCGGGCACTGCACGGGCCCTGCACAGGGATGGGACCACGCCGGGCGCTGCACGGACCCTGGACAGGGATGGGACCACGCCGGGCACTGCACGGGCCCTGCACAGGGATGGGACCACGCCGGGCGCTGCACGGGCCCTGGACAGGGATGGGACCACGCCGGGCGCTGCACGGGCCCTGGACAGGGATGGGACCACGCCGGGCACTGCACGGGCCCTGCACAGGGATGGGACCACGCCGGGCACTGCACGGACCCTGGACAGGGATGGGACCACGCCGGGCGCTGCACGGGCCCTGGACAGGGATGGGACCACGCCGGGCACTGCACGGGCCCTGGACAGGGATGGGACCACGCCGGGCACTGCACGGACCCTGGACAGGGATGGGACCACGCCGGGCGCTGCACGGGCCCTGGACAGGGATGGGACCACGCCGGGCACTGCACGGACCCTGGACAGGGATGGGACCACGCCGGGCGCTGCACGGGCCCTGCACAGGGATGGGACCACGCCGGGCGCTGCATGGCCCTGGACAGGGATGGGACCACGCCGGGCACTGCACGGGCCCTGCACAGGGATGGGACCACGCCGGGCACTGCACGGACCCTGGACAGGGATGGGACCACGCCGGGCACTGCACGGGCCCTGGACAGGGATGGGACCACGCCGGGCACTGCACGGACCCTGGACAGGGATGGGACCACGCCGGGCACTGCACGGACCCTGGACAGGGATGGGACCACGCCGGGCGCTGCACGGGCCCTGGACAGGATGGGACCACGCCGGGCGCTGCACGGGCCCTGCACAGGGATGGGACCACGCCGGGCGCTGCACGGGCCCTGGACAGGGATGGGACCACGCCGGGCACTGCACGGGCCCTGCACAGGGATGGGACCACGCCGGGCACTGCACGGGCCCTGGACAGGGATCGGACCACGCCGGGCACTGCACGGGCCCTGGACAGGGATCGGGACCACGCCGGGCACTGCACGGGCCCTGCACAGGGATGGGACCACGCCGGGCGCTGCACGGGCCCTGCACAGGGATGGGACCACGCCGGGCGCTGCACGGGCCCCGCACAGGGATGGGACCACGCCGGGCGCTGCACGGGCCCTGCACAGGGATGGGACCACGCCGGGCGCTGCACGGGCCCTGGACAGGGATGGGACCACGCCGGGCACTGCACGGGCCCTGGACAGGGATGGGACCACGCCGGGCACTGCACGGGCCCTGCACAGGGATGGGACCACGCCGGGCACTGCACGGGCCTGGACAGGGATCGGGACCACGCCGGCACTGCACGGGCCCTGGACAGGGATCGGGACCACGCCGGGCACTGCACGAGCCCTGGACAGGGATGGGACCACGCCGGGCGCTGCACGGGCCCTGGACAGGGATGGGACCACGCCGGGCGCTGCACGGGCCCTGGACAGGGATGGGACCACGCCGGGCACTGCAAGCAGCTGGGAATTGAGCCTGACGTCCTGAGCCCCCCCCCTCCCGGGGCGCCCTTACCTGGTGCCAGCAGCGCTAGCAGTGGAATCAGGGCTAGCCCCCTGGCCATGGTGAGAACGTCGGGGCCCCCTCGCCCGTCCTGCGTCCGTCTGCCCTTCCCTGCCAAGCCCGAGAGCTGCTCTCGTCACCCCTAAGTACCCACGCGGGGCCTGGCCCCTCCCCTCCCGGGCGCCGCCCACGGCGCTGCTCCACCGTGGCGCCCTGCCAGCTCCGTGCCCGGGACGCGGCGTGGCTCGCTGGGGGTAATTAGCACCGCCCTGTGGGAGGGGACGGATGCCGGGTGCATCCCAGGGCAGCAGGCAGGTGGGCTCGCGGCTGGGGAATCTGGCTGGGGGCAACCGGGACGGTGAGCGTTAGCTGGAAGGAGAGAGGGAGGGGCACTTTGCTCCCCACCCTTTCTAGGGGTCGGGACTGCCCCCCAGGGCTCTGGAGGCGGTGGAAGGAAAGAGACGTGCAAAGATCTAACCGCTAGCCACCACTCCCCTCCCAGGGCCGGGCTAGAACCCAGGAGGCCTGGCGCCAGCCTCATGGAGGATGGTGGGGAACCAGCTCAGATGTGCAGTGTCGGCTCTGTCTCCAGGCCCCTCTAGGACTCTCTGCAGCCCCCCAGACAGAGGCTAGAAGTAGGGGGAGGGAATCAGGACTCCTGGGTTCTTCTGTGGCCCTGGGAGGGGAGGGTGGCCTAGTGGTTAGACCAGGGTGGGGTTGAAACCCAAGGAGCCTGGGTTCTCTCACCCTCCCAGGGCAGCAGGCCAACATGAGGCTGTGCCCGGCGAGCCGCTGCCAGCCGGCTGGAGAAAGTATCAGGCTCACTCCAGCCCGGGGCACCCTCACCAGGGCACTGAAACTGGGCCAGGGCACGAGGCTCCATGGGCAGCCAGGCCCCGTGCTCCCTGTAAGCCGGGTGCTTGGGCAGCTGCCCAGAAGAGATTCAGGTGCCCCCCGGCTGATTCGCAGCGTGTGTATCGATGGGTGGTGCACATGTGCATGGCTTGGTGCGCAGAACAAAATTTGTTCCATGCACGAGTGGGACAAAAGAGAGGGAACACTCGTGCGAGAGCCCAGGGGTGCCGCGGCCACATCCCTGGCTGGGCTCAGTTCACCCGGGGTGCCCCCCCGGTGGGGTGGGGACACTGCATGTGGTGTGAGCAGCGCCGGGGGAGTGGGTTCAGGGCCAGGAGAGGAGTCCTAGGGCCTGCAGCCGAGACCTGGGCGCGCAGGTTGGGGGCCAGCAGCAGCGCCCTGACTAAAACGTGGGGGTCTTGCCGCACCCCCTGCCCGCCTTGATCCTGTGCCCATCCCTGACACTGGGAGGGCAGTGGGGGCTAATGGTTAGAGCAGGGTGGGGGGCGGGGCCCTGGAAGAGTCTTGGCAAATGGAGCTCCTAATAAATCTGTCCAGTTGTGCTGTGTGAGGGGACCAGCACCGGCCTGTGGCGTTCACACCCCCCCCGTGCCAGCACCCCCCACTTCCCCCCCTCCGCCAGCTCTGCCGTTTGCACTAGCACCCGCCTGGGGCCTGGCTCCGGCACGTGCAGCTGGCTGGGACCCTTGGCAGGGAGGCAGGAGCCGGGTTGGGCCAGGCCTGGACTCCGCCCCCCCCAATTTACACCAGTGGCCCCGGCCCCTGCTTTTCCTCCCTCCGCGCTCAGAGCCAGTGCCGTGGGATGGGGGGCTCCCCTGCCCCCCCAGCTCCCATCCCCCTCTTGCCCACTAATTGCCCCCCAGTACCCCAGCCAGACTCACTCAACCCCCCCAACAAGGCCGGGAGGGGGATGGCCCCGCTGGAGAGGAGCAGCTCGGGGGGGGGACGGGTCAGACCCCCACGGCTGCCCCCCGCTTCTCAGAGCCATTGGGGGTCCAAGCGCCAGCAGCCCCTGCAGGCCAGGGAGAGCAGCTGCCCCCGTTAGCCCCACTGGCCCTTCTCACTCCACGTGTGGGGTGGGGAGCTCAGCTGCCCTGCGGGGAGGGGGAGGGGGAACCTCCTTCCACCCAGGCAGCAGGGCTGCTCCATCCTCCCTCTGGGATGCTGCGTTGCTGGGGGAGGGGCTTTAGGACCAGTTCACTGCAGCCCAGCCAGCCTGGGGACCCCCCCCCCCCCCAGTGCTGCACCGTTCCCCACAGCAGCTGTCACTTCTCTGCACCCTGGGGCCCCACCCGCAGTGAAAGGGGAAACTGAGGCACACAGGGACCTCAGAAAACTGAAAGAACCCCCTCCCCCCTCCCCAGAGGGCTGGGAAGGATTCCTGCCTTCAGAGCAGCTCTCTTGTGGGGGGGGGGGGAGCCCTCAGACCCCAGGCTTGGGAAGGGTCTCCCTGCGTTTAGCAGGAGCCTGAGTGCAAGGACCCAGCAGGAGCCTCGAGGGAGGAAGGAACAAGGCCGGCCGGCCGCGGCCCACCCCTCCTGTGGCCTGGGGCAAACGGCAGCGTGGCCCCCGGACCAGCACGTAGGGTGAGACGTAGACCCGCTCCCACGGCAGCAAAGGCACTTCCTTGGGTAAGAAGCCGAGAGAGCGGGAGCGTGGGCCCAGTAACCGAGGGGCCGGCCCTGGGCAGAGTATCTGCTCCGTGGAGCTGTGGGGCTCGGTAGCCGAGGGGCCGGCCCTGGGCAGAGTATCTGCTCCGTGGAGCTGTGGGGCTCGGTAGCCGAGCTTGCCCGGGGCGGAGCTGTACGCAGTGGCTGAGTGACCCGCTTGGGGGGGTGCCCCAGCTCTGTGCCGTGGCAGGGGGACAGCCGAGCGCCAGGCCCAGCAGGACGTGGTAGGGTGGAGGGGGGAGGGGCCCCCTGGCTGATCCAGCCTGGCCCCCATGGGAGGCAGAAGGTGCAAGGCGAGCTTCACAGCCCCCCCGTGGCTCCTCGGAGGTAACCGCTCCACCCGGCAGGCGGCCTGCAGAGGTAACTGCTCTACTACTGCTGCCCCAGGGCTGGGAGCGCTCTCAGCCTGGCCCAGAGAACTCGCTCCTGCCCCGGGCACAAGGGTGGGAGCTCTCCGGGCCGGGTTACGGGCTGAGAAGGCAGACGGGCGGGGAGCAGAGGGGGAGAGAGCTGGGGATTTCCATGTGGCTAGCACTGGAGAACCCTCCCAGCCCGCGACTTGTCCCGGGGCAAGTTACTCTGCCGGTTACTTGAACCCTCATTTACACGTCCCCCCTGCTGTCCCCCGCTCTCAGCTCCCAGCCCCCCCGGGGTCCCCCCAATAACGAGGCAGGGCCGCCCCGCCCATTAAACGTTCACAATAATTTATTCTGAGCCGAGAGCCGGATTCTCAGGGCAGTGGCAGGGGAGGGGTCAGAGCCCCCCTCCAAGCAAGGGCTGGCTGGGGGGGGGGGTCCCCGCCGGAGCAGAGGCTCATGGGAAAGCCGTGGGGAAGCCAGCCCCTTCCCCGTGGATGTGCGCTGTGTGGGGACCTGGGAGGGGAGGGGGGGCTCCGTGGCGGGTCTCAATCCACCTCCTCGATGGTGGGTCCGGAGGAGCCGCCCCCTGCCCCGCCGGCCCCAGGGAACCCCCCGGGCATCCCCCCGGGCATCCCGCCGCCGGCGCCCTGGTACAGCTTGGTGATGATGGGGTTGCAGAGGTTCTGCAGCTCCTTCTGCTGGTGCTCGTATTCCTCCTTCTCCGCCGTCTGGGGGGGGGGGGGGACTATTAACACCTTGTATGCCAGCTCTGCCCCCCTCTGGCGGGCAGCCACCCAGGCTCCACAGAGGGGGGCACCCCTCAACCATTGCTCCCTGGGGCCCCTCAAAGTGGGTGGGGCTGGGCATCGCTCCAAGGGTGGGGGGCCCCAGCTCCTCTCCTCTGCCCCCCAGGGAGGAGACTGCAAGGAGCCAGGGGAGCTGCTGAGGGCTCCCAGGCCCTGTTTGCCCCCCCCCCCCCATCCCTGTAAGGTCCCTGCAGTGGCTGGAGCCAGGCCCAGCTCTCTGCCGCCCCCTGCTGGGAGAGGCGCCCAGGTGCAGGCACAGGCCTTCCCAGCTGCTGCAGGAGGGAGGGCCCCGCCCCCAGGATAACTGTGGGGGACCCCCAATTCTACCCCCAACTCTGCCAGGGCAGTGGGGTCTAGTGGTTAGAGCAGGGGGAGCTGGCACCCAGGACTGCTGGGTTCTCTGCCCAAGTTCTGGTTCCCCCCTCCCACACCATGTACCTCCAGCCACGCCTGGCCCCCCACTCCTCCCCGCCCCCCATTCCAGCCCCCCCTCACCTGGTTCCGGTCCAGCCAGTTGATGACCTCATTGCACTTGTCCAGGATCTTCTGCTTGTCCTCGGGCGCCAGCTTGTCCCTCAGCTTCTCGTCCTCGGCCGTGCTCTTCATGTTGAAGGCCAGCGACTCCAGCGAGTTCTTGGCCGCGATCTTCTCCCGCTGCACCTCGTCCTCCGCCTTGTACTGCTCCGCCTCCTGCACCATGCGCTCGATCTCCTCCTTGCTCAGCCGGCCTGGCGGGCAGAGAGCGGCTCAGCACGCGGCCCCGCACGCCTGGCTTCTCCCGCCGGCTCGGGGAGCGGGGGCTAGTGGGTGGAGCTGGGAGCCAGGACTGGCTCTGGGGTCTAGTGGTCAGAGCCGGCCGGGGGCGGGTTTCTTACCCTTGTCGTTGGTGATGGTGATTTTGTTCTCCTTGCCCGTGCTCTTGTCCACGGCCGAGACGTTGAGGATGCCGTTGGCGTCGATGTCGAAGGTCACCTCGATCTGGGGCACCCCGCGGGGGGCGGGCGGGATGCCCGTCAGCTCAAACTTGCCCAGCAGGTTGTTGTCTTTGGTCATGGCGCGCTCGCCCTCGAAGACCTGCGGGGGCGCCAGGCTGGGGTTGGCAGGGAACCAGGGGCACCAGCCGGTGGGTGGGGAGGGGGAGGGGAGGCGTGTGTCCCTGGGGTTCCCCGTCTCCTGGCCATGCCCAGCCCCCCCTCACTGGGGGGTCCCTCCTTGGTATCACCATGGGCTCATCTCTGAGCACCCCGGCCCCACAGCTCGGTACCCCCTTGCTGCAGTGCCCCATCCCCACCCCTCTGAACGCAGCTGGGCACCGCTCGGCCGTGTGCCCCAGTCTGCACCTTTCCCCAGGGCCCCCGGCCTGCGCCCCCCAGCCTGCCCCCACCTGG